>NC_024006.1:0-417825 GCF_002220235.1 Bathycoccus prasinos
GACCAAGTTCATCCAGACGCTAAACCCTAAACCCTAAACCCTAAACCCTAAACCCTAAACCCTAAACCCTAAACCCTAAACCCTAAACCCTAAACCCTAAACCCTAAACCCTAAACCCTAAACCCTAAACCCTAAACCCTAAACCCTAAACCCTAAACCCTAAACCCTAAACCCTAAACCCTAAACCCTAAACCCTAAACCCTAAACCCTAAACCCTAAACCCTAAACCCTAAACCCTAAACCCTAAACCCTAAACCCTAAACCTCAAACATGATATTACAAAACCCCATAAAGTCGCGTTTCCAACCCCAAACAGTCGCGTTTCCAACCCCAAACAGTCGCGTTTACAGCCGTAAACCGTAGTGTACCCGTTTTCCGGCCCTAACCGTAGCGTTTTTCACCCTAAACCGTCCGAGATGAACCGAGTTTTTGGTTGCAAAACTACATTTAAACATCTAAAGACGCATTTCGTCGTACAATTCTCCCCCGCTTCGATATCTTCGAGTACTTTTTTCGAATGGATGATTAACGCTGGACGTTTCAAAGGCTACGCAAACCTTTCTTCTAACAAGACTCTTTTTTGTTCTCTGACGTGATTCTCGTCTTCCCGCCCCCACTCGCGCAAACGTCCGAGTGGAAGTCCGTCGAGAACGTACAAGAGAGACGAACAAAACGCCCGAAAGAAATTGCAAGGCCACAAGGAACGAGCAGCTGAAGCATTCGGTAACTCGGTGTGTTTGTTCGTGAGATGCTTAAACTCGCACGTCCATTTCTTTTTCGTCCCGTTCGAGAGGAGAAAATCTTCTTCCCCGCAGGAACCGTGGGGGACTCGATGTCCGTTGGAAAAACAATCCGTCTTTTTCCGGATCGTTGGGTCATCATCGTCGTCATCAACGAACGGAAGACCCTCGAATTCTGTAGAAATCGCGCAATGCGTGAACGTCGTTCGATAATCCGCGAGAGCCTGCATGCACGGCTGCGTGGCGAGTCTTCTATTCTTCGTTTTTTTGCTAGTATTACTACCCGTATTTTCAACCACAAAAAGCAAACACGCGCACGCTGCGATGAAAGAAAACACAATGAGCACGTCATCACATCCGGCACTGAGTCCTTCCTCGTGCCCTATTTTCGGCGTCGTATTGAGCCGCGAGAATGGCGTGCAACTTAAACCTGCAGTGAATAATAAACACTGGAATCGAATCTTATAAAAATGATAACAATGCGTAAAGAGACTGTAATCCGCTCGCACAAAATTGAAAAGCGTTCGTCCAACAAACCCTTCCAACTCCTTCATTTGTCTCAATACGTTCGTTTGATGATTCATGGGTATCGACGAAACTACAATTGTATCCGTACTGCCCGAATACACGAGACGATTGGCATGTTTGAAGAGCTTTTGTCTCTTAAATGCTCTGAATTTGAACTTCTCGTCGAGTAAAACGCAACGCAGAAAACACGTCCCATTCGGTCCAAATCGTTCTGGATATCGCTCAATCAACACCTTCGCCGCGTGCACTATATCTTGACAAGACCCACTCGCGAATCCAATCAAAAACCATTCTAAGCCTTTCTTGCCGTTGCGAAAATTGTAACTCGTGCGCTCGCGCAAGCAATCTGAAACGGACGTGTGAAATCTCAGAATTTCAGTTTCTTCCAAACAAATGTGAGAGTATAACTCAGCTGTTTTCACTTTGTTTTCTGGAAGCATGCGCAAGCATTCGAGCTGAGAGAAGTCGATATCGAAGATCTGTCCATATTGCGTAATGATTCGAAAAGGATTAGCAGCGTTGCTCTGGAGAATGTCGTGAATTGCCAAAATTAAAAATCCATCTCTGCTCGACCAGTGAAAATCGAAAGCCTTTGGTTCATTTCGTCTCGCATACACGGGTTCAATAAAACGTCGTTGCGCGGAAGCAAGACGGCGTAGTTCGTGTTCAAACTCTTGAGAGCCTTCGAGGAATTGCTCCAAGTATTCTTCAATCGTAATTTTTTTGTTAAATTTTACAACGATACATTCGTATCCAGTAAAACTTTTTTTTCGTTCTCGTTTCAACAAATAACCCGTCTTTTCAACGTAACAATCAACAAAGCAACTCTCGTTGGGGACGTGTGAGTGAACATCGAGTGCTTTCGTCGCTAACGAGAATGTTTGACGGCGGGTGTACTCTGCAATGCTGGTGAAGACGCCAAGGAAATTATTTTCGCGCAACTGCGCGCGATGTTCCGTCAAATTCTTTCGCCTCTCTTTTCTTTCCTTTTTTTTCATGAGCGCCGTGAAGTTCTTTTGCTGACGTTTTTGGATAACGTTTTGACGTTTATGTTTCCCCATTTCCCCACGCCGCCGCCGGAGAAGACCCAGGGGACACGCGCGCACTAAATTTGCGCGCGTTCTAAGCGCAAAATCTGTATTTGCAATTAGTAGTGAGAGGTGTGACGATTACGATGTCCTCCTTCGTTGTGGTACTCCTAAACGTATCCGTGTGTGTTTAATACGCGCGCGTTTTGTGCGTTCTTTTTTTGTGAGTTGTGACGAGGAAACCTGTTTTGTTCCCGCGTGTCTTTTCAGAGAGACGAAAATGAGGAATTCAACAAAGGATGGCAATCTAAGCGTTCAAAAAATGTATAACAACATAACAATATTACAATCGAAAATACGAGAAAGAGAGGAAAAATGGAGCAGTGGAGACACCAGTACTTTTTTAAGCGCGCCGGATTCAAAATTCGGAGCTCATAGGTATGAAGAGCGCGTGTCTGTGCATCTTACGTCCATCAGGCGCGTCTTCCCGCGCTTTCAATCGTTTGGTGTTGCGCAACCACTCGTTTTGCACCAAAAGTATAGGGTCACAAAAATACGACTAATAATACGAAAGTAAAAGTAAGAACGCTCTAACGCTCCACAGTATTAAGAGAGTGTTTTCAAAAACAGGTGGTGATAGTATAACAATATAGTAGATGATCTGCTTGAACATGTTGTAATATTGTTATATTGTTATATTGTTATAAATTTCAACCATCTAAATTTAAACGCCAATTTTCTATTTTTTCCTTACCCGTGAAGGCTTTATCATTCGTCATTTCGTGACATACTTTGAACCATTCTTGGGGGTCTTTCTCGATTCTTCTTGTTCCTCTAGTATAAACTTTCGAATCAATATCAAAGTACTCAATTCTCATCGATTGCCGTTTCGTAATTTTGTCCAGAACAAAATCAACTAAAATCCCAGATTGACAAATGTTGAGCAAGCGCATACCCAGTTGCAACTGCGTTCGCCCAGATTGCACGCGTTGATTGATTCCAAGCAACGCGCTGCTTGTCAACTTCGACGACGTTTTGATTTCAACCACGTACAACTTTTTGTCTGTTTCGCTATAGACGACGGCATCGGGCGAATACGAAACGTTGTACTTCTGGTGCATGAATGAAAAACCGCCGTACTCGCGCACGATTTTCAAATTTTTCTCTTTGCACAGCGCCAAGAGCGCGGTTTGTTCACACGCGATACCAATCATCATCTTCGAGTTTACTTGAGGCTTATGAAACATATTACCCGAAGTTCTGTCGTGTCTAGAGCACGATGGAATATTCTCCTGCCAATTCTCCCACACATTGCTTTTGTATTCACACTTCAGAGGATAATCGCCAGCCGCCAACTCTTTAAAATTTTTCTTCATCATCGCGTCAGTTCCATCTTGTTGTTGGATTTGAGAAATTTCATACGCTGCCACAGATGCTGCTTCCGCGTTGTGTGTTTCGATCGCGTTTTTAATACTCTCGCGGGATATCTCGTTGCCAGAATCCCAATTCTTTTCAATACTATCAAGAACTCCCCACAAACTATTCTCGACGGTCTTCCCATCATTGGAATAGGGCATGATATACCCCAAACCACTGCCTTCACTGACTTCCATCTTTGGAAATCCACCACCGCGACTACCACCACCACTACCACCACCACCACCACCACCACCACCACCACGACCACCACGACCACCACCAACACAATCATCGCCGCCGCCAACGCCGCTGCGATTATTAGATTTGATTTGTATCTTCTTCTTAGCGTCACACGGCATAGGAGTTGCAGAAATCGCTTCGAGGAATTGTTCTTCGTCCATGCGAAGGATCGCCATCGTTTCGCCATTGTTTTGTTCCTCAGTCAATAATCTCGCGTGCAACTGGACGCATTTTGCGTAAAAGTTTTTCATGTATTCCAGTAGAATGTCATGAGCATCAGTGCCATTAATTTGCCGAGTCGCTTGGTTCATCAGAGTTAAATTTTTTGCATTTCTAACAATCTCCATGTACGAACTCCCGTCTCGGCGACCGGCGCCGCTAAAGTTGTTTAATCCAGCGAGTAACTCGTTGAGAAAAACACGAGTACTGCCATCAATACTCGTCACTACTATTTCATGGCAATTCTTTTCTGCGTTGTCGTCGTTGTTCGCATCATCCGGATTGGGCAAACGACTACAACGGTAGCTACTTTGCTCCTCGAGATGTGTTTTGTACCCCACGTCCAACTTAAATAGCACAGAGCATGGCGCAAAGGATACACCCGCGGACCCAATTTGAGACGCAAACAGAACGCGCGATTGCTCGTCCGTTCGAAATTGATCTATGATATCGTTGCGATCCTTTGTACGTGGCGCGTCCTCGCTCGTGAGGAACAAAATTGATTCTCCGTGCTTTTGCAACGTTTCGGATTTCTCCTTCAGATTTTGAGCAAACGCGTGAAGGAGTTCAACCGAATCGCACGTCACGACTACTTTCACCTTTTTAACGTCAACGAAGTCAAGGATTCTATTGATTACGATATTCACGCGAATCGTCGCGGATAACGAATTTTTAAGATGTATTGTCGAGCAGTTGTTCAATACACCTTGAAAAATATTCAATCGTTCCTTCGCCATTTTTCGCAATTCTTCAGACACGTCTGCCTTATCTAAAAAGTCCTCAATCGCGTGTATAAAATTCTCGACATGATGCTTCATGGCGAACGGCGCAATCGCGTGCAGACGTTTCAGAAACATCGTAAGAAAATTGGTATGAAAATAAGAATCGCTTTGGAAGATTTGTGTTAGCACTCGATCGCAGTCGTAATCGTTCGTCGGCTGTTCTCCTTCGCCTCCACCTCCTTCTCCTCCTCCTCCTCCTCCTCCTCGTTCTACTATATCGTCCGCGACATTCTCGAGATCGTCGTCACTGCCGTATTTGTTCGTTTTATCACTCGAGGCGTCATCGTGATCATCTACCGCCTCGTCGGTGATGTATTTGCGACCACCGTCGTCATCGTCGCGAGTAACATCTTCTTTTCGAAACACAAAAGTAAAGAAGCGATTCATCGGAAGAGGCGTTTGCACTCGGTTGATGCAATGAAGAAACGCCTCATAAAGCTTGAAAAATTGCTGTAATCCTTGGCGTCGGTAAAGATCGCGTTTTCCCGACTTCATCGCGTCTGTCAAAAAGAGTCGCGAAATTACGACTGAAAAATTTTCGTAAAAGATGTCGTACGCTCCGACTTCAAATCCCATAAGGCGCGCGAGCCAGTACACGTCGCAAATCCCATTCGTAATGATTGTCCCAGACATGAAAATACGCAGTAAAGAATCATTACATATCTTTTGCACGAAATCCATGATTTTCTCTCCGTTGTTTTCGCTTTGTCTTTGCTGACTCTTCGTGTAGACTTCGTGACACTCGTCGACTACGACGAGCGGGAATTTCTTCGATTTGAACTTACTCACATTTTGCAGCGTCCCGAAAATAATAGGAGTTTTCGGGACTGTCTGAACCCCATTACAAAGCTCTTTGATGACTCCGAGAGAATGAAAATATCGATTAAATGAAGTGAATGTCTCATTGAACGCGGCGGTGGCGGTTAACGGCGAAATTATTAATATCTGATCATCTTTATTCGCTCCAATAAAAATCCATTCGAGCAAACACAAAATGACAAGAACAGTGACTCTCGTTTTGCCCGATCGACACGGTTCTGGATTCACGATCGATGCAAATTTCTCTCGGGTAACTTCGTAAAACATTCGCTCGGCTACTTTAATTTGATTCTCGTTCAGTACGAATCGCTCGTCCGTTACTTTCTCCGTTTTGACCAAATTCAAATACGCTGTAAATTTCGCTGTTGCTTTTGCTATTGCCGTTGATTCTCGATTCTCGTCGATTGTTGGACGTTTTATTGTTGGACGATTTTTAATTCCGCAATCTGACAATTCAGGAGTTTCCAAGACGTCGAAGTTGGTTTTTTCGTAAACTAATTCTCCGTACGTCTGCTCCACATTTTCGTATAAGTTGGCGGCCGGATGATGAAATCCGCCAATTATATTCGCTCCAAGTGAATCATCCACCAAAGACAAGATCGCTTGCGACCGCAAATGAAACTGGAAATGTAAATCCTCTCGAACTAAAGCATTATTTAAAGCATTCATGCGTTTTTGAATCATATCCTTAAATCGCTCGTTCGTTACTTGAATGCCAAAAAACTTCCCATTTTCGTTTGCGAGCTCGCCATGCTCGATTTGTGGAAAAAGTTTTCGTTTGCCGTCAACGTTGCAACAATTGTCTTCCACCGAGTAAGAAGCGCGTAACAGACGCACTCGCGACCTTTCCGCTTCGAGGAATTGAAGGAGCGCTCCAGTTTGAAAAAAATTAACGACGAAGACCACGATCGTCGCGTATGACTGGAGCGTTTCTTTTTTTAGCAAATCTAAAATTTCTGACTTAAGCGCGCCAAGTGTTTGCGCTTCTTCTGACGAATCAAACATTTGACCAATCGATGAGCTGCACGCCGCCACCAATACCACGCTAAATTGAAGCACACCAACGAATTCCTGCGCTGTTTCGTCCATAACTTTTATGCGATCCTGAAAAGTTTGCAAATCACATACCGAATGCTCGAAAGTGTTGATCGAAATCTCAAGCACAAAACTGTCGCTTTTCTTTGCGTTTTGATCGCGCGTGGAACGGTCGTAAACGGCCTTAATCTCCCCGAGGAGTTCGTTGTTAAAGTCTTGCTGCGCATCGGTATCTATCTTCTTCAAAGTCTCTAGGAGTTGACCGACTTCTGATTTCGAGACAGAAAGTTTTTTCATTGGGCAATCCCTCACCTGTTCTTCTTCTTCATTAGAAATATCATCATCATTGTTATCATCATGATTATCATCTTCAATATCGGTAGTATCACTAATGAAGTTCGATCCCACGTTCGTTGACGCGTTCTCGCCCCCTGACTCTCGCTTTCTGCGACGGGAGGGCATGATCGTTTTTTGACTAATGACTAAATTTAGAAGCGTTTTTTTAGAAACGAGAAAAAAACTCGAGTTTGGGGCGTTTGGGATTCCGAGAAAAAAAAAAGGCGTTTTTCCCGAGGGTCGTGTCAACGAGGTTCCGAGAAAAACGCAACCACAAAAAACGCACAAAAAAAATCGCACACTTTTGTATCTTGGAAATACGAAATACTAATGTGCGGCGCTTGCAACCATGGCTGGAAACCATTTGGCACGCTGATGAAAATGATCTCGAACACTGGGGCGGTACGCGACGAAGAGCGAACGGAAGAGAAAGAAAAAGCACGAAGAGAAGAAGAAGAAGAAGAAGAGAAAGAAGAAGAGAAAAAATACGAGGAAGAGGAAGAAGAGGAGGAGGAGGAGAAGGAGAAGGACGACGACGTGGACGACGACGACGACAACGACGTGGGGGAGATACTGAAGAGGAAGCCTACGACAAAGACGACAAATGTGCGCAAACGCACGCTGCCGAAAAGGAGCGAAGAGAGACGAGAAGGGAGGAAGAAAAACGAGGAAGAAGAAGAGGAGGAAGAGAAAAATAACGAGGAGGAGGAAAAAAACGAGGAGGAGAAGGACGACGTGCTGAAGAAGAGGAAGCCTGCGACAAAGATCGCCAATCAGCGTCGAAAGATCCGGCGATCTCCGGTCAGAACGACGTGTTGCTTCGTTAACGCTGACGGGTATTCGTGTCACAAAGGAAAAGCCGATGTTCAAGCTCGCCTCCGCGTTCCGGAATCCGAGAAAAACAAATTTTCCGAGAACGCCAAGTGTTGCGACACGTGTTATAGACACTTCAATGGACGCACGTGTTGCTTCGTTAACGCTGACGGGTATTCGTGTCACAAAGGAAAAGCCGATGTTCGAGCTACGTATCGCGTTCCGGAATCCGAGAAAAACAAATTTTCCGAGAACGACAGGTGTTGCAAATCGTGTTATAGACACTTCAAATATTCGAACGTCACGTGTTGCTTCGTTAACGCTGACGGGTATTCGTGTCACAAAGGAAAAGCCGATGTTCGAGCTACGTATCGCGTTCCGGAATCCGAGAAAAACAAATTTTCCGAGAACGCCAAGTGTTGCAACACGTGTTATAGACACTTCAAATATTCGAACGTCACGTGTTGCTTCGTTAACGCTGACGGGTATTCGTGTCACAAAGGAAAAGCCGATGTTCGAGCTACGTATCGCGTTCCGGAATCCGAGAAAAACAAATTTTCCGAGAACGACAGGTGTTGCAAATCGTGTTATAACCGCCTTCAAGATGCACACTTTTTTCGCCTCAAACGCGTTTGCGTTAATTGCCGTCTGCTTGCATACGATCCTGCCAATACTCCCGGAGCGTGGAAACTCTGGCAGGTCGGAAACGATCGCTTTCTTCTTTGCTCCAAGTGCTGCGACAACAGCCGAGCCCAGCTCAAAAGGCGGCAAAATGGAGTTCCGGAACGTCGCAAAGGGAGAGAGGCGAAAGGCGATTGGTAATGTTATTTGTTATTAATCTGTTTGTTCTCTTCTTTAACTAAGCACGCGCATGTTCTCTTCGCTTCAATTAATGCCGCCAAATTCGCCTGTCGATAGACGTTATTCGGATTTTGTTACCACCGCAAGCATAATACGGATCGGCGATGACCGTCGGGTAGTGGAAGTGAACACCCGATTTTCCGGGTTCGATTTCTTTCAGCTTCGACGGAAGAGGCGTCGTTAAAGGCTAACGCGATGACGTGTTTCAAACTTTGCTTTGCTTTCGATGATGTCGACGATAATTCGCTGATGCCGCTGTTGCTGACGATTATCGTTTTGCCACTCGAAAATCCATCGATAAAAGCTTCCTTACGTTACCTGCGAGTGGGGACAAGCGCGAAGACAAGAACTCCAGAAAGATGCCAATCGCAAGGAGGAATATAAGAAACACATGGGTCTCTTGCGAAAGTACAAGTCAGATGCGAAGAAGGAGTTCGAGGCCTTGCGTCTCGCGTTGGACGGAGCCGACGCCACGGAATTTAACCAACGGTTATTGCAAAAGGTGGCTCCGGGAAAATCGTTCGATCGCATCGAAGACGCCGAAGTGAAGAAGCTCATTGCCAAAGAGTTTGCGCGCGTTGCGAGAAAATTGAAGGAGAAACGCGCAGAAATAAGCGAGACGCCGCAAGTCGACGAGGCGAAGTCGATTTTACGACGAACACTCGAAGAAGAGTGGCCGGCGTTATCCACAACGCCAGCAAGTGGCGACGCTGAGATGGATGGATGAGGAGGAGGATGAGGAGGATTAGATATACACGCATAGATTAAATAGTTGTAATAACAGCGCAGAGAGACGCACGCAAACGCACGCAATGGAGAGCAATGATCAACCTTTTTGATTATTTACGCTTAATTACGCGGTTAATTCTTCACAACACAAATCCGCGTGAATGACGCGGTTACGCTTCTTTTTTGCGACTGAGCGTCACATCTCGAGTAAACACACTCACGACGGTTCGTCTGGTACCAATATCGCGATCGCTTGCGCCGTATTCGAGATATACCGATAGAGTTTGCAGCGTTGTCGCTTACGCACACGCTCAATTTTATAGGCGGCGCCTAAAACAGTTATATCAGGTACCCCAATTGGAATTGCTCGTTGACGCTGAAACTTTCTACATTTTGCACAGCTTATGTTTTGACGAGAACGATCGCGTCAGATCGTCAAAAGCTCTCGTTCGTGTGCACGTGTGATCGTGCATGTTTCCTTCTCTTTCTCTTTTTCTCTCTCGTTCGCCAATTCGGAGTCTCTGAGTGCGGGCTAAGCCGCATATTCGCGTCCCGGCGTTCTGGTAGCCGCCGTTCAGTCCATGGCATGGCCGATATAATGGTCGGAATATATTCGAGTTTCAGCGCGAACCGTGACGGGCGCCGTCGTCCATGGTCGCGAGAGTGTCAACTTTTTTTCCGTGTATTTTTGTGATGGTCGTGTGAGAGGCGAAAGAGACGAACAAAAAAAACTAACAAAAACACGGGAGGAGAGAGGGGCCCAGAGGGAGGAGAATTTTCACGCTTTTAGGGTTTCCGTGGCACACCCCACAAGAGAAAGCGTGAAAAAAAAGTATAAAACCAAGCGTGGAAAATGTAGATAAAAGGAATTTATTTAGTTTTCGTACTCCATATCCTGCTGTAAAACTATCGGCGGCATGTTTCTAAAATCTTCAACTTGAAGTCTTGCACCATTTTTCGTCTGTAAAGTGAACTCTCTTGCTACGCCTTGTTTTGGTTTCGTCTCAGAAATGTCAGTTGGACGTCCAAAAAAAATGTCAGAAATGTCAGTTGGACGTCAGAAAAAGTCACCGACTAATGCTGTTGCTGTTGTTGTTCCCTCCGTGGCGCAGTGCACTGAAGCATAAGCTGCTTCAAGATACCAACAGCTGGTGTCGTGTTGTTAGGCGATCCAAACTTTGGATCCGATGTATTCATCGCGTTTCCATTGTCAGCGTACATGCTTATTTGCCACGTTAACTCTTTATTTCTTTGTTCAAGCGTCTCGAGTTTTTTCTTCAGCGCATTCAACTTCTCTTCAGCCTCTGTTGCTCGCTTCGCAGCGGCATTCACCGTTGCGCTCGAACGCTCCGCGTCTTGTTGTTTGAAACGAGACGATTCCAAACGAAGTTCTTCTAATTCTTTCTCGCTCTCTTTGAGTTTACGCATGGCATCAGTTGCGGCTTTTCGCGACTGCGCGTTGAGCTCGGCAGACCATGATTCGCCCTGATCATTCGCCCAGCTTTCCAAGTGAACCAATAAGTCATCCACGCTCGAGCTACCTTCGCCTTCGGGAGGCGGCGAGGTTTTCGTTTCATTTTCGTTCGTATTTGTTCCTAGCCATCCCCAGATAGATTGGTCCGCTTCTTTCACGCTCAACAAAGGCTTGCCGTTGCTATCGACTTGACCTTTCAATTTACCGAGAATTGTGAATATGCGCGCTCGAATCGCTTCAGTTTCTGCTTTTGAATCATTGTTCGCATCTACTTGTCGGTTTGTTTCTGAATTTTGCGGTTCCGTCACCGTCGTCAAATTGAGCGATGAAGAAGAAGGGGGCACACGAGCCGTCGTCGCGGCTTCAAAATTGTTCTTTCGCAAAGCCGCCATTTCCTCCAAAACACTCGCTTTCGTTCTCGCTTCGATACATTCGGCTTGCGCTTGAGCGAGCGCAGATATCAGTTCTTGTTCTCCTTTCTTCACTTTTTCGAGTTCTTTTTCAATTTCGTCCGCATGATTTTGTGCTCCTTCGGCGCGATCCTCAGCAGCACTTTTCGCCGACGCGACTTGAGAGAGCGACTGTTTCATCGCGAGTATTTCATCTTTAAAGGAGTCAATCTCTTTCGTAAGTTTTTCTTCTGTATCCTTGAACTGAACTTGTACGTGCGCAAACTTTCGTTTTCGCTCCTCACCTTCTCGGATCGCACTTTCAGCGCGTTGATTTGCTTCCTCGGCGCTTTGCTCTGCTTCAGCAGCTCTGGACTCTGCGCGTTCTTGCGCTTGACGCGCTCGGTCTCGATGCGCAATCGAAGCGGCAGCTTCTCTTCCGGTAGCATCCATGAGATTGAGTTGCGCTCGAAGCTCAGCGAGCTGGTTCTCGGCTACAACTTTCGCCTTCTCTGCAGCGGAAGCCTTCGCGTTTGACGATGCGGCAGCTGCAGCACCTCTCGCTACCGCCGCTTCCATGTCGCTCGTCATCGCTTTCGACTCTTCGCACAAATCTTTGTATTTTAAAACGCCTGCGATTCGCTCTTTATCTTCTCTTCCCGGGCAATCGTAAGCTCTTGCGTCAATCCTTCCGAATCGAGCGCAGCCACGGAGTTCTTGCTGACTAAATCTTCCAACTCTTTCGATGCGCTTTCAAATTTACGCTGCAATTCCTCTTTCTCCTTTTTCATCGTCTCCATTGCTTTTTCGGAAGAACCTTCGGTTGTTAAAGGAGGCGGGACAACACCGGCATTTCCTTTCTTTCCTTTCTTTCCTTTTGCTGTTGTTATATTTTGTTGCGTCGTTTTTGCGGTTGCTAATTCGCGAGTCAAGCGCTCGACGTCACTCTCGTAGCTTTTTCCTTTCTTGACTGCGTTCCGCAACTTTTCTTTTAAACTGGCGAGTTCTGTTTCCAACATTTCTTTCTCTTTCTTTGCTCGTAACCGTTCTTCTTCATCGTGCTTTTTATTCTCATCTTCATCGTTCGTCGCGTTTGATTTGGCATTTT
This sequence comes from Bathycoccus prasinos, assembly GCF_002220235.1. Lineage (NCBI taxonomy): Eukaryota > Viridiplantae > Chlorophyta > Mamiellophyceae > Mamiellales > Bathycoccaceae > Bathycoccus > Bathycoccus prasinos. The sequence continues at coordinate 12,521 of NC_024006.1, forward strand.
TTGGCGTTTCGTACTGCTATCGAAGCGGCTCGCGCAGTGGCCGCTCTCGCATCTTCCAGCTCGTTTTCCATGGTACGCATGACATCCTCCTGTCTCGCGATTTCATTCCTCGCCACGCGCAGAGCATCTTTCAAAGACTCTACGCGTTCGTCTTTGAAGCCGCTGCCGCTTGTTTCACTTGTTTTGCTACCAGCGTTTGTATCTCTTGGTGAAATCAGATTCAGGCCAGATACGCCAAGGCGTAAAACACATGATTACGCGTCAATGAACGAGTTTTTAGTTCGTAAATTTGCGATATAAGTGGATTTCACCTGACTTGTGTTATGTGAAAAATTTAGGGGAGTTCCGGATTAGGGGATTGCAAATTGGGTTATATTTAAGAAATATATCAAACGAAAATTTAGGGGATCGGTATTAGGGTTTGAATTGGTTAGGGGAGTTCCGGGGAATAATGCGCGCATAATGGTACGAGTAAGTACATACATACTGCAGTACTACATATATAAATAGTTTCATTAATACCCGGTACCAGTACCTTTTTATCTTTGCTCTCTTCTTTTTCTAAGTGTGCTAATAATATTACATGCCGAAAATCGTACTCAACGCATCTGGCGCGTGTTTGATATGGTCCCGCTCGTTTGAACCATACCCAGCGTTTGGATTCAAGACGGCGATATATACGCGAGTGTACGCTTCGATCAAACGATTCGAGAACCGGTTCTGGATATCCAATCGCACTCGAGGTGATTGAACTTCTTGAAAATCCGGGGCGCCATCCTTGGCACTTTCTACTAAACCTTGCAACGCTTTAGAGATGATATCTAAAGTCAAGCTCGGATCGTGAGACATCACGCCAGACGAACGTTCTTGATACAAAGAAACTCGTTCGAGCACGTCGAGAAGACCACACGCATTTAAGATTGATTCCGCGTAATTATCGGCGACATCTGTGGCCGTGTTTGAAATGCGTCTCGTCAAGTCTTGCGTCTTCGCTTGTGCTAGCGGATACTGCTTTAACGGAGTGTGCAAAGCTCCAAGGCAATTTAAAACGTAGGCATCTGCGGCCCATGGCACAGTCTTGGAGCCACCGATGATGGTCGAATTTACCTCGATCAACTTGTTCGCTCCCAACTCGCACGCTTCAATGACTGGATCAATGATGGCATCTAATACTTTCACGATGATTTTATCCGCTCCAGCATTCCCGTGCTCGTTGATTCCGCTCTGTTCTCTGCCCGATAAGCCGCCGCTCGATGGAACGTCCGATGAAGCAGCTTTCAAAATAGAAATCGCCACCTCCAAGCGTTCTTGTACAATTGGAGGCGCATGTAATCCTGTTTGCGGTACTGGTGGGTTGCGAGTAATTGCAGCACCCTTGACTATTGCGTCATCGTTAAAGGACGTTTGCGCGGCTTTCGCGCAAACCTTGACAGCTTCGACCAAACCTTTCTCGGCTTCGGAGGGAGATGCCGTCGTCAACGAAAGCAATTGTTCTAAAACTCCAGAGTAAAAGTGTAAAACTCCCGTAATTTTGTACGTTTCTAACGCATCCGGTGTTCCAGCTAAAGCTTGCTCCACGCGAACTCTTAACGGGCGCGATAAACCATCCATTATCTTAACCATCGTATCCTTCGCGATTCCCTCCATGTTGTCATATAGCTCGCCGCTTGTATCTGCGCTTTCCTTCACACTTCCAGAGTTTGCGTCATCTCTCGTGCTAGATGTATTGTTCGCATCTTTCTCGTCCTCTTCGTCGGAGAGCAGCGATGCATCTGTACTTAAAAACAAAGCGTTGCATACGTCGCGTTCGTTCGCCACGGCTTGGTGAATCCATCCAAGCATATCAGAAATATATCTAACCGGATCGTGCGCGCGTGCTTCGATCGGAGCTTTTCCAGATTGGCCTCCTCGAGTCAGTGCTGCAATAAAGTGACGAAACAACGCATTGTGTCGTGTTCTTGCAATCTCTTCTACGCAATATTGATGCAACGTTGGTCTGGAACGTAAAACGCGCAGTGCTTTCGCGACTTGCTCTAGCCGCTCTTCTGCGTCCGCGGAAAAGCTACTGGTATTATCAAACTCGTTCTCAGCCGCGATGCGCACTTCACTTTGAACCCATCGACAAAGCTTTTCGTGCGCTTGGTCCATGTGACCGGACATAACATCCATGAGCTCTAAGCCCGAACGTTGATGTTGCGTTCGAAGCAAGTGGGCACAATTCTTATGGATTTGTTTTACTCGTCTGAGTGCTTTATAAAATAGAGGTGTTATGACGCGGGAAGTCGACGCGGACACACCACCGACGATCTCAGTCGTTTCATCGATATCTTCCTTGAGTGCGTTCAGTTCCGATTCTTTCAGCTGATAATCTCTCAAAAACGTGTCGATAACTTTGCTTCTCGACTGAATTCGTGCGAGATCATTCTTTGCGCTCTCCGTTTCGCGCAGTAAAGCCACAGTGGACTGCGATTTCTTCTCCAACGCTTCTTCGATAGAATCGACACACTGCGTCAATGCGTCTAACTTGTCGTCTACGGCTTTGAGCGTGCCTTGCGTAGATTCAGACGCGTGAATGAACTCGTTATTGATGTCCAACCCTCGCCGTTCGATGGCGAACCGTAAACCTCTGCGCGCGCTCTGATCGTTTTCGATGTAGAATTCAGACAAAGCTTTCAAACACGCCACAGTTTCGCGTCCATCTAATCGCGTGTCCAGTACCTTTTTCACCTTCCGCGCGAGTCCAGGTGCGAGCGTCGTTGACGACATATTCAAATCTCTGTTTTGGAAAAACGCTGTCGTAGTTTTGCAGAGAAGTCTCGTGATGGCACAGTCTGAAGTTTGAGAATAAGCAAATTTTTTGATTTTTGAAAAAACAAACTCCGCAAAGAGAAAGAACAACACTCTTGTTTCTCCTCTCTGGAGTCTACATGGATACTACTAATACTACTAATAATACAATGAGTATCGCGAACGCATAGCTAAAGAATATGAACGACTGAAAATGTCTTCAAAGATTTTGGAAGGTGGTATCCTCCGGCGCGATCTAGAGAAACAACAACAATCTCAAAATTGCGAAGGCAAAAAGCTCTATTACACAACTTCGTTGCGTTCCATTTTCGGAGAAAATTCGGGAAGGAAAAGGGATCGATCTAAGCACCCCTTGCGCGGTTCGCTTCGATTTAGCGATGGAAAATCGTGCGTGTGTACGCCGTTTTGTTTCCTGGACGAGAGAGGGGAAGAGATTCCGATCATCTTCGAGAACGCGTTCGAAGTCGTTCGCGCTTTTTGTTCTAAAAATCAAACGCAAGAAAACGACGACGGAGCGAGGGAAAGGATGGGTGCACATATTTTGGAAAATGTCGTCATACGCACGTGGCGAATGCGCGCAACCACTCCACAAGAGAATAGGAGCGGACGATGTAACAAGCGAAAACAGAGCGACGAACACAGTGACAGTATTTCTCATCGAAAAAATAACGAAGAGAAAGAAGGAGAAAAAGAAGAAAGAATTGGTTCCAGGCATCACCTAGAAGCGCTCTCATTTGAAATCGTACAGCCATCTAGCGAGATGGAAAGCGATTCTGCGCTTTTGGAGAGCGAGACTCAAAATATAAGCAATGCAAACGGTGGAGTAGATGAAGATTCGCAGGTTATACTCATGAAGGCGGAAAAAAGTGATGATAAGAGAAAAGAAGTATCATCATCGACAACGCCGTCGTTCCCATTACTTACGACAACACAAAATGGGAGCGTTCGGCTCGCGTCTATGGAAGAGCTTCGTGCGAATGGGCGATTGGATGTCGTCGACGATGCCGTGAGAGTGCCAAAAAAGGCGTCACATCGCCTTTCTATCGGTATTGTTGATGATATGGAAAGTGGAGGTATCGACGTGAATCACGCGTGCTTCTTGAAAATGACGACACCAATTATTCGCATACCGGAGGAGAAGCCCATGTTCTTCGCTCTTTTCCTTTCCGCCCAAAGTAATTCCAAAAAAAAGCAGGAGGATTCGAAGGATAAGATGTATGGAGAGCAATGGATTATGTTTCAGGGCGAACGAATGATGGCTTTTCACCCGCTTCTCGCGTGTACATCGAGCTCTCAGTCTTGCGAAGATGGTAAGGAAGAACGAAATGATGGTTGTGGCGACGAAAAGATGCGCTCGTTGAACACACACTCGATGACCAACCTTCGATCGGTAAATTTGTACCCAGACGATCCAACGCGCGATAATCTCCGCGTGCTCTTTGCCACGGAAGGTACATCGATTGGTTTCAACAGAGTGACTCGATCAAGCGGTCGTGACGAACGTAGTGTAGATGGTGGAAGCAATCGAAGCAACAAAACCGATACTGAGGTTTGTTTGGATGTAGCGAGTGTATCGTGCGCGTGCGAATCGTGCAAAGACGGATACACTGTGCATTCACACACAGGTATAGTAACTTCCGTAGATTTAGAGGATAACTTCGCGTTCGAGCTTGATAATGATTTAGTTGTCATGGTTTCGCAGCATTTGTTAAGTGTAGATGTCGTGAACCCTGCGCTCCTCTATCCAGGTCTCCAGATTGGCGCGCGAGTGCAAATTACGCATGGTCATCCAATATACGCAAGAGTATGCGCTGCTGACGGAGATGCTCGAATTGAAGATTGGGAAGATGAAGAAGATTTGCTGAGTGAAGATAAGAAGTTAATCGCAGTTGGCGCGTGTGCGCGGACGTTTGTAAAGGTAGTCAGCCTCTCTCCTTTCCTCGCCGCGGAGGAGGACGAAATGCTCGAAATGAAACATTTATTAAACGTGTGCGCGGATGTAAAACCAACGATTCGATCATCATTAAACGGGATGCGCGCGTTGACTTTCAAAAAGAATGTTCGAGTTTCTTCATCTCGCAGAGACACTTTGCGAAGTTTGTGCGATTCTCTAGGATTTGGTCTCGCATTTGAAACTTTGAACGCGTTCGACGCGCTCTGGAAGCGTCTGCCCTCGATGAAAAGTGGGACGTCGAGCGAGACACAAGTGCGAGACGTGCTTACAGTAGCTCGCGAGCCCGATCAAATGTGTTTGACATACTTGAGTGGTATCGTGCCTGGTACCACAAACGCCAAAGAAGACTACGAACAGATTACGAACGCTGCGAGAAAAATGCCGCTATTATTCGCCATCCTGGCGCTCGACGAATACCGTCGCCATCACGTCCACAGTGTGTGCGCAAGCACTTCGCGCGCTTTTTCACCCATTCATCCAATCAATAAATTGAAGTCAGGGAGTTGTAATCCAGTTCGATTGGCGTACGATGAATGTTTGTTCGCACCAAGGAAACTGGGTGGATTCCGAGAATTTGAAAGTCACGTAGAATTCCCGTCACTCTTGGATATAGCCACGGAAGCTCAAACAATGTTATCGCGCGTGACTGTCGCGCGAGAGACATTGTCACCGCTCATTTTCCGTGAAGGCGCGCATAGAAAAATGAGTAATGTTGGAGTAAACGAGGGAAAGATGAGGGACGTTCACGTTGTTCATGGATACGATGCTCGGCTTCCGAGGGGCCACGTTTTGCGCATCTCGGCGGCGCGTGCGTTTTGCATTGAGAAGGCGAAGAGAGAAAAGGCGTCTCTTCTCATCGCACACTTAGAGCGCACACGAGATTCACGGTTCAATCGGGATCGGTTCACACTGAATGACGCGTCAGGAAGTGTACCTATCGAGTTTGAGTTTGAAGATGTAGGTCTGGACGACGTGGCGGCATATTTCGGGGAGTTGGAAAGGAAGATTGAAGAGTCGCCAACGACGTATCTGGTCGCATTGACGGCTTGGAGAACATTATGTGAAGGCATCGAAAGGGACAACACTGGATGCGACGATGATGCGTTCGCGCACAGTAGAACGCGTATCTGCGCGCGATTAAATGATATAATTTTCTTGGACGAGCGGATTTTTGCGCATTCGCAGAATAATATTTGCGCGTCCCAAGAAAGATGCATTTCTGACCAAAATGCAATTTCCATTAAGCAAGCGTTGTTTTGGAGTGCAAAAACACCATCACACTATGGATCTGGGGCTCTTTGCGAACCCACGCCTACCGATATTGACGTCCGTGGAGTTGTCGTAGTCGAACAGCGCGTCACCGGGGACGCCGGCGCTGCTTCCGCTACATTTGGGAACCACCGCAGAAGAAAGCAGCGCGAACTGCAACTCATTTTGCAAGATTGCGACGATGAGCGTAACGTGATTAAAATATACTGCAGAAATGCGTTTGCTGGCGGCAACTCTGGATTTGGGTTCGGGGTAGGGGCCACCGTTATCATCAAACGCGTTAATAGATACGTGTCTCCGCGAAGCATGAAAGTTACGTATCGTCTGACAGATCGGTCGCGGATTACGGTGGTTGAACCTTGGTTTGCTTCGAAGCATAAAAGAACGATGATGGAGCACCACCGAGAAGATTGTAGCGATGATATCAGCTGGTATGCGGCTGTAAATGCAGATGCAGATGTAGTTGTTGCAAGTCCACCGCAAGCTGTGAGCTCCTACGCTTCTGAATGTTCCAACGCGTTGACAAAATTACCCAGAGACACGCGATGTTCGTTACGAAGCTTATCATGGAACAGTTCCGCGAATCCCGAAGAAGAGGATTCTCGATCTCAGTTTTTATTCGTGCGCGACGACCGATTGATCTCGATCAGAGCTCGGATATCTGGTGTAACGATGCTTCAATCGAGCTTGACGTGTCCTTCGTGCGACGTGACGGCGTGTTTGCTTTCGAAACCCTCGTCACTATATATCACCACAGATAATACTGATCTGTGCAAAGCTACGGAGACTTGTTTTAAGCAAAAGGCGTCACCAGTCTTCCAACTTGAACTCAATGTTACAATAGACGATGGAACCGGCGTTGCCGATTGCTGGATTTCAAACTCGGCGGCGACTGGCTTACTTCCAGAGAAAATGTATCGCGATATCGTCACACTCACACGTAAACACGGGAAAGTGGTCGCAAGAACGTCTACGAGTACGGCGGATGAACGTGAGAATTACGGAGCTTTGGATTTCGGTTACAACGCGATAGGGTATCAAGGGTACACGTTGAGTAAGGTTGACGCGAGACCAATCGTGGAAGCTATCAAGTACGTCAACGCTACTCCACACATGCTGTTTGAATGCGCACGAAATTATAAAGTTCATTCACATCCACAATACGGCGATACATTTTGCGCATATGACCGCCCTTCGATATTCGCGAGGAACGTGAAATGCGGTGGGTTTCCGATGCGCACGGTATGTGCGCCTGGCGGTCGTTTGCGGGCCGTGCGAGTTACGATCGTCGATACCAAGCTCGAACTTTGTGAAAGGTTGCGTCGCTTTCGTTGTAAAGAGGCAAATGCGTGAAGGAAGACCAACGATACGTTTTTAGAATACATCATAGTGCATTTAGTTAAGCAATAGATCTAAGTTATTTAATCGTAATTGTATAGTTTTATAGTACATTAATCTACATCTTCGATGATATCCTCCTCCTCCACATCTTCCAAGCTATTATCCATTTCATCTATATCCTCGCGCGTGAATAAACTATCGCTAATGATTCTATCTTCGTTTCTTCTGTATCCTTCCTCGATGATTTTCTTGAACGGCAAATTCGTCGCGACGAATGCTTCAAAACTTCCCTCATAATAGCTTTGTCTGCTCCGGAATTTATTATGGCGAAGTTTTGGCGCCCATATTAATTCTCTCAGTCTCCTACTTGAATCTTCTACTTCTTTTGCTTTCCTACTCGCACTCGGCGCTCTCAACGGTCTCCAAGATGATTCTGGTGGACGCGACTGCACAGATACACAACCGCGGGCGGCAACGCTCGAAGCTAATCTATCTAACATGAGCGATTGGGATTGATCGCCATCACCGTATTTCCATCGTTGGCTACCGCAGCTAAACACGTCCGCATCACTCACGTGCTTCAAAAATTGCGACAGCGCGTCAATCTTCCTGTTATCTATAAAATCTGGCGTGTTTTCAAACAGGAAGTCAATAACTGTCTTGGGGGCGGCATCCACTCGAGCCCGATTCAATGTGATTTCAACCTCGGACTCAAGCGCATCATCTGACGGTTTCCGTTTGGCGTACAAAAATTTACCGAGCGCGTGAAAGAGTGAGATGCTCGATTCCTTTTTGCGTTCTTTATCACCATCGGCATTATCAATTCTCGCTTCCTCGCGATTGCGTTTCTTCGTGTTCTTCTTCTCGTTCTTTTTCCGTTTTGCGTACATATCGCCAACGATGCGCGCGTAAAGCAACTGAAGAGAAAACATGAGAGAACGTACATCTCCATTACACTCGAGAACAAGATTTTCAACGTTCTCGAGCATTCCCGACTTTATAGAGGATAAGCCGTCAAAATCATCATCTTCGTCGGGAAGACTTTCAAGAAATGAACCATTCTTCGTCATTTCGGAGGAAAATTCCAAGTTGATGACGCGTTTCGCAGCATCTTCGAGCGATTTCTTCGTGCACGGATTTAACTTGATCTCTACTAAATATTCCGAGAGGTTTTGACGATTTTGTGCACCCATGCGCTCCAACTTTTCGTGAATAATACGCCTGACGAATTTAAGTCCATCGCTCTTCGACTCGTTTCCGAAAGAAACAAAATCGCCTTCGCCGACGTCTGACGATGATGAAAAAACGACAGGTATTCTATTCTTTGCGGACGAAGAGACGAGCCCTTCGATTGAAGCAACAAATTTGCTTCTACCGCGTTCATCTCCTTGTGCCACGGTCGGAACATCTCGAATCAAAATAACTGTGCCTCTGCTTCTCTTGTTGCCGCCTCCGATAACGTTTGATACAATCGCGTTGTACTTTGTGCTTCGGTTAAGAAAGTTGACGAAATCCTCAATTTTACTCGTGTAGGCATCGCCACCGTCGAATCGATTCTCGTTCGTAGTCGATACGTTCTCGTTATAAATCGATGGTGCCGGAGGTTTCCATTCGAGCACAGAAAAGCACTTTTCTTTCGCCAAAGTTACAAACGTCGATGCCTTCCCACATCCGCTTGGACCAACTAAAAACAACACCGCCGGTCGTTTCGATGTTTTACTGCTCTGTTTCTCTAAAAAATCAATCATTACTTCAGCCTTCTTCTTAGGAACGACAACTTCAGTGCACGAACGTGGATGATACTTCTCTGGCCACGACGTCGTTTGCGTGATAGGTTTTGAGTTTTTACTCGTTTCCATCGTCTTTGGTTGAATACGTTGTTGTTGTTGTTTTTCCTTTTTTAAATTTGCGACGAGCGTCGACTTCCTCAAGTCCAGACGGCGACCTCCCGGCATCTTTGATTATTCACGAGACAGCGCGTGTTCTCCTTTACTACTCTCGCATTGTGTATTGTGAATGCATTTGAGCTCAGTAAATTAAAGCAGTAAAAGAAGAAGAAGAAGAAGAAGAAGAAAAAGTGCAGACAAATGAAATAACGAATTACCCAGAAAGGAAGAATGCAAGAAACGACAGCACAGATGTGCAAGCAAAAGAAGTGTTCATATATATAAATCATCTCTTTTTGCTTTTCTCGCGTCGCGCTAAAGTGTTGAACGAGGTGAGAAGATCAAGGAAAAAGTCCTTCGCGAGAAAGAAGATGGAAGAAGAAAAACGAGAGCAAAAGAAGGGAGAAGAAAGACGGAAGAAAACCCCTAATGACGATGGAGGCGGCGAAGACGAAGAAGGAGAAGAAGAGGCAGAGAAAGATACCGAGAACAATGATGCTGAGGATGGAAAAGACGAAGAAGAAATAGAAGAAGAAGAAGACAGCTTGTTGCCCGAATCGTTCGGGCAGCGACCGGCGAAGGATAAGCAACCTCGTCAAGTCGTGGAAAAGATTTTCGTAGATTTAGACGAACTCGCGAAGAACAATGATTTCAAACCAGAAAACTGCGAGAATAAGAATTTAATTGTCATCGATTTGAACGGATTACTCATGCAAAGGAGTTTCAGCCCACTCGGTACATCTACTTCCGGTTTTAGAATTGATCAGGACGCAAAAGTAGGTAACTTTTACGTATACAACAGACCTCACATGAAAGATTTTCTGGACTTTTTACACGAGAATTTCACGGTAGGGGTTTGGTCGAGCGCTACGGAATACAATGCGCGAATGCTAGTACGCCATCTTTGGGGTAAGAAAAAAGAAAAGCAGCTCGCGTTTGTATGGGGACAAGAAAAATGCACAAATGTTGGTGTTTTTACAGAGCCAAGGGTCAAGCCCGTCTTTTTGAAGGAGCTCGATAAATTATGGTCGCACAACCCCGAGATGGAAAAGTTTAGAGGTACCCACACGGTGCTTATAGACGACTCGCCATATAAAGCGGTGAATAATCCAATGCACTCCGCTCTCCATCCGGCTGAGTTTAAAATTGTATTTAAGGAAGGCGATCCTTTGGTTAGCGCTCCTTCTGCTCCTCTTCTTCCCGAATCAATTGAATTAAAACAAATGAAAGGAATAAAACGCGCGAGCGGCATCGCTCCAAGTTTAGGTAAAAAACGTCTGAAAAAGTTTATCAAGGAGACGCGCACCTCGAGTACATTTGATCAACTTTCAGGGAATGATTTTTCTCGATTTCAAGTAGAAGAAGACGACGCGCTTGCGCCGGAAGGAGAGTTGCGGTCATACTTAGCCGAATTAGTCGCGAACGAGAAAGGCGCTGCAGCGTTCATAGAACAAAAACAGTATGCGGGGAAGCAAGCCCCGCTCGGTCCAATAGATATAGTGAAAGATATGGTAGCTAAAGCAAAAGAAATTGAAGCTAATATAGCGAATGGAATTGTTTTGACGTCGCAAATGGTTAAAACGAAAGATGCCGCCGAGATATGTTTAGACGACTTATAAAACTACAAAACTTCCTACTTCAAAATCCATTATTTTGTGCTCATTCAACCTTCTTCTTCTTCTTCTTTACTAAACTAAATAATGCTTCGATAAAAATTCACTGGGCACGTCGCTCATCACCGCACACTTGCGTAACTCGCTATAAGCCTCATCTCTCATTGATGCCGGACAATCACCAGCGTCGCCATTGTCAACCGCTTCAACGGGAATGCCTACTTTATCTAATTTAGCTGAATCCTTGACGTATACGTGTAAACCGCCAGGACATTCCGATTCACCGCCGTTGCATTTTAAGAAGCAACTCCACGTTCCCGGAGGCCTGCAAAATCCGGGCAACGCCACCGGCAAAGGATTATTTGCTTTGCACGAGCACGATCCACCGGGTGCCAGGTTTGCTGGCTTAATACCAGTGTGTTCTGGACATCCACTCACGCAAGGTTCAGCTAGCGTTAAAAATCCTTTTTTGGCGAGCTTTTTGATTTGCGCGTACTCCAAATCGTAATCGTGGATGGCCACCTTCCCTTTTCTTGGTTTTTCCGCGTTAAAATAGTGATGCGAAACGCCATATCCAGGTCTGAAGTGAAAACCATACACGTCCACTTTCACGCAGTTGCACAAGGCAAACCAAATGGCAAAGTACCCTCCTGTCGGTAAGGTTGCGACGTTGGAAGAAACAAACTCTGAGAATTGAGGATCAAACGCGACGAGTGGTTGTTTCGGCGCCTCTTTTCGGAACTTGATGTAGAGTTGAACGCCTACTTGAGATTGCATTTGCATGACATCGACTTCGTTATCTTCGTGATACCCGGCATGGATAGTGTTCACAAAGCGTAGGGTCGTTTTCGTCCCGACTATTTTTTTGTACCCTTCCGTCGGAGCCAGATTGAAGCGAATGACTAAATCTGTCGAGTCTATCGTCGGTCCAAATTTGTACTTTTTCAACATCCCCGCGTTTCCTATCACCGAGCATCGCTTATACACGCGTCCACGGAATGGATCTTTGGCTGGAGCAAAACGCACCAAATCTTTGCTCACCGGTAAAGCGAACGCGTGCGTACCTCCGGAAGCTTTTGGGTTTGTCTGGTATCGCAAAACCATGTCATCTATTTCTCTCAATCGCTCTCTATTAACTATGTGATGTCCTTTAAAAATAGCGTGCATGCCACTTGGCATGTGTTTTGGTTTCTCGCATCGTTCGCCTTCCCAAAGTGTCACGCACAAACATTTCGATTGCACGCAAACACCGTGTCGTCCGCACCAGTTATAGCCGGCGCACGAGCCGTCGTCCACGGCAAAATCGTGGTCGTTTGAAGGCATCATGTGCGTTTCATCCGAACCAGTGAACCCGAACGCTTGTAAAACTCCTTTCTGTTCCAAACTTTCTACGTATTTATCAAATTCTGCGACATTGCGGAGTTTCGTGTTGTGAATGCGGTCCAAAGCCGCTTTCCTTTGCGCGGAATCACCGAGCGAAGCTGACCCGTAGTTCGTTCCCGCCGAGTACGCGCCGTCCTTCCTCGCCGCCCCGGCTTTGTTACCTCTCAGGCGAGATAAGAGCGACACGTGATCGTTTTCCACGACTCCACTACTACTACTACTACTACTACCACTACTACCACCACCACCATTTCTACTTCCACCTTTCTTCGAGCGCCGTCCACCGTGAGCTGCTTTCGACGAAAGCTGAGCAGAAGAAGAGACAGAAGAAGAAAGGACCTCGTCGTCGTCCTCTACTTCCTCTCGCGCGGTTGCTTTTTTCTCCCCAAACTCGTCGTATATATCCTCTGTTCCAGCAGACAAGGACGCTGCATTATTATTATCGCTACTACTACTGCTGCTCGTTTCTATGCTGCTACCACCATCCTCGAGGGTATCTCTTTCGTAGTCGTGATTGTTGTTATACTGGTGCGAAGAGAGCGAATAGTTTGAGTGAACCTGATCGAATTTGTAAAACGCGATAACTACTGCGACGAAGATCAAGGCGAGACGGACGAGTTTGTTCTGTTTCCTAGACGCCTTCTTACTCGCAGTTGGCGGCATATTCGCCTTCAACTTCTCCCGAGTTCCCTGTTTCCAGGTTTAGTAGGCAAAGATGATGTGATTGATTTTGAGAAGAATTTTCGGAAAGAAAAAGAAAAAGATGTGGAAGGCAGAGGCACCATCGCACAAAAACGAAACTAGTTTTTACGCCGCCGCCGCCCGCGTGATAATGTCGTTGAAAGATATATCATATAAATAGCGGCAAAGTAAATCATTCCATAACAACGACCACATGATCTAGTTAATCGAAAACCTTGCACTCTGCGGCGTCTTCGTTACCGTCGCAAAACTCATCCATGCCCGAGTCCATCGCAGAGCCAGCTTCTGTACTCGAAGAACTCGTTGCCGAGGCGGATGGGAACTTTTGATAGTACACGGACTTTGCATCAGAGTTGATGGCGCGGACGTCGTCCCATTTTTTAGAATCGGTGCCTTCCTTCGCGGCGGCTTCGCACTGCTTTCGTAAGAAAACGGAGAACGTATCCCAATCGGAAGCCGTTGCCGATGGAATAACGTTATTGCCTCTTTTCTTCATCGCGATGGAGGAAGAATTTTTCATCGTCATCTTCTTCGTCTTGGAAGAGGAAGAAGAACGTGAAGAGATCATCGCCTTGACCGGCACAGGACTCATGCGCATTGCAATCATGTTCATGAATAACGATATTAATTTTACACTAAATTCTATCCTTCCCAAAGGTAGATCAACGCGCTTGGTATAATAAAGAGATTATGCACGGGGGAAATATCTTTGTGTGTGTGTTTCTCTTTTTCCGACTTTTTCGGCTTTTCGCCTTGCGTGCAAACTTTTCTTCTCTCTCTCTTCTTCTTCTTTTATGTTTTTCCATCATCACAAAAAACACCTCCCAAAATCTCATCTCATCTTACATCATGTCCCTTTGGGTTGATAAATATCGTCCAATCGAACTGAATCAGTGCGAGCACGTCAACGCGAGCGTCGCAAATCACTTGAAAGAACTCGTCAAGGATGGAGACTGTCCACACTGTGCGTCCTTTTCTTCCCTTTTGCTAGGAAATTTTCAAACTCTCTTTTTCTTTTGCGTGCTTTTCAAAATTCTCTCTTTCTCTTTCTCTTTCTCTTTCTCTCTAGAGCGCGTTTCTTTTTTAAAAGTCGCACTCTTCTTTACGTCTATCCGCGTTGAAATTGCTCTTTTTTCGCCACACTCACGATTTACTCCTCTTTTCTCTCTTTTTTGCAGTGTTGTTTTACGGTCCGTCGGGTTCTGGGAAGAAATCGCTCGTCCTCGCGCTCTTGAGCACAATCTTTGGCCCAGGCGCTCACAAGACAAAAGTCGAACAGAAAACGTGGAAAATCGACGCGACGTCTACGAGAAAAATTGAAGTCGATTTAATGACGCAAAGCTCAAATTATCACATTGAAATCAATCCATCGGATGCAGGATATAAAGATAGATACGTCGTGCAAGAGGTTATTAAAGAAATGGCGCGCTCTCGACCGATCGATGCGCAAGGAAACGCAGGATACAAAATACTCGTACTCACCGAATGCGATAAACTTTCAAAAGAGGCGCAACACGGCTTGAGAAGAACCATGGAGAAATACTCATCGGCGTGTAGATTAATTTTAATTGCAGACTCAGTAAATAGAGTATTAGAGGCGGTGCGCAGTAGATGTTTACCCGTCCGCGTTGCAGCTCCTCGAGCGGAAGATATTGAAAAGGTTTTATACGACATCGCTGCCAAGGAGAAATTGACGCTCCCTCCACAGCTCTGTTCAAAAGTCGCCGTCTTTGCGAAACGCGATTTGCGTCGGGCTATTCTGGCACTGGAGGCGTGTAGAGTTGCTAATTATCCATTCAAAGAAACGCAGTCCGTGCAAACGACGGATTGGGAGTTGTACATCGCCCAAATTGCGGCTGAAATTTTAGCCGAGCAAAGTCCGAAACGTCTTTTACAAGTCCGAGGTCGTATTTACGAGCTTCTCGTGAATTGTATTCCGCCGACTTTGATTTTCCAGACGCTTTGCTTTTATTTATCGAAGCGATTAGACGATGAGATGAAGCACGAAGTCATTCGTTGGGCCGCTCAATTTGAACATAAACTTCAGCTCGGCTCGAAAGCAATCATTCACATAGAGGCGTTCATCGCGCAATTTATGGCGACGTACAAGAGGAAGCTAATTTCTGCGTTTGCATAAAGTTGTACTTAGATAGGGCAAGATTGAGGGAATGTGCGTGCGCGCAATGCATGCACATGATCATGACAATAATAGCACAAGGTTTCGCACCTCGATACACTTGGTTTCACCAGAGAAGGCGCATAAATCATCTTTTTGAAGTAGAAAAAAAATACAAAAGAGATTACAACTTATTTTTTCTGTTTGGGTCAACTATTACCGTTCTATTCTTTTTCATCGTTAGTTGTTGAGCTAGTCGTCGTGGTCGTCGTCACCGTCGTCGTCGATTCTATTGCTACCGTGTAGATTTGTTGCAAAAAACCAGCTATAGCTCCGAGAACTGCGCCGGAGATTATCAACGTCATCTCGTCTTCCTCGAATATTGGATGTAAAACTCTTTCAAACTCCTTGGGCGTCATGAGTTCCATGCGCTCACGCATGAGCTCCTTCAACGCGAGAGTTTCATCCGTGTACTCATGCAATACTTCCACGTGTTTTGGCAACTCTTTCGAAAGTTCCTCACTTACCGATTGAATAATTTGAACATCCGTTGTGGATTCCCCTAATGAATCTAATCCTCGCTCCAAGCCTTCTTTCGTTACGAAGTCTTTCGTGTACGTTTCGAGCATATCGTCAAATTCTGGACGTTTCCGGCCGGTAAAAATGTTGTTCCAAATCTTCTCGCTCGTCAGCACGTTCTCTGCGAGATGGTCGCTAAACTCACCCGAAACTTCGTGTTGTCTTTGAAGGAACAAACCTTGCAGTTTAAAGCCGCCAAAATACACAGGTTCGATTGGCTCAAATATCAATTTCAACGCTATCCAGTTCGTCAAGTATCCAACGATTGTGCCACCAATTGTCAAGGTCCAGGGATTATCGTAAAACATCCACACGACCATTTGAATGAGACCGAGCAAAAATCCAAAAAAGAATCCGGAATCCGTGAGGAACTTCAATTCAGCGCGACCGCATCGCTGGAACAATTCGCACAAAACGGATCGATCGACGCTCATCTCCGTAACTACCAACTCCTTCAAATCAATGACTCGATCAACGTTCGCTTGTAAGAGAACGACGAACCCGGAGAGGTACTTAGAGACTACAGATTCGTGCAACTCTGAAAGCAAAGGTCCAGGAAGTGTAGGAACAGCATTCTTCGCCATATCCATCGCCCACGGAAATTTGTTCAGCGTGAGCGTACTAGCTATGGCGCGCGCAATTTCCGGAATTCTAGAGAAGAGTAGATTTGAAATATCTTCTGGATTCAAACGTAAGAACGTCTGAGACACGTCTATCAACTTTTCCGTGACCATGGTGACCATGGTAAAAGCCATTCGCGGCGCCTTTGCCGGCACGATGCCTTGCCACCCTATTGCTCCTAGGGGACTCAACACGTCGAATCCATACAAATTCCCTTCCAAAGCTCGCCAGAACGCTGGTCCCCAAAATGCTACGGGATAGAAGATCATTTTCACCGCGAGCCAATTTGTGATGTAACCGACAAACGCGGCGACGACCGGAATAAACATCGCGCCCTTTGGATTTGCTTTAAATTTACCCACCGCTCGCGCGATGGACCTTTTCACGTACCCGTCGATTCCAATACGTTGATTACTACCATTACTATCCTTGCTACTAACACCACTGCTATCAATCTCTTTCTTATGCTGCATAAATGATGTCAACTTCTTCACGTTTCCAAACATAAATCGCATACACGCAACCATGGCGACGCGTTGCGAGAAAAGCAGAATGCCAGACGTAAAACCAGAACTAAAACCGGGTATATTAATTCGTTTACCAAAATATATTCTCGCGCCATACACGACAAATGCTGCGACAACGAGCGAGAGTAAGAACGCACGAACGACTGCTTTCATGATTTGTGCGATTGATGTCGATCTTTTTTTCGTTGTTGTTGTTGCTATCTTTTGCGCGTCGTTCTTCCCCCCGTCCTCTGTCGTCATGGACGTCGTCGCGAAAGCCTTTACATGTTCACCCCTGCGACGATGTCGTGATGCTCTCACGTCATCAAAGTGTGCACCTACGGTGGCAATGGACAAGGCGAAGGCATTCCTTTCTCCTCTTTCTTTCGTCTGTAGTATCTGTTCGTATTCCATGCATCTTTTCCTCGAGGGACGACGAAGGAGAGGCAAAGAAATGAGTGCAGTTTTCCTCCTCTTCTTCTGAGTCCCAACGTCATCAGATGCAGTCCAAGCTGCTCTGGACGCCGAAGCGATACAAACAACGCGCATTTAACGATCGTTTACTGCTATATGCCTGAACATTTTTCTTTTTCTATTATTTGTAAGGCTTCTTCAAAGTTTTAAGAAGGAGATACCATACTTTTTTCCTCTCAATTCTGTCTCAATTCAAAATGCATTCGAGGGGAAATGGATACCATCACCACAACGGCACGTACGACGCCGAAGAAGAAGACGACGCCGACAGCGAGGAAGCGTTTCTTTCAGATTTCGAGGCGCACGTTGATCCAGGACCAGAACCAGAGACGTCTTCCGCGTATGTGGGAATTTCTGTTCCGCTGCACGACAACAACAACAACAACAGTAATGAAAAAGGAAAACAAGAAGAAGGCGACGAAGAAAAAGAAGAGGAAAAAGAAGAAGAAGAAAGCAATCGCATGCACGTAGAGGTAGGCGCACCAGAGCGCAGAGGTGAAGGATTAAACGCGCACATAGTCTTTGGCGTTTCGTATTGGACGACGTTACCGACGTATGCCAGAAAATCTGGTTTAGTTCGACGACGGTTTTCACAGTTCAACAAGCTGTATCAAGCTTTAGTCGAAGAAGTCGCCGGCGTGATCGTGCCAACGTTACCACCAAAGACGACGTTTCCTTTAGATGATCCAAAATCGCCCGCAATTGCTTCGCGCGCGACGTTACTGAGAGTATTTATAGCGAAGATCTCGATGCATCCTCTTCTGTCGCGCTCAAAAGCTTTGTATGATTTTCTCGACTGCTCCAAGAGCAACACGACGTATAACAAGGTGAAGCTCTCGACGACGAAAGATGTTAAAAAGAAAACAACTTCCGCTATTTCATCCATTTTCGGTAGCGTTACGAATGTGATTTCATCCATCAACGATACCATAGCGAGTAAAACGTCTGACGGTGAATTAGGAGGTGGCTCTCATCTATTTGACGTCGAAGGAACGCTTCGGGAACCGGCGCTGCACGCGGAGGTTTGTCAGTACATATCTTCACTTCGAGAAAGAACGGAAAAAATGCTCGCCTCGGCGAAAAAAGTAATCAGACATAAAGAGAAAACGACGGAGTACTTTTCGGATTTGTCCACGGTGTTCAACACCATGCAAGAGCACGAAACGAGAGGAGTAGAAATCATTGAACGCATTTCGGGAGCGGCGAAGGTGAACTGGTCGACGGCGTCTTCATCTTCATCGCGACAAGGCATTTGCTGGAGAAAGGCTGCAAATACATTCTCCCGCATAGCGCAAAGCGACGATACCCCGGAAACTACCGAGCTCAAGCACGATAGAAATAGATTGTTCCTTGAAAAGATTAGCGGGTCTCTGCAACTGATCATGGAGGTTGTCAACGCGCTCGCGGCGAGGAAAAAAATAGTAGACGAATACAATCACACGTTACAGAGCATAGCGAGGAACCAGTACAAGATCTCCTCCCTAGGCTTACCGGACGCTGGACCGAAACGAGAGGAAAAAAGAAGACTCGAATTGAAAGTAGCCGATTATCGAGTCAAGAAGACGACGTTGTTTAAAAAATACGAAACCGCCAAGGCGAATATGGAAAACGAGTTGCTCTGGTTTCACACCGAACTTTCCAAGTCTCTCGGAAGTTCGTTGCGATTGTTTGTCATGACGCAAGGAGCAGAAGCTGGAGAGTTGCACAGAAGTTTACTGCAAATTTAGCTTTATTAAGTTATAGATGTACGATAAGAATACGCATATTTAAGCTCCTCGCGTTTGTCGTGCTTACTCTGCTCGAAACTCTCAGAGAAAAAGTGACGTCGTTTTTTTCGCGCCAATGTGCAATTTTTCCTCACTCTTTTCTTCCGTAGAAAGAAACGAGATGGACTCGACAGATTCGGTAGTGATGATGAACATGCCCAATACCAGCGGAGGAGGATATCGTTCTTCAAAGTCTTCGTCGTTATTCACGACTATTTACAACGCGGTCCACTTGATAGTTTTGCTCATCGCGTTCTCGCTGTCGATTTACGCCGCCAAGACGGTTCGGGACCTTGAAAACGACACTAACGGTGTGACCGGAGTGAGACTCTCGATTGGAAAACCGTCTCCTTTAGCAAGTAACGAGAATTCGTTCTCATTTTTTCGAGGATCTGGAGTGTGGCATCATAAGAGGCGTCTCGAAGGGGGTGCGCGCTCGGATTTCCAAGCCGTTTCTATTGAAGGAGATAAAACGGATTTCGTTTATATTTTCGGAGGCAAGGATGCGAGCGGGACGTATCTCAATACAGTGCTTAGATACGATTCCATCAATGATTCATACGATTCCATGAAAAACATGCCAGAAGCGAGAGCGCGTTACGCCGCAGCTGTCATGAAGAACGACCTGAATCAAAACGAAGTTTGGATCCTTGGCGGAATCTCCGCTGTTACCCCGGGCGTGGATGGCGGATACGACGAGGATACCGACAAGGTCTGTCCGATGGTTTATAACGTCGACACGGACACGTGGAGAACAGAAACAGGAACACGTTGCTTGCCATCAGTCGTCAAAGATGCATGCGCGGCTACTGGATCTAACAACGCTATTTATCTCATGGGTGGTTACGGAGTAGACTATTCGGTATTGAACTCGGTGTATAAGCTCGCTGGACCGTTGTCTTCCGAGTGGGTCAAAACTTCGGATCTTCCGGATCCAAGAGGGGACGTGAGCTGCGCGGCGTTGAAAAACAGTATTTATCTCGCAGGAGGCTGGCACGATACCCTAACCGGTGTGGCGGTACCCTATGTGAGTCAGTCAAAGCTCTATTCGCTCGACGTGTTGACGGACGTTTGGACGTCGACGCACGCTGAAATGAAGAACAGCAGAGGCGATTTTCAACTCGTTGCCAATCCAATCGCGAACTCGTTGCTTGCAATTGGGGGCGAAACGAACACCACCCATAACATTGGGGGCGAAACGAACACCACCCATAACAGGGCTACCCAGCTTGCCACGCATCATGTCGAGGAATACTTTGTTGCTCACGACGCTTGGGAGGATCGCCAATTGATCCCCACCGCGAGATTTCGATTCGGCGCCGCGTTCAAAAATGGCGTTTTCCACGCATTCGGGGGTCACGTGCACGGTGGCAATCATGCAGACGCCTTATCTTCCCACGAGGCATATTATCCGCTCGATCACCCAGACGTCTGGGTGACCGTAACGAGTTCATGAAGTAATGTTACATCTTTCATGATGACGCACTTTTATCCGATTTTTGGCGTGTAGTTAAATCTATAGATAAATCGGGGTCAAGGTTTGCTATCAAGCGCATTCTCGATCAGGGCACTTTTTTAAAACAGGTTTTTTGGCTTCTAGAGTTCTAGACAAAACCTTACGCATCTCTTATTATACTTTCCTCTTCATCGATTCACGTTGTGTTCGATGATAATGTTTCAGTGGTGTTGTAGTTTTATTGATAAAAAAAATTCACACTCTAAGTATTACAACAACAAGAACATTAATAATAATGTAGGCTTTTTAAAGTAAATGGACTTTTCCTCGTCTCTCATCCTCTCTCTCCTTCAATTTTATAATGATCCCTTCTTGTTTTACAACATGCTCGTGCTGATGATTTTGTAGTTCTTGTCCAAGCGCTGAATCAAGTCCTTCCCCATATCCGGACCGGTGCACTCGCACTCGACCGTGACCAACACGGAGTGACTTTCTTCACCAAGGCGCGCGCGGTCGTGGTTTATGTGCTTAATACTCGCTCCTGCCTCCGCGATAACCCCGCATAATCCCGCAATACCTCCCGGACGGTCACTCACGACGGCTTCAAATTTAATGAGTCTCCCGTCGGCGACCAAGCCACGTTCAATGCAGTATCCTAATGTGCTCGTATCAATGTTACCTCCACACAGCGCAACTGCCACGGTTTTACCTTTTAATTGCGGTATCTTATTTGCCAAAATACCCGCTAAGCCTGAAGCACCCGCACCTTCTTGGACGAGTTTCTCCAACTCTACCAATCGTAAAAGCGCCGTCGCGATGTCTCTCTCTGAAACCGTCACCATGATGTCGATCAAATCTTTGCACGTCTCGAAGGATCGCGGTCCGACGGTTGGCACAGCCAAACCGTCCGCCAAAGTAGCTCCAGAAGGAACGAGTGTAGGTTTACCCGCCTTCAACGCCGCGCTCATGGATTGGCATCGATCGGCTTCAACGCCAACGACTAAGCAATCTGGCTTCAACGTTTTAATGGCCAAAGCGCAACCAGCAATCAAACCGGCGCCTCCGACTGGGATGACGATGGCATCCACGTCTTTGACGTCTTCTAAAATTTCCAGAGCCATTGAGCCCGCACCAGAGATGATTTCAAAATCGTCGAAGCCGTTGATGTATTTCAACCCCTCCTTCTTCTCGTACTCTTCTTTGCCGTACTTTGCGGCGTCTGCAATCGTCGCGCCGTGGAGGATAACTCTCGCCTGCAAGTCTCTGCACTTGGTAATTTTCGTCAACGGGGCAATCGAAGGCATAATAACCGTAACTGGAATGCCGAGTTTAGCTCCGTGGTAGGCCAACGCTAACGCATGGTTACCGGCGGATGCGGCGACGACACCTTTCTTCTTCTGAGCGTCCGACAAAGACATCAAAGCGTTTCTCGCGCCTCTTTCTTTGAAACTCCCGGTGCGTTGTTCCCACTCGTGCTTGAAGAAAATTCTGCTTCCGGTGGCCTTGGACATGGCGTGAGACTCGACGCATCTCGTTCGGACCACACCTGTTAATTGATGATGATGATGATAAGAGTCAGTCATAAGTTTCCAACGCACAGAAAAAAGAGATTATTTTTTACACATGTTTTGTTTCTCATCCATCAGTCGAGAAAAAAAAGAAAAAGAAGAAGAGGAGAGATTAGTGCACCCATTTTGAAGAAAAGGAAAATTGATATCCACCAAATCTCTCATCTACGGATACGAAAGAGAAAGGGAGAGAGAGAGGAAACGTACCTGAACTGATTCGGAAGTGCGCGGTGGAGATATCCTCGAAAGATGGAACGTCTTGACCGTTGACAATTTTGCGATCTTCTTTTTTCGGCGGGGTCGGAGGATTCGTCGCAGTTGCCGAAGAAGTTGGTGGTGGAGAATCTTTCGGCTTTTCAACGTTGGCAGAAGACGCGCGCGTGATTTGGTTCCCCGCGCGTCTTCGAGATTGCTTTTGTTGCTTGCGCGTCAACGAACTCGTCGTCGTCGCCGTCGAGTTGAATTGCTTGGTTAAAGATTGCGTCGCGAACATTATGGATGAGATGGTTTCTCTTTTAAAGAAAGTGCGCGCACAAGGCAGAAAAGAATGCCGGATGAATTTTCGGAAAAGGTGCGGTTCTCGCGTGAGCTCTTTCCCAACGGTGACACGTCGGTAGAGAGATTTTGCTTTTTTTTGGGGCGGACCCAAAAAAACAAACAACAGTCTCCCTGGGTGCTCGATTATAAATCACAGTATTAGTTGGACTTTTATTTGATTAAAATATATTCCTCTACAACACGCACTCGCACAAATCACATCGACGCGACGAATCCTTTACTCTTTTCGTTCTTTCTTCCGTCTCGTATTCGATCAATTTTGATTCCTAAAATCATAAAGTTTTATATTATTATTATCAGTGTATTATCTTCACCCGCTTCGTCGCGAGCTTCTCCTTTTTATAATAATAAAATGTTTTTAAAATACACGACAGGGGCGCGTTTCTTTCTTACGCTTGGTGAGCGATTTTATCGAGAAGCTTCCAGTTATCCGAAATGATAGTCGTCGACGGACTCGATCGGTACAAAATACCTTGGGCTTTCGCCCACGCTTTCAAAATCGGTCGCAATTTGTGATAGTTGTATCTCGGCATAGTAGGGAAGAGATGGTGCTCGAGTTGAGTGTCCATGCCGCCCCAGATCCAGGTTTCGAGAGGACCAAAGACAGTTTCAGCGTCTCTGGTAGATCGAAACTGACCGTCGACGTATTCACCCGCATTAGAGGCGTCCATAATCTCTTCAGATTGATGCGTCGCGCTGACCAAAGAGCCGACGATGAAACCGCCCAACGTGACCGAGCCGAGCGCGACTTGCCACGGCATGCACGTCGCCAACCAGACGTAGTTCAAACCCATTAAAATGATTTCCTTCCACCTCTTTTCTTTAAACGCAACCTTGACAGAGTGCGATCTCCAGAGCCAGTACATGATGGACAACAAAGGGTAACCGTAGATGTGTTGCCACTTGCGCATGGGAGAGTCTGGCCTTCCGGAATCTTTCGGATGTCTGAGATAGAAAAACGGTTCCATCATGACGTCCCCATCCATGTCCTCTTCGTTCGTAAACGTGTGATGCATGGAGTGCTTTTGCGTCCACCACTCAACTGAGTGACCGTTCAATAAAGTCGGCATGTATCTCATAGAATCACATAATTTGCCTCTACCGTGGACGTAGTCGTGTCCGAGCCAACCCGCTTGAACCGCGCCGAGCGCCAAGAGCACGGTGGCAATAATCGGATGGGAGTACGCGACAGCAGTTCCGACGCCGTATAAAGCGACAACTTGCGACAGTGCCCAGATTTCCTTGACAGCGTTTCTTTTGAAAAACCCATCAGCCTCGAGCTTCTTTCTAAATTCTCTGAAACCCATGGAGATTTCGTATTGTCGGTCCGTCGGGAGCTTGGAAGTATCCGCCGGCGGGTCGCACTTTGGTAATTTTTTGAGTCTTCGAAGGGCTAAGTCGGCACCGTTTGGACCGTACGAGTGCAAAGCGTAGAAGGCATCCGTGGCATCTCGACCGTCAAAGAAGTGGATCCATCTTTCACCTCCCGGATGCGCTTTCGCCCACCCTCTGGCGTCGTACCACACGTCGTCGATCTTTAAGCGCACTGGTTCGCACTTTTTCGGGTCCGGATTCCTCACATCGCACTCATCCGGTACTTCGTCGACGTCTAAAACAACCGTACCGGAGAACCCATCCTCGTCGGTGGAAGATTTACCGACGATTCTCGATCTCAACGCCGGGGAAGATTTTACCATCATCGATGACGTATGATGATTGTTCGAGCCGATGGCGAGTCGTCTTTGTTGTTGCTGCTGCGCTTTCGTCGTCGTCGTTCGGTTCGATCTGACATTTCTGCGGACGCTCGTTCTCAAAGAAGAAGAAGAGGCGACAATCGTCGTCTTCGATCCAAAAGTCATCGCTTGAGAAGACATGATTGTTTTTATGTTTAGAAAAAGCAACCCCCTCAACACACACTGCTTACTTATCGCTTTTAAAAATGCGTGTCCAGTTTAGAGAAATTTATCTCTCTTTCTCTTTCTGTTATTTTAAGCTGCTGCGCGCTCGGAAGTACAGAGTTCTTTTCTCGTTACGTTCTAAAGAATGAGAAGTTACACTCGGTCCGTCAAAAGATCGTCGTATAAGTTATGACGTCGTTCGTGGTCGTTTCTCCCGGAAGAAAAGAAAGGAGGACTCTCGCAGTCAGTTTCCAGTCAAAAAGCTCTCCCTTTTTCGCAGGGGACCGACCACTCAATGATGAAAGAGATTTTCGCGTTATCCACCGAAAAGTGTCCATTCCATTTAACGACGAGCGTCGTGTCGTCGAGTGTATCCACTCACTAAAAACACACACGCGCTCGCTCGCTCCCTGGAGATAGATAACAAAACGCGATGATGATGATTATGGAGGAATGCAAAGATTCCACGAGAGTCAACCACGCGCCGAGAGCGCCGAGAGCGACTCCGACTCCGACTCCGACGACGACGACGAGGAACGCCGGTGGGCTCTCAAAAAAATGTGCGGTGGACGACGGAGGAAGAGGAAGAAGGGAGAAGTGCCAGGAAGATGATGATGCCTTTCACGCCGAAGAAATAGAGTACGAGGACGACGAAAAAAACTCCTCGGAGAGATCCTCATCACTCATGAGAGACGAAGCGGAGAGAGAAACGGACGCCATCCTCGTCGGTGGCTGCGAGGGAGGAGTTCTCGGAGAGGAAGAGGACGACGTCTCAAAAGAGCGACGGATGAACCTCGTGGAGGAGTGCGTGAGAGATTTACTCGCTGGCCTCGGCGAGGACGTTACGCGCGAAGGACTCTTGGATACTCCGAAACGAGTCGCCAAAGCCATGACATTCGCCATGAAAGGATACGGAAAAACTGCCCGCGATGCGCTCGGTACGGCATTGTTTCAAGAACCCACACTTTCGAGACCGATAACGATGAAACAACAAGACGCGAGCGGAGAGGGTGAAGAGAGCACGCGAAATGTAGAAGCAAAACAAGAACAACAAAAACGAGAAGGCGACGACGCGTCTATAATTTTAGTACGCGACGTGCCAATATTTTCCACTTCTTCGACTTCTATGATGCCTTTTTACGGCGTCGTGCACGTAGGTTACGTTCCGAAAGACGGATACATTCTTGGATTGAGTAAAGTTGCGCGCGTAGCGGAAGTATTTGCTCGAAGAGTGCAAAATCCAGCAGGTTTAGCGCGAGAAATTGCGGAAGCTGTTGGAGAAATTGCATGCGCTTCAGGTGTTGGAGTCGTTTTAGAAACCACGCAATTAGGACCACGGAAAGGTAATGCGAACGCAGCATCTGCTAGAAACGTGAGTCGTCACGGCGTCGGATGTTTGAGCTTGGGCAGATGCAGAGAGAAATTTGATCGTTCTTCGGCGATGAAGAACGATGCGGAGGATTATGAAGATGAAGAGTGTCGCGAGGGAAGATGGACCGAATTTGAAGGGTTGCTCGGCATGGGTCGCGCAAAGATACAAGATACTTCGTCGCCTTTAGAAGGCAGTTCGCGGCGGAGCACGTCTCCGTCGGAGCGGGGAAGCTCGAAAGCTCCACCCAAAAAAGCTCTCGAAGCATCGATCCGACTTCTCAAAGCGATTGGATTAAAGTCAGCAAACGGAACTTCAACTAGCTCTAGTAGTGAAAATCTTCTCGTGGGTTGCGGAGACGATGATGACGATGACGATAACGATGACGAGGATGACGATGATGATGATGACGACGACATTACAATGCGAGACAATAACTCTGCTTTGGCGGATGATATTTCGCTGTCATCGTACACTTCGTTTGAGGGCAGAGCGCGAACACCGCCTTCGCCATCTACTTTATCATCACCTATCTTGTCAAGCGATGCAGCAGGAGACGACCACAAGAACGGCAAGAATATTCACAACAAAATGCCATCATCTGTTGTGAGATGCAGAAGCGTTGAAGCTCCTTTTTCGCTCGCGCGTTGCGCGTTCAACTATGCTTCCATGATGAATGAATCGGTTTGTGGAAGAGAGGTTTCCTTAGAGCAAACAGTGCAACAAAACGTACCAGAATCGTCATCTATGTCGACTTTCAGGCGGTGTTTCAGTTCCACATCGACATCTGACGTCTCCGAACTTACGATTGAGCGAGATTTATTATTGACGACAACGTGCGAACATCACCTGTTACCTTTTCATGGCGTCGTTCATGTGGCGTATTGGCACTCCCCAGGTCACGCACTCGATAGAAAATTAGTTCAAGCGATAGTATCTAGACAAGGAAGCCGTCTGCAAGTGCAAGAGCGGCTCACTTCGGATTTAGCGGATGATTTTGAGAAAGTTATTGGTAGTCACTCCAATGTGACTGCGGCTGGCGTGATGATTTGTATCTCCGCAGCTCACATGTGCATGGCTTCGAGAGGCGTGGAAAAAACAGGAAGCTCGACGTGCACGGTAGCTACGCGAGGTAAGTTCGCTTCCTCTTCCAAAGCCCGCTCGAGAGTCTGGCAAAGTTTGTAACGAGTTGTAAACAAATAGAATAATAATAACAAAAAGCTGTTTTTCCTTCGAGCGCGCATATTAAAGTAAAGCAATTATATTACTACTAGATTTTGTTATATTACCAAATATGCTAAGATTAAATTAGAACGCCAATCGCGTGAAGAACCAGCGGTTTTTGCCAGTCTTGAACTTCTCCTCGAACAACTTTTTAGACTCCTTTTGCGCCGCAACTTTCTTGGTCGCGTCGTCCAAGACATCCGGCGTCACAACCCCCTTCAAGTCAACATCTAAGGAGTACCGCGTCGGCATGAGGTGGTTCAAGTTGATGTACTTGATGAAAGTCTTGCATCTAGATCGTTTGTCTTGCTTCTTTTGGTCCATCTTTCTCGTGATCTTTCTCGGTACGGTTCTCAAACCGCACACCAAAGCGTGTCCGTACGGACGAGCGTTCGTACCTTCGTCGTTGCATTTGACAATCACCGCCTTCTTGCCCGCATATCGGCCATTGGTGACTACAACAACTTTACCGCCTGCGCGTGTGAAAAAAGAAGAAGAGAAAATACACCTGGTTAGTTTACTTTCAAACGTAAAAGAAGACTTCCCCGTGGAAAGAAGAATGGAAAAACGCAATGTTCAGAGAGAGGGAGGGAGAGAGCAAGCCGCAAATCGAGGAGGAAATGTGGACAGCTTTGGTCGGAAGTATCGCACACGCGCGAACGATGAATCGTCAACAAACACGCGCAATCTTGTCAAAAACGCATTCGAGCCTGTACTTTGACCACGCGCTCGAGCGTCTGATGTTTCCATCGTCAACACAGAGCGCGATTCCAAAGCGGAAAAGACCCGTCATCCCCTCGGAGGGCTTCCTCTGAAAACAAATCCGGAATCGGCGCGCGTCACGCGCATCGCGAAGGGAACCATCGGTCGCACACCGTGGAAGAATACTTCTAATCGTTCGTACCTTTCAAAAATTTAACCATTATGTACGTATAAGGTGTGTGTGTGTGTGTGTGCGCGATGTAAAAGACAACTGCGGTTGCTCTGTGCGTTTTTTTATGAGGAAACGAGGCCCCAACAAGCTCTTTTTTCAGTACGTTCCTTCACCACAACACCTCCCCCCTCCGATAATATTAATAAAAAGTATCATACAAGAAGAAGCGCAGAAATGTCTTACCGGTTGAGCAACATTTCGCGGCAGATGGCTCGATTCATGCGAACACATTCGTCATCATCATCATCCGCGCGCGGTAGCAGTAATAGTAGTAGTATGAATAGTAGTATGAATAGCAGCTCGTCGTCGTCGTCGTCGTCGCGCCAAAAACAAATTTTCTGTAACAACAACAGCAGCAACTGCAACGGCTTTGGCATCGTTTCGCGTCCAACAAACACCAACATCGGCATCGGCAGTTTGCGATCGTTTGCGGACATCGCCGCCGCACAAAAGAACACTCAACTGAATGCTCGAGTGGTTGCATTCGCTCTGGAAGCATTGAAACTTGAAGCAGCGACAACGACAGCGAGAACGAATTTAAACTTGGTAGATTTAGACGAGATAATTCTCTCGACTGATTCTATCGGCTTGTTCGAAGAGATTGAGGATACATAGCATGACCTAATACATGAATACATATCTAGGTACTGGTACCACTGGTACTAATAATACAACTGCATTTTGGACATCGTATAAATAAAACTTTCGTACGCTATAATACAACTGTCTTTCTCGTCTTCCTCGTCGCAAAAGAGTCGTCCTCGAAGCCAGTTTTCACACTTTCGTGGGCAAGAGCAGTGCTAAACCTCTCCCAGGGCCTGGTGACGGAGGCGGTGGTAAAGTCATGCCTTCGACGAAAAGCATGAATTTCTTCATGCCAGACACGTTCCATCTAGGAGCTCCTCCTCCTCCTTCTTGATCGGCTATGTGACTATCCATGCCTTCTGCGTTCGCCGTATTATTTTCGTTGGACGATGTCACAGAGAAACCGATTTTCTTCAGGTGTTCATTCATAACATTCAGAGCTTTGGCGTAATTCTTAGACTCGACATTTTCTCGGTAAAGGCTCGTTTCGCCGGTTGTCGTTACGCGGATGATGACACAGCCGTAGCACCGTACAATTACTTCACCTGTCGCAGCATCTTTCTTTGCCGGGAATTGGTTGCACAAAGATGATTTCAACCTGGCTCTCCCACCATCGCGATAACCTCCGCCACTACCACCTCTGCTGTTGAACCCTCTGTCAAAGAACCCTCGTCCTCTTCCTCCTCTGTTGTTATTATAATTATTATAATTGTTGTTGTTATTGTTATAAAAAGTAGTTGGCGAATTATTGCGAGATTCTTTTCGTATGGTTTTCGTCTTCGGCTCTAGTCTCTCTAACACGCTCTTCTTCGTCGTTGTCGTCGTCTTGCTCTTCTTTTCCTCTCCGTCGTCCATCATTTTAGACACCATCGTGAGTTGTATCGCTGCTGCTGCTGCTGATGATGATGAGGTTTTCTTCCTTTTAAAGTTCGTTGTG
The DNA here is from genome assembly GCF_002220235.1 of Bathycoccus prasinos. Taxonomy (NCBI): domain Eukaryota; kingdom Viridiplantae; phylum Chlorophyta; class Mamiellophyceae; order Mamiellales; family Bathycoccaceae; genus Bathycoccus; species Bathycoccus prasinos. Next base: position 42,068 of record NC_024006.1, read on the forward strand.
ACGAGATTTGAAACCTCAGAGCAGAGGGAGAAAGAAAGAAGAGAAAAAAACAGCAGAGGAGCGAAAACGTCACACAAAAATCTTATTCACACACACATTCACATATATGTCTTCAGCTATTTTACGCTCCTCTTTTGCGGCATCTGTACGCACCACTTTCTCCAAATCGCAAAGAACTACCATCAATACTAAACGCTCAGTCATGACGAAAGCTGTACGTCGTCGTCGTCGTCGATTTCTTTTTTTCTCGATATGTGAGCCGACCGACAAAACGATCGGTTGCGCTTTTTTTCTTTCTCTTCTTTCTCTAGTTTTCGTTTTCGTGTGAACGCGCGCGAGAATCAACTAACCTCGCAAAAACTCTCATGCTACACACACACACGCACACTCACGCGTGATATCTTTACATTTATCACACAGGTTACCATCACGGAAGGCGTCGGTACGTTGTTGTTTGATGTTGTTGAAAAATTCCGTTCTTTCCTTTTTTTGTTCTTCTTCCCTGTTTTCCCGGGAGTCTCTGTCATGAGATATTTTTCGTTTCGTTCTCTCTCTCTCTCTCTCTGCTTCTGCTTCTTCGTATTCTTCGTCTTTCTATTATTTCTAGCATTGAAACTCTTCTCAACTCACCGAAATGTAAACTATTCATTCATTCATTCATTCACAGAATTCGACACGGTCGCTCGCGAATGGCGCATGAAATGGTCCCCGGACGACGACAAGGCATCTTTAGCCGCCGCCCAAAAAGTGTTGGAAAAGCAACTCGCGACGGTGAAGGCAGTCAAAGGCGTCAAGAGCGTCCAAAGAGTCGTTTGCGGTGGATGCATGGACTTTAAAGTCATCGTTGCTTTGGACGGCGACTCTTTCGGTGAGTGGGAAGCCGCTGGCTTCGCGCCGGAGGCTGACTTTCTCAAGGAAGTTGAATCCATCAAGGGCATTCAACAAGTGGAGACGCAAACCTTTACGCTCATGCCAATGTAAAGTTAAAAATCTCTTCTTTTCGTAAGAAAGAGTTCTACACTTCTCCTTCTGTAATCCGTCAAGGTAGAGGAAGAGTCTTTTTGTAATGAACATCAATCACGGCACACACAAAATGAACGAACGAAACCTTCTGGTATTCGTATTTTTTGACGCGAATAAATTTTCCCCTCTTTTTCTCTAGAGCTCCTCTTCATATTAACTTTCTTTGTCTCACAGTTCTCAGTGGTAACACCCTTTCGTATTTTCGGTGATCTTCTCTTCTTCACTAAATTTTCTGACGGACGCGACGAGAAAAAGAATCACGCAAGCATGGATACTCCTGTCAATACCCAGCTTGGCGCGTCCACTGGCATCTCCACGATTGATGCGATTCCGAACGTCGAGGTACGTCGCTTCTGTTTTCTTTATTAATATACCGTGTTTTTCTGACATTTTGATTTCGCGCGTCGTTTTTCGAAGTCACCACGTCCTCGTTTCTGGAAATCCTCGCATTTTCATAGTACGTGAACACTCACTCACTCACTCTCATCATCATCATATATAATACCAACAACAGGCATTCGGGATGCTCTTTCTCGGCTTTCTCTTTTGCTTCTTTGGTTTGAAATACCACATGTATTTCCAATACTGCTTAACCTTCGTGGCGGGTGCTTTCTTTTCCGTCCGCTTGCTCGGCATGGCGTCAGATGCTATTCCAGGTGACTTGGTCAATGCGGATAACGAATTATATATTGGCGCAGCTTTTGGCGCGGTCATGTGCTTGGGAATTTTCTTCTATAACTTTTGGTTCTACAGAATTCTCGCCGCGTGCGCCGGATTCGGTATTGGCGGTGGTGCGACCATCGCCATCGGGCTCTTCGCCCCGATAGCTGTCGACTACGTCTTGTACGTTGGCGCCGCTGGTGCGGTTTTGGGTATCTTCTTCATGACATCATACATGAAGACGCTCGTTGGTTTGATGTACATCCTCTGTGGCGGGTTTATGGTTGCCTCGGCGTCGTCATTCTTCATTGAAGAAGCGTCCTTGTCGAAGTCGTCGCCGTTGTGGATTACAAACTCACTCAGCATCAACCTCAGAGATCCGGCGACTTTGGCCGCTATCTCGTGCGGCTTGGTGTGCGCTGGCTTCGGTTATTACTACAGCACGAAAAAGAATAAAGATGGCGCGGATGAAGATGAAGAAAACTCTCCTTTATTGAGAAAGAAATAAATAATAAAGCAGAGGTTTCTTTTCGGCTTTTTCTATATTGAGAACACAACATGAAGGACGAGAGGAGAAATGAAACTTTTACATAATGCACTCACTATTTATTGATCGTTTTAATGTGTAATTTACTACTAAATATTTTCTTATTCATTACTCTCTTCGCACGGCGTGTAACACGGCGGCAAAGTCCTCGTCATCGTGCCCGTCTCGTCTCGCTCGCTTATACATCTCGTTTGCGGCTGCGGCAACTGGTAACTCGCGACCGAGTTCGTCCGCCAATTGGACGGCCAAACGCATGTCTTTTTGCTGATGCTTCAAAGGAAATGCTGGCGCAAACTTTGTATTCCTATCGCTCGCAATCATCCCCGGACCTTTCATGCCAAACATCGGAACATTAATCGCTCCGAGCGCTAACACGTCTAACAAGTCTTGTTTCGATAAGCTTGCGTCTTCACACAACGCGATTGACTCTGCGAACGACGCCATGATTGAACCCATGCACGAGTTAACGATTAATTTCATATTCGCTCCGGCACCAACTTCTTCGCCTAAAAAGAAGCTCGCTTTGCCCATTTTATTTAGTTGATTCGCGTCGTCGGCGTTGATTTCTTTAAACAGACTCTCGCTCCCGGCGCATAAGAAAATCAACTGCCCGTTCTCCGCCGGCGCTTTCGATCCGCTCACTGGTCCTTCTAAATACCGACCACCTTTGCTGGTGATCATTTCCGATACTTTTTGGGCCGTGTGTCTGTCCACCGTAGAACAGTCGACGTATCCTTTCCCGTCAGAGACACCATCTTTGGCCAAGGTGGCAACTTCTAAAGTCGCCTCCGGGGTGCTCACCATGACGTACGTCACGTCCGCTTTCTCGCACACCTCTTGCGCAGTCTTCGCTAGAGTCGCTCCCGCTTTGACCAACGGGTCGCATGCCGAAGCCGTTCTGTTCCAGACGATTAAATTATGATTGCCGTTATTGATTAAATTCAAAGCCATCGGGACGGCCATAATTCCAGCCCCGAGGAATCCTATCGTTGTTTGTTTTGACGTCATTTTATCTGATGACGATGATGCGCGAGGAGTGATGATGATTGAAGACTTCAATGTGGTCTTCTCGATACTATTGTTCTTGTTGTTCGAGAGAGACGAAGAGTTGTTGTTGTTGTTGTTGTTCACACGACGACGACGACGACGACTACTAATAATATTAGGAGGAAGCGAAAACGAAGACGCAGCGTGGGTCATATTTCTAAGGAATTTTTACACGTGTCGGCCGGAAGAATTCTCATCTCACAACTTCAATAAAATACTACTCCTTTTTACTTTTTCTCGTCGTCGTCCACTGTTTCGTACGTCTGTTTCATGCGTTTGAGCTCAAATTCCGCCTCTCTCTTCAGCGCTAATATCTTGCACACTTCCGAGACCGTCGCTCTCAACTGGTCCTCCACTAACTCTAACTTCGCCGCCATCGCCGCTCGTATTTCAAAACTCGCCGCCAGCTCTTTTTGTAACTCCTCTTTAGACAAGTCGTCGAATTGACCCGGGGAAATCGTTTCTATCGGAGGGATTTTATCACCACCACTGCTCCCATCAGTACCGCTCGCGTTGCTGTTACTGTTACAGGACATCCTCTTTCCTCTTTCTTTTCCCTCGTCATCAAAATTCGTTGAACGTTCTACAAAGTATCCTTCCTCCCGGTGGAAGAAAAAGCGAGAAAAAGCGCTCTTATTTTGGAACGTCAACATCGTCTTCTTCTTCTTCTTCATCGTCGTCGTCCTTCCGCTTGGAACAAACGCCGCTCTGATGATGGAAGAACAAGACGACGACGACGATAAAGACGACGACGAGGTTGTCGGTATCGACGCGGTCGTTTGCGATGGGAAAATTCGCGTTGAAGTCATCATCATCATCGTCATCGTTCCTTATTTCGATATTATAATAAGGCCACATTGCAACACGAAAAAGCAAATTGAGAAGAAAATTGAGTGAAAAACCACTCACTTTTGCAGCTCACGTTCCTCACTTGTAATACAAGTATACTCTTTCAACTACTTTTGGAACTTTCACACACACACACACACACACACACACGCTCGAATAGTAATGGGATCTCTTTCTCTCCCCTGCTTCGATTCCGTCACCAGAGTCTCCAGAGGAGAGAAAGAAATCGGCGCGGTGGAGTTGGAGACCGATAAATTCGATTTCGAACAAGGCAACAACAACAACAAAGAAAACATCTTGATGAACAAACCGACAAAGAACGATTGGGTGTGCATCGCAAACAGCGAGTGTCAGGCAACTAATAGAAGAGGAGGTTTGTATTGCCGAATGTGCGGAACCGCGTATAAAGAATCGTACGTGAAGTTGAAACAGATGCAGAAAATTCAACGGGAAGAGGAAAAGAAGAGGAAGAAAGAGGAAAGAGAAGCGCAAGCGAGAAGCAGTTCGATGTTAAACAGAGATTTTACCAATTCAAAGAAGAAAGAAGAGAAAAGCGAAAACGATGACGATGACGACGTCGACTTGGAAAGTTCGCTGATGTTTCTAACAATGAGTAACGCCTCGATTACGTCTAAACGCAGCGGTGGCGACTTTGCGGACGGCGGAGCAGGCGAGAGCGGGCAAAAAAAAGGGGACGAGACGAGGAAAAGGCTCGCTGAAGCTTTAACTTGGGAGGAAGTCAAAGAAGAACAGCTGAAGAAGAGCTTTCCGTTGATGTCATTCGCATTTTTTGCCGCTTTCGTGTATATTTTGGTACCTATTTGCGTGTGCTTTTTTGGGGTGGTTTTTGCGGGCGCCATTTCGTATTTAGAAGATTGGAGTTTAGAACACTCGTTCTTCTTCATCGTAGGCGAAATCGTAAAGTCACCGATAAATTTAAACAACAACATGGATTATCCCATTCACCCGAGTGGGGTTTGCTTATCCGTAATGCTTTCGATTTGGTCGTATTTAATAATTCTGACCACCGTGGCGTTACTGAGCGACTTGGAAATCATCAAATTTTGGGCGTTTAAAATGGAAGCTGTTTTAGTTGACGTGTTTCGAGTGACTCTTTTATCGGACTCTGATGCGAGAGCGAGAGCAATTGGTTCGCGTTCTGTTTTTTTCAGCTTCAAAGTTGGAGAAATCTTGGGTTTGGCGTCTTTCATGCTCATCTTCGCGCCTTTTATGATTACGGTAGTGGGCTCCTTGACCACGCTTCTTTTGTACGAAACCGAGGGCATAACGTACCGAAAAGCGTTGACGCTATCGTTGCGTGGTTTATCTCTCGGGAGAAGTTACGATGAGACTATTTTAAAGCTCAATAATCCGGCGAGTTTGGTATACATACTTTATTTATGCTGCACGGAGATGGCTATAGGAACCATCTTCGTTGGCTTTCTCTTCCAATCGCACTTCAAAAAAAACTGGTTTCCCGCAAAGTGGGCGAGAGCAAGAAGAAAACGCAATAGCAGCGGCGGCAAGGCAGAAAGAGCCCCTGCGTAAGAAGAAGGGAGAAAAGAAGTACGTTATTAATTTAGTTTTAGTAATAATATGTGTGCGATTAGTCTTTCGCAATAATCACGCGTTTCTGCACTTTTTTCGTTGCAAAACCAAATTATCTATTTTAAAATCCTCTGGTGCTCTGCTGTTGAAAATATCTCAACCTCGGTTTACAGGTTTACGGGATTTGTCCACGTCTCAAAAATAAAAAAAAATTCTCTTCGCAGATGCATGCAAAAAGAAATTTAATCGCGTCAGAATTATTTTTGATCGTCCAATTCTTGTTGTGTCTCAACGCGATACTTATTCAATCGGGTGTTATTGTTGTTGTTGTTGCGGCCGTCGCTTGCTTGATAAACAATACTACGCTCGCTTTTATTTCTTCTTAAAGAAGAAGAAGACGATTTATTAGATGGAATACGCAGCTGGAGGTATCTGTGCAGCTCTTTTTTTAAAGCTCAGAATGGGACGACCGCATTACCCGGAAAGGAAAGGTGAATATTCCGTTCGATCGAAAGCATCGAACGGGTTAGCCGTTTGGTCCAACGCCGATCGACCGAGCGACTTTTCAACCACCCCGTTTCCCGGTTGTGAAACCGTTTTGGATGTTTTCAACTACGCCGTCAGAGTGAACGGGTCGAGACCGGCAGTTGGCGAACGAAAAATCATCAACACGGAAACCGATGCCAAAGGTTTTGAAAAATTGCACTTGAGCGATAAATACGACTGGTTGACGTTTGCGCAGTTGAACGAAAAAGTTGCCAACGTCTCCTCGGGTTTAATCAACACGTGTGGGTTGAAACCGAAAGATAAGGTGATCATCTACGCGGACACAAAGGCGGATTGGATGATCACCGCGCAGGCGTGCTTTCGCACGAACGCTTCTGTTGTGACTATTTACGCCACGTTAGGCGCGGAAGGCGTCGAACATGGTATCAACGAAACTTCGGCTTCAATCATCGTGTGCGACGGGAAGTTATTAAAAACTGTTCAAGCCGTCGCATCGAAGTGTCCGTCCATTAAGCACATCGTGTGCATCGGTACGGATCAGCAGGAACATATCTCGTCCTCAAAGTTGCCGAAATCCATCAAGGCGCACGCCTTGTCGGACATCCAAGACTCAGGGTCCAAGAAGAGATGCGACCCGGTTCCCCCTAAATCGACAGACACGGCCGTCATCATGTACACGTCGGGTACGACAGGAGCACCAAAAGGTGTCGTCTTGGCGCACTCGAACGTGTTGGCCTCCATGGCTGGTTTGAACGATTCCGCGGATTTGACAAACCAAGACGTCTACTTGGCGTACTTGCCCTTGGCACACATCATGGAAATGGCGGCTGAATGCCTCATGATGGCCCTTGGTGCTGCTATTGGTTATGGGTCGCCACAGACACTAACCGATACGGGTTTGAAACTCGCTCCCGGCTCCCGAGGTGACGCGCCGACTTTACAACCAACCTTTATGGTTTTTGCGCCGGCTGTTTTGGACAGAGTGCGCCAAGCGGTTCAAGCCAAATTTGCCGCGGCGAGTCCATTACTTAAGAAACTTGTCGGTGCCGGGTTAGCCGCTGGAGAAAGAGAGTTTCACGCCGGAAGAATTGGATCCACGGCGTTCTTCAACGCTTTGATTTTCAAAAAGGTACAAAAACTGATTGGCGGAAAAGTCCGTCAAATGGTTTCCGGATCCGCTCCTTTATCCCGCGAGACGCACATTTTCATGCAAACGTGCTTCCGTTGCCCAGTACTTCAAGGTTATGGTTTGACCGAAACCGCATCGTGTGGCACCATTTGCACGCCAGGTGATTTTTCCGCGTCAGTCGGTGGTGTTTTAACTTCCACGAAGATCATCTTGAAGGACTGGGAGGAAGGAAACTACTCGACCAAAGATGAGAACGATGCCAGCATTGGTTTACCAAGAGGCGAGATTCTCATCGGTGGCCCGGTTGTCTGCCAGGGCTACTACGTGCCGAGCGATAAGCCAAACGCAGAGTTGCAGAAGAAGAACGAAACAGAGTTTTCGCTCATCGACGGTGTTCGATATTTCCACACAGGAGATATCGGTCAGTTCACGAAGAAAGGTCAGTTGCAAATCATCGATCGCAAGAAAGATTTGGTGAAGTTACAATTCGGCGAGTACGTCGCGCTCAGTAAAGTTGAAAACGTATTGAAGCAGTGCCCTTACGTCGCTTCTGCGATGTGCTACGCGTTATCGAGCAAGTCGCACGTGATTGCTTTGGTGGTTGTGAATGAAGCTCCAGTGAAGAAGTTTGCGGAGAGCAACGGAATTTCCGGCTCTATCGATTCGATGATCAAAGATCCAAAGGTCGTCGCCGAAGTTACGTCTGCGGTACAAGCCGTGTGCAAGGGGAAGTTGGCCAAGTTTGAAATCCCATCGAAGCTCGCGCTCGATGCGGAACCGTGGACTCCGGACAATGACATGGTCACCGCGGCGTTCAAGTTGAAGCGTCAAAATCTCGTGAAGAAGTACAAGAAGGCCCTTGATGCTGCGTATGCGTAAGAAAGGTCGGGACGAAAGTTATATGCGGAAGCGTTTACTGTCAAGTTGTTACATATTATATAAAAGTTAAAAACATAATATATTATTCTTACAAAGCGGCTTCGCCTTATTTAACTATCTATCTGCGTTGTTATATTTTAAGAGCAAAAGACGGGCGATGAAAAATTTCTTCAACATCTGAGCCGTTTCCTCTTCTCTTTTTTTTCATATATGATCTAAAACTTCTTGATGAAAGGTCTAGAAGCTCCAGCTTCTTCGTCACCTAAGTCGCTACTGTTCGCTGAACCACCCTCCTTATCGTTGGTATCAAATCTATTGTCCTCTTTAATCTTCTCAACGGCATTCTTCGCCATCTCTCTGTACTTTTTGCGGAACTTCGGGTAGAAGCAGAAGAACAACAACTTGAACGAGTCGCGCGGTTCGCCAAATAACTTCATACCGTACGCCAATACAACAATAATTAACACCATACCGAACGCGAAACCAACGCTATCGCTCGGCGACAAGAAGTAACCTTCGTCGTTCACATTCTCGATGCCGTTGTAAATGATTTGAGCTAAGTTCAACGGTGGTGGCGGCGGCGGCGCCAACGGCTTTCTCTCCACATAACCCAATCGATTGAACCTGAAACTCACCGGATAACCAAGGGCGCTTGCCATTGATTTACTCAAATCGTACGTTCGAATAGATTGTTGCGTAACCGCAGACGACTCATCGTATTCCCCAGAGTAGAAGAAATTGTCGTGATAAATGGTCATCTTCTGGTTCATAGAGATTTTTTCCGGTACGCCGGCGCCAGTGTCGATGACGAACACCTGGCCATACGTGCATATGCACTGAGCCTCTTCTACTCCACTCGCCGTGCAAGTTTCTATGCACTCTTGATCTTTCTCAGTTGAGGCTGGTAAAGTGTTCACCCATTGCTGAACAGCTAAATGAAAAGCGCGCGCTTGCGACAACGTCTTGGCCTTCGCACTGAACTTCCTTCCAATAGAGTTTTCGGCGCCCAACCACCCGAACCTAATGGTATACAAGCCTGGGACAGAAGTGAGTTTGTCTCGCAATCTCTGAAGTTCTGTGGCCGTAAACGTATACAGCCGAGCCGCAATAAAGCCCATTTCGAAGGATTGATCCTTCGACTCCAACTCGATGGAAGTATACCTTGCTCGACCTCCAGCTCGTACCGGAGCTGAATTTCCCTGCGTGGATTTGACATCCGCAAGCGCATCAATAGCAGCTTTGACTTGATTCTTGACTGAACTGGTCGGTAAAGAGACATAAATGTTGCAATACATAGCAGCCTCAGACGGCGGCGGCATGCCAGGCGGCGGCAACGGCGGCGGTGGCGGCGATGGGGACGCTGGTGGTGGCGACGGTGGCGACGGCGGCGGCGGCGATGGCGGAGGGAAAGGTGAAAGTGGCGGCGGCGATGGAGCCGCGGGCGGTGGCGACGGCGGCGATGGCGGTGGGGGAGGAGGACTTGGCGGCGGCGGCGATGGCGGCGGCGGATTCCTTGACGGTAGCGGCGGCGGCGGCGGTGCCACCCACCCCGGTGGTTTGTTCGGTGGAGGCGGTGAATTCGGTGGCGGCGACGGGAAGGAAGGTGGTGGAGATGGAGGAGACATCGGCCAGGACTTACAGTCGGTTTGCACGTATTTCTGTTCGCCCACATATGGGAGGACGGCGTCAACGACTTGCTGCTCCAATGCTGGCGTGAAACCATCCGGATAATAGAACGTCGCGTAGACAAACTCACCTCTCGGGTCGGCTTCAACCACTGGCTCATACACGCCCCACGTATCGTGCGTGCTTACGCCAGTTGTGCAATCAGTCACCGTATCGATCGGTCCGACGTCGCCGATATTTCCCGGCGTGGTCAACTTGGTAACGAGAGACCCCGAATCGCAAGCGACGTGAATCGCTTCCTTTGCGAGAGTCACGAAGCTCTTCTCCGGGTGCCTCAAGGAAACAGATACCGAGCGAACGCCATCATCCGGCGCGGCTTCCCGATCTTCCTGGGTCAGATCAGCGTCGCAAACAGCGCCCGGCACTCTCTCGCAGCTGTACGGCTCTTGGTGAAACAAAACTTCAACCGCAACGCCGGCGTACGTGTTTGCACCAGTTTCATCCACAATGCCCGTGACAGATACCGAGTTCGCGATGTCCTGCATCGCTCTGAGAATACCTGGGTAAAGGTCAGTCACGGTCGCTGTGGACGTCAAGCTGAACGTCCCAACAAACTGAGACGCCGTTTGTAACGGATCACCGCGCATGAGCGGCTGCGCAGACGATTCGTTCTTCACCGCACCGATCGCGTTGGCAACAATAGCAATCGAATCCCTGTTGTGTTGTTGGCCTATTCCCGACATGGTCGAGCCCATGTCGTGCTTGTATTGTAACCCGTACGGGAACACGTTGAACATACCTTGCAGGGACGAATAAAACTCGAGCATTGGGTTCACGAATCGTTCCAACACCACCGGCGGCGGTGACAGGTTCCATGGCGGTGGCGTCCCCGGTTCCGGGTGTGGCGGTGGTGGTGCTGGTACCGGTGGCGGTGGCGAGGGGGCAGGCGGCGCTTTCGGAGTCGGCGGTGGCGGCGACGGCGAGTACACCGACCTCGAAATGGCAATCTTGTAGCCGTCGTCGCACTCCGTTTTCTCTCCGGCGACTAAATACCACGTCCATCCAACTTCAACGCTCAATTCAAGCGCTCCGAACGGTTGTGTCGTCGTATAATCGACAAGCTTTTCCGCGCCACTCAAGGATGTTAACTGCGCACCCGTCAAGCACGTCGAATCGAGAAAACCAGGCGTTTGTGATACGTATCCCGCTTCCACTTTCTTCAAAATCCTGTTTCGCGAAAAAAGAAAAGAAAGAAGATGATGTCAGTTTCTCTACTGCGCGTTACGTGCTATGAAACACGACACCGTTAACGATCGCAAAGACAAAAGAATGAATGCGTTGAACGTAGAAGAAGAAGAAGAAGAAGAAGAAGAAGAAGAAACTTCTTTTCATTTCATAAAACGCGAGTGAGAGAAAAAACGCTTTGGATTTTTTGAAAAAGAATAGAGAGACCCCCCCCGCGCGCCGCTCTTCTTTTGAGGAGGGGCTTTGATCTACGGCCAAAATAATTTGAACCGACAGATTCTCTCTTTCTTTTCTATCGCGCGATCGACGTCGTTTGTTTCGCTCTCTCTTTCTCGGATGAGAGCGTTGTCTCTGTTACTATTAAACGTACCAAATGTCGCTGGAGAGAACGTTCCAGTTCAAAGTGATCGTGCTCACTTCTTCGTCGATGAAATCGACAAAGATTTCCGTGGAATCAGCCGATTGGTCTACGTGTGGCACCCAAAAAATCTTCCTGGGCGTCTTCTCCGCAGTCGCGAAAAGAACGGAGAAGAACGCGAAGACTATCGCGAGGAGGATCTTCAATGCATCTGATCTCTTCTCCGTCATCATCATCATCTCTGCTACTCCTTGCTCACTTTTGACGACGGGAACGAAAGGAAAGAAGAGGAGGATTCAAACACAAAAGGAGAGGTTTGGAAAGACCGGAAAGAGGAAAGAAGAAGAAGACGATGTGATCGTTGATTTTTTTCTTCGTCGAAGAATTTAAAACCAAGTCTTTTTCCTCCTTAACCTTCTGTATTCCGTTCAATCGCACTCGCGTTCGCTTCTTCGATCTCTTCTCTTTCTTTTCGATCGGTGAAAGAGTCTTTCTTATAGCGTTTAAATCCGCGTTTTATGTGAAGATGATTCAAAAGAACAAAAGAATTTTATACGGCGCTTCGATGTAATCCGTTTGCAAAGGGGGGGTGACGATTGATTGGAAAAACGTGCGAAGGAGAAGCTTCTGGCCAATTTTTTTTTGGATACCCTAAATTGAATGTATGTATGAGATTGGAGTCAACAAAAGAACTTTACTACACTCTACTATTCCTCTCTTACTCCTCACCACTTCGAGAAGATACGATGTATTCACACAAAGCGGCGTCAAAGACAGCCATCGATCGATTAGAACGATCTATTGAAGTGATGGGTACGATGCCTGAGCAAATAGCCGAGGCACACGTTCGATTTATGGGGTACGATTTACCCGACAATTGCTCGGCTGCGGTGAAACGAGGGAGGCTGTTGAAACTCCTTTCCGATGAGGTTTTGCGCGAGGCGAAACGGGCGGAAAGGGAAGAATTTACGACACAGGCAAAGGCTCAAAATTTTGGTGATGGAAACGATGATGACGATGATGATGAGAACAAGAAGAACGTGTCATCTTCACGTCGGCAACAAAACGACAATGTGTCGTCGTCGTCGATTTCTTCGAATAGACGAATATGCGACGACGCAGGCGACAACAACTCCACGGAGACGAAAATAGTGAACGGAGGAGGACGATATAATAACAACAACGAAGGCTCCGATAGTGATTCAGATTCCTCGGTACAAGGCACGGAGCGTGCGGCACCACCACCTCGTTCACTGTCGCCCCCTCCGCCGCGAGTCGACGAGCGCGAGGCGAATGCTGCGAGTACGAATACGTATGCAGATTCGGAATCAGAAGCATCAGAAGAAGATCCGGACAACTATTACGGCAAAGCGGCACTCGAGCCGGAAGCACCACCGGGATCGAATCCGTTCGCTACGATAACTTCGGAGAAACAAAAGGAGATGGAAAAAGAAGCGTTGCAACAAATCGAAGAGGCTAAAAAAATGATGGCAGCATTGAAATTCAACGTCAGCAAAAACGATAATAGTAATACCAATAGTAGCGACGACGAGGACGACGAGGACGACAACGACGACAACGATAGCATTGACAACATTAGCAACAACGACAATAATAAAAATGACGACGAGAACATCTCCAATGGGGATCTCCTCGCGGGTGAAAGTTTCGCTCAGCGCCAAAATTCCAAGTTCAAAAACGTTTCCTTTCCGCCGCTTCCAATCGAAGACGACGTGCGTTCCATTCGCTCAGATGCGGTTTCCTCCAGAGGCGGAGATGACGTGGGTAGTGTGAAAGACTTTGGTGGTTCTGAATACGGTGGTTCTATTTACTCCGTCGCCGCAACAATGGGTTCTAACCAAAACGAACAAGAGGATGACGAAAAGTTGTTGGACCAACTTGTCGAAGAAGCGGAAGTAGAGAGGATTTTGAGAGGAAGAATCGACGAGGAGGAAGGCGACGGTAACATCATCGACGATAATTCGGAAGGGAAAGAAAACGAAGTTCCGCTATCTCTTTAGTAAAAAGAAAGAGAGAGAAAGACTGAGAGAGAGATAACAAGGTGGGAGCTGTTTTTATTTTCCACATAAAAAGGCGCAAAAGAGAGAGATTTATCCAATTTGCTCTCCCTCTCCTTGCTTCAAACGCGTGCTGCTGCTATACTAGTAAATACAATCGAACACATTCGAACGAGAGATACCTTATTCGTTCACAATCGTCATCATTATCATCATTCGTCGAGCGTTGACTTCGAATCACAACTCGTTCGCCGGGTGTTGTTCGAGAAACTTTCACATTGCAAAAGCGTCGTCGTCATCGAATTTTTCGTCGACGTTCGTTACTACTACCACTGCTACTACTAATCAACGACGTTCTCCATCAATCGCGCGTGTAAGAAGACAAACGATATCATCTGGTCAAACATCATCATCATTTACAACCATGGGCAATGAAGCGACGACCTCAATCGTCTGGTTTCGCAAAGGTTTGCGCATTCACGACAATCCGGCGTTGTCTGAAGCTTTGATAGATGCGAAAAATTTCGGCGGCGGCGACGAGAGCAAAAAAGTTTTGCCACTGTTCATCTTAGATCCGTGGTTTTGCAACGAGAAGAGCGTTGGAGCGAACAGAATGAACTTTTTATTGCAATCGCTGACAAACTTGAACGAGAATCTGGGATCCTTATTGTCGATTGAGAATGTGAACGACGCGAACAATTGCTTAACAGTTGTCCAAGGAAAGCCGAAAGATGTGTTGCCGAACGTCATCAAGAAGTTTAACGTTTCCTCCGTATACTTCGAAAAGGAACAAGTGGAACCGTTCGGTAAGCAACGCGACGAAGAAATAATCGAAATGTGCAAGAAACTCAACGTGGATGTGAACACGTACGCGTCGCACACTTTGTATGACCAGGAATTTTTGCTGAGTAAGGCTTCGGCGAAAGGCATTCCTCCGAGCACGATGGGCGCTTTTCAGAAAGTACTCGCAAACGTCGGCGAGCCACCAAGTCCAGTGCCGGAGCCGCCGAAGAATTCCCTGCGAGTGATACCAAACGCAGGAGATGCTCTTTCGAAGGAGTTCAAATACGCGAACGGTATACCGACCCTGGAGGATTTGGGATACAAGGCGAAGAGTCTTTCGTTCAAAGGTGGTAAAGGCGGCGAAACTGAAGGATTGCGACGAATGCGCGGCGCCCTGTGCAGAGGCGGAGACGGATACAAATACGTGCAAGAGTTTGATAAGCCACAGTCGTCGCCGTGTCAGTTGTTCGCAAAAGAGAAGGGCAGCGGAAAAGCGTTGAATCCGTTTGAAATGGCGAAGAAAGCTTCTTCTTCTTCTTCTCCAAAAGAAGAGTCGTTGTTGTGGCCTTCGACGACGGCACTTTCGCCGCATCTTAAGTTTGGTACTGTTTCGGTACGACAGTTTTATTTTGAGTTGCAAGATATCTTGAAGAACGAGCTGAAAGGAAAACACACGAATCCTCCGACGAGTTTGATGGGCCAGATTTTATGGCGCGAATTTTATTATGTCAACGCGTGCGGTACCCCGAATTACGATAAAATGGTCGGTAACAGAATATGCAAACAAATCAAATGGAAGCACGATCCAGAAAATCTCGCCAAGTGGGAAAACGCGCAAACCGGGTTCCCTTGGATCGATGCTGCGATGACGCAGTTGAAAGAAGAAGGCTGGATGCATCATCTGGCCAGACATGCCGTGGCGTGTTTTTTGACGCGAGGAGACTTGTTCATTTCATGGGAGGAAGGCGCCCGGGTCTTCGATAGAGACCTGGTTGACGCAGACTGGGCTTTAAACAACGGAAACTGGATGTGGTTATCGGCCTCCTCGTTCTTTTATCAATACTTTCGCGTTTACGGCCCACATTCATTCGCCAAGAAATACGATAAAGAAGGAGCGTACGTGAAACATTTCTTGCCGGTGCTCAAGGACATGCCTTCAAAATACGTTTACGAACCTTGGACGGCACCTTTGGAAGTTCAAAAAAAAGCTGGATGCATTGTCGGCGTGGATTACCCGAAACCGATGGTTGACCACGCCATAGCTTCGAAACAGTGCATGGCTTGGATGAATGAAGCGTACGCGGCTGGGAAAGAAAAGAAATCTGGGGGAGAAGAAAAGAGTAACAAGAAAGCGAAAACGAAATAGTATGTATCTCAGGAACCTGGTATCTAAGTACCAATACCTACTTAGTTACCAAGGGTACCTACAAGTACAAAGCATAGCAATAACATATCATAGCAATAACAAAAACACTATCATTAGATGTAGACGTCAAACTCTTCACCGACGAGCGCTTCCGACCAAGTCCAAAGATCTTCAGCTTCCTCCGTGTTCATGCTCTCTTTACTGGTCGACGCCTCATGGAAAATGTGACCGGTATCTCCTCCAAGGTCATTGTTGTAATATACTCCCGTTTTATTTTCCAACTCTGGATCTAACGCCATTTTAATTAAACAATCTCCACCGCCCGATACAGTTTCCGCAACATGAAGTAAATCGTTCGCTGCGAAATCGAAAACTTTAGTAAACACGGGGTTTTGGTGTTGGAAAAAATTTGAGCGGGTGATTAAGCCCGGGCCGAACGAAACGACGTTTATTTGCGAGTTGGCTAACCTTAATCGTCGGTTCAACTCGTTTGCGAACAGAATGTTCGCGAGTTTACTGTCCTTATACGCCTTGTCGGCGTCGAACTCAGAACCATCCATCAACTCGAATTCCGCCCCATCTTCTTTAATGCCATCAAAATTCCCTAAGCCGGCGCCTCTCCCAACCTTTCCTCCCGGAGATTCCGGATCGTGGACTTCGGAAGCCGTGATAACAATTCGTGGTTTTAACGTCGAGGAACTCGCCGCACTTTCAACATTTTTCAACAACAAGTTTGTTAAATAGAAATGACCCAAATGGTCCGTACCCATGCTCACCTCGAACCCGTCCTTTGTTCTGTTCACCTCTTTACTCCCCGCGTATTGAACGCCCGCGTTCAAGCATAGAATATCAATCGGTTCATCTCCTAAAGACGTCGCGAACGTCTTGATAGATTCCAAATCCGCGAGGTCACACTCAGCCGGCACCAACAAGGAAGGATCGTTCACTCGTCCGCCTTCTGCTGCAATCGCGTCTAATATTTCATATTTCGCTTCTTTTGCTTTTGCCATCGTGCGGCAGGCTAAAATCACCTGCAAGTTGTTCGTCTTTGCAAACTTTGTCGCGGCGTCTAATCCAATACCGTGGTTACAACCGGTGATTACAACCGTACGAATATCGCGCATGACAATAACAGGTTCTTCTTCTTTCTCCGCAGTTGCCACTTCTTCCTCTTCTACTACTACTACTTCATCATCCGCTCGCACTTGTTCTCGTTGAAAAGTCAAAAACGACATCGCGGCAGTCAACGTTAACATCTCTCGCTTTGTCTTGACGCATTCGTTGTTGTTGTTATTATTGGTCGCTGCTGCTACTGCTGCTGCTCTTCTCGGTCTTCTTCTTCTTCTTCTTCCAACCGGTGGATTATGCGGCGACAGTTGCACGCGACGCTGAACAGAAGAGACGACCGATGACGTGATTCTCGTTGTCATCCATGTCGTTTTCGTTGTCGTTGTTGATGATGGTGCGTACATATTGTGCGATTTTGAAGAGATATTCTGTCTGTGGATAAAACGGATACGACGAAAATATCTCTTTCAATTTTACTCACTCACCAAAACCGATTACGTCATTCTCTTTTCTAACAAACACACACGAACGAAAAAGCAATGGCTGCCAACTTGTTACGAAGCACTTTCACGTTAAACGCAGTAAGAATGGGCAACGCTCCTTCCTCCTCCTCATCGTCGTCGTCATCATCCGGTAGAAGAAAACACTCCTCTTCCTCCTCCTTCAAAGCGGGCATCATCGAATGGGCGAACGGGTTAGGAGGAAAAGAAGATTCCGACGGGTGTAAAGGAGCCGACGCACCTGCGGGGAGTACATATCCAATCATGGCGGATGAATCCATCATGTCTAAAAAAGCACACGGAACGTCAGACTCTCCCGTTCAGAAAGAGTTGCGTTGGAACTGTGATTACGAAACCGCTGATAGAATCTGTAACTTCAATCGTCATTACGCGGAATATGCGGGATATTTCCTTTCGACGTCCTTCTTGAAAGAAGTCGATCGGACGAAAGAGACGACGTATTATGACTCCGTCACTGGGAAGCCGTTGTTCGTGGCACCGAGAGGCAGAACTTTTGAGGAGTTTGAGTCGGAATCTCGTGCCCACGGTTGGCCCTCTTTTCGCGATGAAGAAGTTGTTTGGGACAACGTTCGCTGCGTCCCTGGCGGCGAAGCCGTAAGTACTACGGGCACGCATTTAGGCCATAATCTCCCAGACAGAAAGGGTAATCGATACTGCATAAATCTTGTTTCAGTTGCGGCGATGCCATCGAAGTAATTCAATAGTATATTTGTGTGTATCAAAAATCGCAAGAAAAAGAACTACTCTTACTCATAAACGCGGAAAAACAGCTCTCTCTCTATTTCTCAAAAGGTACCTCTCAAAAGAGACTCGTCGAAAGCGCAGCCTTTCGATCTCGTAAACTCGAAACATTCCATGTGACCATTTTTGTACGCGGAATTACACACGTTTGCGTCCCACGCGAACTCATTTTCATGAAGATATTTTAGACATTGGAGATGCCCATTTGCAGCGGCAAGAGTACACGCTACTTCTTGGTCGACATCCTCCCATTCGGATTCGGAGTGTTCTTTCAAGTATTTCAATCCTTCGAGGAATCCAATTTCAGCCGCTTCCTCGACGATACTTTGCCAACCGCAAAACAATTCAACTTCCATCGTTTCGTGCACGTACTCCAGAAGGTCAATATTTTGCGAAAGAACGGTATTTATTGCCAACTGCTCGTCTTGATAAGGACACTCTTCTTCGTGGCAAAATCTTACGCATTCGATATGACCGTTAAGAGCGGCGAGTTCTATCGGTCTGTCACTCGGCTCGAAATCCTCGTCCTCGTGCCATTCACCGCAACTTTCACAAAAATATTCCCCTTCATGAGGTTCCGTCCAGCGACAGCCGCGTTCTTTTCTCGCGTACACGAGGCACTCGAGATGACCTCTTTCAGCGGCTTGCTCTAGAGTTCTTTCGTCCAGCGAAAGCCTCTTCGCACCCACCAACCACTTCAAAATATCGAGTCTTCCGGTGGCGGCAACTTCTGAACAAACGTATTGTTCGCTTGGTGCATTGCAATCGTACTTTGAAATGCGATCCATGGCGTATCGTAAAGTCGAAATAGAAGTAAAATCAGAGATTCTCGACTTCTTCTTTGTTTTCCTACGGGCTCGGTGAATAGCTTCTTTCGTCTCTCTCGAAACCAGGTTTAAAAACTTGACGTCAACATCGTTAAGCTTTGGAAGCAGATGTGCGCGAAAAACATCGCTTTGGTGCGTAAAAACTTGCGTAAGAGTGCTGGCACCTCGTTCCATCATAGTTCCGCTCCTCGTCTTTGGTTTTTGAACGCGTATTATTTTCACCTCTTTTCTTTCCTTGTTGTTGTTGTTGTTGTTGTTTTTAAGAACGGCCCAAAGTACGAACAGGAGCGCGAAAAACGAAAACAGAAGTATGTCCTTCTCCGTTTGCAACTTTGCGATGACCGTGGACTGTGACTGTTGCTTCTCGCCCATTGTCCAGAAGAAAGAGCGCGTGTTGACACGAGGAACAGCCGGCGTTGTGTATCTTTTTTATAATTTTGTGCGTTTTTTTTGCAAAGTGCGCAGATTTTTTCGCTTTTTCTCTTACAAAAGAGAGACTGCTTTAAAACACACATCGTCACAACTACTGCTCTACTACTTTAACAATAATGACTCCAGAAGTACTTCTCGAAGTTTTTCGGATTTCCTGGGCGAAAGAAACGGCGAAAAAGAAACGGGAGAAGCGATTACTCGAAGGAGGAATACCCGCAGAGAAAATACGAGGAGACGACGACGACGACGAAGAAGAAGAAGAAGAAAATGGAGATTCAGATTCAGAAGAAATGAACATCACGGACGAAGCGTTGATCGCGTCGAACGCGGTGATGAATTCGTTTTTGAGAGAAGTCGTGCACAGAGCTGCCGCAGCTGCGGAGGAGGACGGGGATAGCTCGGTGACTGGAGTTCATTTGGAACGAATATTACCTCAGTTGCTTTTAGATTTCACTTCGTGAGCGATGAGAAGCTTTTGAGGCATGGAAGTAGGACATAGAAGTAGTTGTAGGTAGAAAGCAAAATAGTAATGCAAAGATTGGATATTTATAAACATATGAAAGCAATGATGAATGCGTGTGTGTGTGTATTTCTCTTTCTTTTTCTCTCTCTATTGTACAACGTGTGGGTTGGTGAAATGTTTTCTCGTAAAATCCAACTTTTTAAATCCAATCGCCTTCTTGTAACTTCAACGGCAAATAGACCTCGGATAAATACTGAAACCCGTAACTACTCAGCGCCTGAATTTCCGCCTTGGTTTTCGTTTTCAACATAATTTCAACCTCTTTCACCCAGTCCGGGTTCTGTTGGATGAAATCTTCTTTCAGCATGTGATTGCCCGTTTCGATATCCTTCGCGGTCATTTCCAATCGACACTGCTCGGGGATTTTAAACTTATCTAAATCGCTCGGACGAACGCCCAACCACTTAATATCCGGAGTGGTTAAATTCGCAGAGTCAAACGCCATGTTCTTAGAACCTTGCATGTATACAGAAATGATTTTCAATCCGTACGGATCCGCGTCCACCAACGCCAACACCGGCAACTTCAATTCTCTCTTCACTTTGGAAAGAAACAAACGCGTTGCCACGTCCGGTTGACCTTTCGCCGTAATTATAATGCACGGATACTTGTTGTAAAACCTATCCTCGGCCAATCGCATGAACGCGGCATCTTTCTCCACCAACAAAACAAACTTCGCGTCCGTTCGTAACTCCGTCACTTTATCGACGTTGGACGGAATCGCTTTACCGCCGACGCCCATTTTCGTGCAATCAATATCGTCGCCGTCCTCTTTATACCTCAATCTCCCAACTACCACGCCTTTCTCCGACGCCACCACGTGCAAAGAATTTCTCGTGCACCCTAACAAACACGAAATGTCGTCTAAGACCGCATCCGAATCTTTCTGGTCTTTGAACAACTTCACGTCCGTATAAAACAAGTCTCTCTTCGTCACGTGGATGCCTTTACTCAACACTCCGTGGACTAACTGCATAACTCGCGTCAAAATTGTCACCTTCCTGACTGAACTCATGTTCGTAAATGCCGCGGATGTGCTCTTATTCTTCAAAACGATTCTATTCAACTGGTCGATGTATACCTGGTCGTTTTGGCCTCTCGAAGGGAGTTGATAGGCGAACCCGTTCCCATCCATAATCGATTTCGCCACCGCTAACATCAATTGCTCAATCGCGGCCGCAATTTCCGTCTCTGGCCTATCCAAAACTTCTCTGTATAAATCCTCCATGTTCAAATCTTTCAGAGTCTTCCTCCGACTCGGCCGCGACTTGACAATCGCTTCCAACTTTTGTACTTTTTTCAAAACATTTTCCACGGAACCGTCTCGGCCTTTCTGTCCATCTTTCAGTTTCTTCAGAGCAAAGTTTACGCCTTCGTCCGGGAGGACTTTCTGTTTCTTGCTTTTATTGCTCATCATGGATGATTGATTCTGTCGTTTCTCTTCGTATTCCTTCTTCTTCTTCTTCTTCTTATTTTTAAAGGAACAGCAGCAACAAGGGAGGAGGAGGAGGACGAAGAGGAGACACTGAATGTGTATTCTAAATTATGTGGTGATTTTGAAATTTCCCTTCTCATTGATGAACCACAGAAGAGTATGGTCTCATAATCATATCTTCTTCACTTCCCAACACTCATCTCTTCCTCTTTTCTTTCACGCAAAGAAGAACACAAACGACGACGACAACAACAACAACAACAAACATGCTCTCCTCGTCATCGTCCTTAAACTCATCTTCTCTTTCTCGCGTTGGTGCTTTAACCTCCAGCAGCAGTCTCGCTCATGGTTGTCGTCAGATGATGATGATGACGAGCAGAAATACTTGTACGCCGACAAGAAAACAAAAAACTCGTTTCGCGATTAAAGCGCAATGGCCGGACGCTGTGTACATATCCAATGTCATCGAACAGTTCCCCGAGAAAGGAATAGCCTCTGTTGAGGAGGGCAGATGTTTGTGGGACGATGGGTACGACGTGTTAGACGTGAGAGATTTGGATGAAATCGATGCGAACGAAAAGTGTCCTAATCCACTGGGAGTCGATATCGCCGCGCAGCCGAACAAAGGGAACAGATTGAAAGTGATTCCACTCGTCAACGCGAAAAGAAAATACGATTTCGAGTTGAATGAAAAAGTATACGTACAAACTGGATTAAATCCTAACTTTTCCAGCGAAGTGCAAAAGGCGTACCCGGACAAGAACAAGAAGTTGATGGTGGTGTGCTCCGATGGACGAACGAGGGCGATTAAAGCGTTGGAAACTTTGGACGAGTTAGGCTACCTCAACATCGTCGGAATCAAGGGCGGAGCAAATTTATGGAACCGAGAATGGGACGCTAAAATGAGACGTCGAAATCTTCCCGGTCAGTTCAAGCAAAACTTCTCGCACGCCGGCGACAGTCCTCAGTTGCACGGCACCGGTGGCCAGTTTCAGAAAGCGGACTCGCAGTCGTACAGCGACCCGCGAGATCCGGTGGAATGGATTTGCGAATAATTCCAAAACTGATCTGTGTTTTATGTTTTATGTTTATTTAATGTGTATGTTGCTCGTGTTGTAATGTGTATTAAAGTCTAAGCGTTGCTTGTTTGTGCAAAAGCTCCTTCGTTCTCTGAGACTTCTCTCTCTCTTGAAGAAAACTCCAATCTTCATGGACAAAATTTTCTTCATTATCTCAGAATACTGACGACAACAAAATGTTACGCTTTTTAAGCACTTCACCGAAAACGACCACGCGCATTGGGAGAACGTCGTCGTCAAAATCTGCGTTCATAGGAAGAGCGATTATTTCTTCATCTTCTAGCAACGCTTCGTTGCGCGCTTCTTCTTCTTCTTCTTCTCGATTTTGTTTAGGGAAATGCTACACGTCGTTTTCGACTTCTAAAGCTGCGACAGTCGCCGCGACCACCAGGCGCTCCTTACTATCGAGCGCTTCTCCTTTCAGCACCACTTCTTCGTTTGCATCGTTTCCTCGCTCGAACGCGAGTGAAACCGTGCACAGTAGCAACGAGAGCGGAAGAAGGAGGAAAAGGTACTCTATCCAAGCGAATGCAGGAACACCGAGAGAAGAGTGTATGGTCACCACCCCTATCTATTACGTCAACGACAAACCACACATAGGTCACGTGTACACCTCCACGGTGGCGGATATATACGCGAGATACAAACGATTACAAAACATGGACGTGTTTTTTCTCACAGGGACAGACGAGCACGGGTTAAAAGTGGAACAATCGGCCGAGAAGAGACAGATCCCGCCGCAAGCGTTGGCGGACGAGAACAGTCTGGTGTTTCAAGAGGTTATGAAAGCGAACGAGATTTCGTTCGATGATTTTATCAGAACGACGGACGAGAGACACACGACGCAAGTGCAAGCGTTTGTTGAAAAGCTGCTAAAGTCGGGAGACGTGTATTTAGGGAAATTCGAAGGATGGTACGATGAAGGACAAGAGGAGTATTACACCGAGACAAAAGCGAAGGAGTGTAATTACGAGTCGCCTATTTCCGGGAAACCGATGGTGCGAATGGAAGAGGAGAATTATTACTTCAAATTATCGAAATACGAAAGCAAGGTGAAAGAGTTATTAGCAACGAGCGATTCGTTTTTGACGCCAAAAGAAAGAAAGAATGAGTTGTTACAACGCGTGAACGACGGATTAAACGACGTGCCAATTTCGCGAACGAATTTTACGTGGGGTATACCCATGCCAGGAGACGAACAGCACGTCATTTACGTGTGGATCGATGCGTTGATGAATTACATCACGGCTATCGGTATGGCTAAAGATGGTGAAGCCAAACAAAAGTATTGGCCGGCGTCCATGCACGTCATGGCGAAGGAGATTTCGTGGTTTCACGCCGTCATTTGGCCGGCGGTTTTGATGGCGTTGGATTTGCCTCTTCCAATGAGAGTGCACGCGCATGGATTTTGGATTCGCGAAGGACGGAAAATGTCGAAATCGTTGGGTAACTTTGTCGATTTGACCGTTTTGAACAAGTTCTCAACCCACTACGGTTTAGATGGGTTTCGATACTACTTGGCGACGGAAGGTCCCATTGGAGCGCAAGACGCAAACTTTGCGTCTTCGAGAGTGCAAGAAGTATACGGTACGGATTTAGTCAACACGTTCGGTAACTCGACGTCCCGAACAACAGCGATGTGTGTGAAATACTTCGATGGAGTTTTGCCGGAAAAATCGGACGACACCTCGAAAATCTTCAAAGGGTACGATTGGAAATCGATATGCGAGAAAGAAGCCGCCGAGGCTGTTCGCGCGTACGAAAACTTGGAACTCAACAAGGCAACGCAAGCCGCGATGCGAATAATTACCAAAGTTGACTTGTTCATCACCGAAACCGAACCGTTTAGAATGGCGAAGGATCCAAACGAACAAGAAAATTTAGGCGCAGTGTTGTATCAATGTTTGGAAGCCTTACGCATCTCGGCGTGTATTTTAGAACCGATTTTACCAAATAAGATAAAGGAAATGCACGCTGGTTTGCCTTTGTATGCCAACGTAAGCGATTCTATGGGAAAGCGATTAGTATGGGGTGGATTGAAACCGGGAACGACCGTTTCCAAGCTCGCGCTTTTCCCTAGACTGGATCCTTTAGATGAAAACGGGGAAATTATGAAAGAAGAAGCGCAAGCTCCAGCGACGTCCAATAAGCCGGCCAAAAAGTCTAAAACCAAAGTTGAGAAGGTATACAGTCCCGAAACTCAAGCGAAGATAGATGCGCAAGGTGCCCTCATTCGATCCATGAAAGAATCGGGAAAGACGAACGACGATGCAGAAGTTGCAGAAGCGGTTAAAATTTTGAAGGAGTTGAAAGCGTAAAGGAATAAAAGATAACAACGCACGCGGAGCAAGAAACGATTAGAACGATTATTTAGCTTTATAGTACTCTTTATCAATGACATCAATCAATCCGTCGTATAGTAATTAGTGTTGGTTTATATGATCCTATACCCCATCGTTCGCTTATAGTTCAATTCTTCGTCGATGCGTAATCTATCGTGTTGCCAGTTTCCGGAGGAACCTCTTCTCGCTTCGTTGCTCGCTGGTTTACCAAACACTTGCGACAAAGAACACGTCGCGGGAGGATTCGGGAATATCATATCTGGATCCATTCGCGCTTGCGCTTTGAGCATGGGAATCAAGGACTCTTTGTGTGCCCACGGCGGAATCGGCTTCCCTCTTCGCTGGTCCTCAGAATCGCTATCGTCCGAATCATCTCTCATAGGGGACATTTCGTACGAACTCGGAAACTTCGAGTGCGATCTAGGAATGGATCGATCGTGGTAGTTGGTGTTATTTGCTAGACTCGACGGTGTTCCCCTCGGCGTTACATTGAAAGATTTGATTTTCGAAGGTGTCATCATTTGCTGCTGGTGTCTTCTCGAAGGTGTGATGTTACTCGCCGCTGCACCGCCCGCCAAGGCGTTTCTCGCGTTCTCCAAAAGCCTTTTACTCTTTTCCGTTACAGCGCGATCAGCGGTAGTTTCAACGACGTGCTGTTTTTGATGTTGCGAGCGTTGTTGTTGGTAACTATTATTCTTAACGAGCGAGGAGGACGGATGCATGTTGTGCGCAGGCTTTGTCGTCGTTCGCTGTTGTTGTTGCTGCTGCTTCTCGCGAAGACGCTCTCTCTCTTGCGCTTCTAAAATTGCACGCGCTCTTAAATTTTCTTCGTGCTGCGCGCTCAGTGCCATTTCTCTCTCTCTCTTAGCCAGCTCCATCTTCTCCATACGGAGACGTTTTTGCTCTCGTTCTTGGAGTTCGATTTCCTCACGCTGCTCTCGTTTCTTCTTCTCCGCTAACTCTCTTCTCTTTTGCTCTTCTAACTTTTGCCCCTCTCGCTCTCGTTGCATTTGCTTCTCTTTTTCTTCCATCCGCAATCTCTCGTTGTATTCCTCCGCGCGCTTCATTCGATCAGCTAATGCCCTTTGGGTTTCTTCGATCGCCGCTGCCGCGTGCTGCGTTGACGGCGCCGGTTGCACCGACGCCAAGGAAGAGGGGATTTTACCAGACGCGACCTCCATTGCTTTCGCGAGCGCTTGCATCTTCTCCACCGTTGTCTTATTTTGTTGTTGTTGCTGCGGATGCTTCACTTGCGGTGCCGGTGCGTTGAGCCGCGCCGCGGCGGCGCTCTTCGTTTTCATGCTCGGTTTTGAAGAGGTACCGACTTTAAGAAACGCCATGCCTCTCGCTCTCGCCTTTTCGCGCTTCGCTTTTTCCTCCTCCTCGGTCGTCGGTCTATGCTGCTGCGGTTGTAGTGACGACGGTGGCAGCGGAGCAACGACTCTGTGCTGCAACTGTTGTTGCTGCTGCTGTTGCACCGGTCGCTTATTCTCCATGTTATTCTTTGTTGTGCTAAACGGAACATTATTTTTCATCGCCAATTTCTCCGGCGCGACCAAATCAGTCCCCTTTTTTGGTTCTTGTTCCCGTGCCGCTTGCGCATCCTCTTTTTGTCCCCCTGAAACCGGTACCGTCTTCTTCTCACCAACTACTCTGGACACTTCCGTGGAGCTCTTCATCGCTACTGTTGCCGTGACCGCCGTTTGACTGCTCCCTGCTTTGTCTCCTGCGGCAACGTCATTCTCGACATCTGTCTTTTTCTTCTTCGCGGAAAGGTGTTGTTCCCCCACGCCGGTCGCGCCGCTCACGAGACTCGCTTCCATCTTTTTCTTCTTCTTCTTCGACGAAGAAACAGGAGGGCCTGCTTTTCTCGACGCATCTGCGTCTTCTATATTCTTCTGTATTTCCGCCGCCGCAGCAGCTGGAGCAGTAGGAATAGAAGCTTTCTTCGTTTCTTCGTTCGACGCTTGTTGACTGCTCTCGTTGTTTTTTGGAAAAACCACAACGGTTGGTTGAGAAGATTTCCGTTTCTTCTTACTCAAAGTCGTCGCGCTGGCTGGCGGCTTCGCGTCTTCATCATCGATGACGATAACCTCGATGTTTTCTTTCTGTTTCTTTTTCTCCGGCGAGGTGGACAACGACGACGTAAACGACGATGATTTCCCTCTCTTCTTTGTCGTTGTTTCAACTAATCTCTTTTTCTTTTCCTCTCCTTCTTCTTGTTCGATGATGTTGTTCACATTAGTAGTCGTATTGGTCTTCTCCGTCAACAACATCCTCTCTCGAATCTCCTCCTTCCTTTCTAACAACCACGAGGAAACCAAGTTCGCTTTCTTTTGAATCGCTTGCGTTTCCTTCTCTTTCGTTCTCTCCAAGGCTTTCATGCCCGCTAAGAACGTTGCCGCCATTCTGTTGAAAGAAACAAGAGATTTTCACCACCAGCGAGGGGGGTACAACTCAAAGCAGAAGAAGAGCGTCAAAGTCTTTCTCTCTCTCTCTCTTTTTATTCTCTCTATTTATAATATCACCTCACTCTCTCTCTCTCTCCTCTCTCAGAGCTGTCTCTTTCTTCTCTGCGCTCTTTCTCTCTCTCTCTCTCTCTCTCTCTTAATCGCGCGCGCGCGTTTGTGATGAGAATGAGACCAACCAAAGAGTAGAATAATGAAGAAGAGAGACTCAACGACTCAAAAGGAAAACAAACAAACAAAATTTTGCTTTTGCTGTTTTTTTTTGCTTCTTTTTCTGTCTGCTTTTTTTCATTTTCAGAGTATTCATCAGTCCTTCTTCACAACGAAGACAAGCCTCATCAAGGGGTTTTTAGAATAAGATTCTCGCACCACCACCACCACTAATATATAATAAACGACGACGATGTTATCGAGACGCGCGTTATCGTCCTCTTTAGCGAGCACGAGTTGTTGTTTACGCGGATGGATGAGCGTTGGGGGGTGTTTGAGTGCGAGTAGTAGTTTTTATCATAGGAACAACAATAGTATTTATTATAGCGTGGGGGATGCGCATCATCATCATCATCAACATCAACAACAAAACCAACACTTCTTCTCCTCGTCCGCTTCGCGTAATCGTCACGGCTTGGACGATTTCGTGGACAGTCTCCCCAAAAAAGGCGAGGATGGGAAACCGGATCCTGTCGAACCCATCGGTCGAGCGTGGGAGGCGAAGGAGTTGAGAATAAAATCGAACGAAGATTTGCACAAACTCTGGTACGTGTTGTTGAAAGAGAGGAACATGTTGAACACGGAGTCGCATTTATCGCGAGCGAGAAACGAGTTGTTTCGACATCCGACTCGGATTACGAAAGTGAAGAAAACGATGAGTCGAATTAAATTTGTGCTGACAGAACGAGCGATGAAAGAGTACGAGGTGGCGATGGAGCGAGCGATGCAAGCAGAGGAAGAGGAGACGCGGGCGCAGTTACAAGTCGAGGCGGAAACGAAGCTGAGAGAACGGAAAAGACAGATTAATACAGAGTAATACAGTTTGTGCTACAACACCTTCACGCCGTTGCATTCGACGCGAGCGACTAATATGCCTTCTTTTTTGTTATCCAAACCGCCTTTAACGATGAGTTTACCTCCTCTTTCGATTTGGAAAACGACGCTGGAACCGACGAAATGAATTTCGCGCTCAACGCCTACTCTGTTGGCGAAAACAAAAGCCCTTTTTCGAGGTCGTAGTATTCCTTCTTCTCCTTCTTTTTCCTGGTCTACGAACAGAGGAAGTAATCGATTAAACCAGTAATTCCACGTTTCCGTTCGGTCTGGAACGATTGCTTTCGTTTCCGCATCGTCGTCTGGATGCGCGTTTGTCCACGCGGAGGCGAACAAGATTAAAGAAGAACTCGCTTTCTCGATCGTCTTGGCAAACTCAAACGCACCCCACGGCGCTTCAAACTTGTACGGGTTAATATCCATGCATATACCAACCGTCGTTTTAATTCTGTATTCTTCTACTTTACTACTACTGCTCCTACTACTATTAGTATTACCAATACCTTTCGCTTTTAACACGAGTTCTAGGGACGTGAACCCACTCTCGATATCTTCGTCCGCCCACGTCTCGTCGATGCAATACAAGTGGTGCTTATTCGCTCTCAGAATCACGCGCCCTGCTTCATCGATAACTTGCACCGCGTTATAATACATTTTTCTTCCTGCATCGCGAATGCCTCTCACGTACCCAGCACTCGCGAGACAGTCAAACCTTTTCGCGACGGAGGATAAAAACTGCCTGGTCACAGCTTCCTCCTCCTCTTCGTCATCCCATTCGACGAAAGGTTCAATTTCCTCTCGAGAGTCAAACGTGTACCCGGTAAAACACATCTCCGGAAACTGGATGATGGACAAAGGCGCGACGACTGACGACGACGAGGACGATAATAACACATGTTCGTGCGCATCGAGCATTCTCAAGCACTTCTCGAAAGACTTTGTTCGGTCACCTAAATCAGTTACATCGAAAACAAAAGTTAGTTGAGAAATGTTTAAAGCGATGATAAAAGGTAAACGCACCGTGAGCGGGTTCAAACTGCACGCACGCGACTCTGAACTCGCACATTGAAATATCTTTATCATCATCATCATCATCTTTATCGTCATCATCATCCACGGCGTTGTTTGTCTCTTTCCTCGTCTCCTCCGTCGGAGGACAACCACCACTCATTTTAATAATAGAGTATCTTCTCAAAGACAGAAGAAAGAGAAGCGTGTTAAAGTTTTTGTGGAAAAAAGGAGTGGTTTTGGTTCGTGTGAGATTTTAGAGAAAAAAATTAGTTTTCTTCGGCGGCGCCGTTTCTTCATTTATTCTCACAACGACGAACAAGAAAGAGAAAAAGAGCGAAGACTGATTAAACAACAACAGAAGATTCGCATTTCATTCAAATTCTGTAGTAGTATTAGTCGTCATAATCATCATCATCATCGTATAAAACATGATATCGGCTTTAGCGTGGGTCCCTCCCGGAGCGTCCTCGCAGACGCCGAAATTTACCGACATTCCCGAAAGCGCATTGAAAGAAACTCGAGAACGGATGAAACGAAGGACGGACGTGGAGGACGACAGCGACGACGACGACGACGACAAAAGCGAAGAGAAGGACGAGGAGAAAGAAGAAGAAGAAGACGACGATGACGATGAAGAAGGTATGGCGGACGAGCAAGAGATGAAAGACGCGTTGAATGATGATGACTCAGAAGAATCCGAATCAGACTCAGACGTGAAAGAGAAAAAAAATGAAAAGAAAAAAGCGATACGGAAAGCGCAAGCGGTCGCGAACGCCGCGAGAGGTATCACGGACGATTTAGCCGAGCTGGACATGGATAACTACGACAACGATGATTCATACGACGAAGATATTCAAGAGAGACAATTATTTGGAAAAATGAACTCGGAGTTTGAATCAAACCAAGACGACCCGTACGTGACGATTAAGGACTCGGACGACGACGAAGAGGAGGAAAATCCGGACGATTTCGGGATTTTAAAGAACGATTTAGTAGTGTTAGCGGCGAGAGCAGAGGAAGATGCGAGCCACTTAGAGGTTTGGGTGTATCAAGAGGCGATAACAAACGAGGAGACGCACGAGACCGAGGCGAATTTGTATGTGCATCACGACGTGATGTTACCGGCGTTTCCGTTGTGTTTAGCGTGGATGGATTGCTGCAAAGATACAGGCGCGAATAATCGAGGCTCGTATTGTGCTGTTGGGACGATGTATCCAGGGATTGAGATTTGGGATTTAGATTGCATCGACGCGGTGGAGCCGGCAGCGACTTTGGGCGGGTACGATACCGCGGATGTGAAGAAGAGTTCGAGCGGAGGAAAGAGTAAGCCTAAAGTAAAGAAAGAAGGGCACCAGGATGCAGTTTTAGGCATGTCATGGAATTCGCAGTTTCGAAACGTGTTAGCGTCGGCGAGTGCAGATAAAACGGTAAAGATATGGGACGTTTCGACGGAAACATGCACGGAAACCTTGACGAAACACACCTCCAAAGTGCAATGTTTGGAGTGGAATCCGGAGGAGAGAACGGTTCTCGTTTCGGGTGGTTTTGATAAGCATGCCAGAGTGTGCGACGTTCGAGCGCCGAAAGAGGCGAGCTTAGATTTCAACGTCGGCGCCGATTGCGAATCGGTGTGCTGGAGCGCGAGAAATCCACTCGAGTTTTTCGTTTCCAACGAGGATGGCGAAGTCGCCTGTTTTGATACGCGAATGGCGTCTTCAAATATTAATAGCGGTGGAAAGAAAAAGAGCAAAAAGTCGTCGTCGGGAACGTCTTCAGCCGAAAGATGGCGCATTAAAGCGCACGAAGAAGCAACAACGTCTGTTTCGTGTTGTCACGGCTCTCCAGGTGCGTTTTTAACGTCCAGTACGGACGGAACGCTGAAGTTGTGGGACGAAAACGTCGGATCGACGCCGAAGTTGCTCGCCGCGAATACGGCTGGTGTGGGTGCTGTGTTTTGCGCGGGTTTTTCTCCGCACTTGCCATATTTAGCTGCCGCTGCCGGGAGTGCCGGTGCGGTTTCTGTATGGGACGTTTTGAGCGAAGATGCGGTGAGACAGTCGCGCCACGGACCGCTGTTAGAGCGATATGAGGCACAATTCAATTAGATTTTTAAAGAATGATAAATCTTGCTATTTTAAAATCACTTATACTGCTGATACATTTTTTTTCTATTCTCACTACTATATTATATCACTTCTTCACTGCGGCGGCGTACTTTTCTTGGAGTACCTTCTCTTTCTCTCTTGCGGCTTCCGCGAGCTCCATCGCCTTCTCAACTCTTATCGGCGCCCCGAGACTTTCTTTTGCCTCGAGCAGTTCAAACGCGCGCAAGGTGTTCTTTTTACCCACTAACTCATCGTGTAAAGTCTTCAACTTTTTCGATAAAGCAACACTACGCGTGCGATAACCTTCGTGCAAAAGAGCAACTTTGCGCTCTAATTTCGCCGCCTTCTTAGATTCAGTACCCATGAGAGCATACAACGCTTGGTACTCTGCCTTTTTGGTACCGACATCTTTACCTCGCGCGGACTCGCGTATTTGTTCGCGGGTTTTGTGGAACAGTTCCGCAAAAGAATCCGGCATGTCGCCCGCTTCTGCAGCGAGCATTGCTTTCGCCTGTGCGAGTTGTTCGTTCGATAAACAATAAAAACTCGGATCGTCTTCCGGACGAATACCGTTCAGATCTCTTTTAATCAGTTCAATCATCTCGTCGTCGATTAGTTTCTGAGTCTCGTCTAAGTTTTTTCTCGTTTCCGCAACGACTGCGGAATACCCCTTTGAAACGTTCGGTTTGGGCAACTCGTTTCGACGTTGGTAAACTTGCGATCTTCGCTTCTCCATTTCATGTCTGACCATTTCTTCACGCTCAAGAAGGCGTTCTCTGCGCTCAGCTTCGTCTTCTTCGATTTCAACAGGCGCGCGACGATGACCGCTCGCGTCGAATTCCATCGCATCGTCGTCCTCTAACTCGTCTAATTCATCGATGTTTGGAATTTGAACTTTGAACTCGTTCTTCGGTTTCGGCAAGGACGCGAAGCGCGACTTGATACCACTCGTAAGCGGGCGCCTATGATCCAATTGCTGGTTCGAACCCGCAGAATCACTCGGGCGCATAAACTCCGCCACGGCGTCGGGATCGTTAATTTGTAAATCGTCGCGCAAAGGCGTTTGACCAACGACACCGGTACCTGGGCGCTGCAAAGCGGGCGTACCGTGCACGACGTTCGTGTGGCCTCGCTGGTTCGTTCGTTGACCTCCTTGCAACGACGGCGTCGCGCCAGAGAAATCTTTACCGGCACCATCTGCAAATCCGCTCGGGGTTTCGCCGCCGTATAAAGTTGACCTTGTCGCCGTCATGGCGGCTAAATACCTCGCCTCTTCTAAAACCATTTCATCTCTCGATTTGCGTTGAATCATCGGCGTTTCTTGTCCGGGCAACTGGTTTGATGTCGTTATCCCCGTCGTATCGGGCGCGAAACCCATTTTACGTAACTTTGCGATGCGCTCCAACTCGGATTCCGACACCGACGGTTTCGGCAAGTTCAACTTCCCTCGAATCCTCCCGGCGGAGAAATTATCCAACTGCTTGTTCGATTCTTTCACCGCTTTCGGCACGTTTTTCTTCTTTGCAATCTCGTCCAACTTATCCATCGTCCGCATCTCTTCCTCTCTTTCTTTAATCATCTTCCCATCCAACTCGTGAATGGTTTTCGACTTGAACTTAGCATCTTGTATCATTTTTCTCTCCAATTGTTTCTCCTCCGAGACGTCGTACGGCCCTTTGGGCGCCAACTTCTCGAACGCAATTTCCGCGTTGTAATCGATACCAACGATGCGTTTGGTGTTTCTACCCCCCATGCCAGCCGCTTTCATTTCTCTATTCTTTTGTATGCTCGCCAATCGCCTGGCTTCGTCCAATCGTTTCTCCCTCGCTTTCCTCTTTGCTTTTTTCCCTTTCGTATTCGCCAACCTCGCGCGCGCTTCCGACAACATCTCTTTTTCGTCTTCGTCCATATCAATCGCATCTGGTCTCGCCGGTTTCGCTTCTGGATTTGGATCAATCTCCCCCGGCCTTAATCGTCTCGGATCGTCCATCGGATCGTACTCCTCGTCCTTCGACACCGCCGCGTCGAGCAACCTCTCGTACCGCTCCAAACACTGACTCGGTGTCCTCCCGACGATGGGCGCAATCGTGCGCCATTGCGTCGGCATTAACTTTGCCAAGTGCAAAAGTTTCTCGTCTTCTTCTCTCGTCCATTCTGTTTTCTTAATGGATGGATCGAGCCATTCGAACCATCTCGCTTTGCACTGTTTCGCCGACTTTCGGACGAGTAAAGAGGAAATTCTTGCCCATTGATTCTTCCCGTATTTCATCACCGCCGCTTTGAGGATCTCATCCTCGGTGTTTTTCCACACCCCGCCTTTAATCATGATCCTCATTTTGGATTATTGTTGTTGTTGTTGTTGTTGTCTTCTCTTCTTCTCGTTACGTGGCAGCAGCACTATTCGTAGTAGTAGTATTAGTTTTTCAGTTTATGCTCTTCTTCTTCTTCTTCTTCTCACGCAATCAAAGATGTGTTGCTCTGTGTTGTTGTTTTTCTTTTGGCGGCTTCCTTCTTTTTCTTCTTCTTTTTCTTCTTTTTCACACACTCCAAATTTATTAACGGCAAAAACGCTCGCTTTTTTTTTCTCACCCCCCTATCATCCTCATCCTCATCCTCATCCTCATCCTCATCCTCATCATTGAATGGTCGCGAACGCTTTATTTCAACCGACGACGTTACTGAGATTGGTGCTCTTGTACTTGCAACAGCGCGACGACGACGATGATTCTGAGAATAACGACGATCAAACAGTCACGAAAGCTTTGGTTTCCGTGCTGAGCTCAAACTTTGCGTTTGTTCGATTTACGAACATATTCTGGGCGTATTTGGCAGCCACGGCGACTGTGTTTTCGAGATCGGTGGCGAAAACGAACGCGGTGGCGTCCGAGTGGAGCGTGTTAGACGGGTTGACGTTTGATATTGAGACCTTCGCGAGCAGAGGAACCGTAGCATCTGGCATCGGCGCGGGCCAAATATACGGTATCGGGTACGAGGTGACATCCTCGGCGGCGGCGGCGATTAATCAGGTATTCGAAGAACTAAACTTCGATTTTAGAAAGAAAAGAAGGCGAAGGAAATTACTTGGCGTTAATTTGAAAGAAGGCGCGTATGCTGCGAGCGCATCGAGAACGATGAACGCGACAAAGTTTGCCTCCGTGATTGAAAGAAAAAAGAGAGAAACAAGTACGAACAGTAGAAAATTGCTCTTTGATGATGATATTGTTGCAGAAGGAGATGACGAAGATGATGCCGAACGGACAATGATGCACGCTTTAGCGCCGATGTTTCTGAGCAATTTACCCTTTAGCGTTCGAGACGAGTTTCTTCAGAGCTTGCAATCAGTCATAATCGATCCGTCCCTGGTTTTAAGTTTCGAGTTGAATATCGCGAGAGTCAACGTGTTGATACCTGGAAAAGGTTACTCTGCTTTAGAGAACGCACAGTTATTTCGCGCGGGTCAAAGAAATGTATGGTCTGGATATTTGCAGAGAAGACGGAGCGGCGTTGGAGCTTCGTTTTCTTCTGCAGTTGGCGCCTCTTATTCTCCCGGTGATAAGCTAGCGTTTGACATTCAAGACACGACAGAGAAACTGAAAGCGGCGACAAGTATAATCGATCAACTCAATGCCGACAGAGTCGCTAAAGCGCATTTTAGTAACACGTCAAAAGTAGATGTAGATCCTTTCAATTTACCAGACGGAACTGTATTGCCAGATTCGGAGCCAATCGGCGTGGCTAGCCTGACTTACGCGATAGCGATTTCAATCAATTTCGGTCAACGAGTCGGTGTTCTAGCGTAAAAAAACGTGAGTTCTGTTTCAAACTTCTACTTTATTACAAATTGCATGCGTTCTATTTACTAATCTGCTAGTCGCTATCGAAAATTTCAAAAGCTTCTTCTTCTTCTGCAACCACAGGTGGCTCTTCTTCTTCTTCTTCTTCTTTTTTCTCCTCTTCCTCTTCTTCCTTCTCCTCCTCTTTCTCTTCTTCCTCCTCTTCTTCTTCTTCCTTCACTTCCTCTTCCTCTTTATCCTCCGTTGTCTTTGTCGGCGCTTCCCGCATTTTTCGTTCCAAGATGGCATTCAGAGCAGCAAAACCGTCCTCACCGGGTGAAAGAGCCATAACGTTCGAGCCGCCAGGACCTAAATATGTGGGTATGTTCGTACTTGTCACGTGTATAGGCGCCGTCGAGTTTCTTATCGTCAATTCCACTTCCGGTTTCTTTTGCTTTTTCCTGTTGCGTTGTCGCCCAGTCGCTAACGCCGCGGCGATGGCCAATGCTTCTTCCTCCGCCAACTGTTCTTTCTCTTTGAGTCTCTTTTGCTTCGCGGCGTGTATTTTCTCTTCCGCTTGTACCCACACGTTATCTTCCGCAATTGGATCTTTGCCATTCAAAACGTTCAAATAGGCAATGCCTATGCGCTCAGAAATTGTCGTCCTCGCCTGTCTGGAGAGGAAACCAAATTTTTCGGAACACCCGGAAATGATCGCCGTGCCATCGGGACCGTATTCCGTTTGACCGTGCGCGTACACACCAGTCGCGTCGACTTTCTCTTCGTCTTTGTTCTCTGCAATCATACGAAACTCTCGCTTGACGCTCGGTAAAATGACATCGTCCATGAAGAAAATCGGAAATCTGGTTTTCGGCAACGCGCGAAATTCATGGTAATCCAAATGCGTCCTCGATTGTTGAATCGATTTTTGAACCTTCGGAAATAACGTCGAGTCTTTCTTGTTGTACCACGAGTTTGGCAATTTAATCTCATACAGTTGATACCTGACGTTATTCTTTGACAATCTCGGATCAAAACCTCGTAAAATCCAGAGTTTACGAAACGGACCATTGTTGAACTTATACGCCATCTCTCGCAATTCCGCGCGAGTTTGTTTCGCGTCGACGCTTATGTGCGCCGGGACAATCGACCGAAGTTTCTCTTGTAACCCTCTCGGCGACCACACCGGTCGTTCCTTGAACAATTTGACTAAACTCTTATACCACACCGGTCGTTGTTCGTCTGCTTCGACGTTCCTTGGTAAAACTTGCGGTACCGTGGCGTCTGCGAAATCGACTAAAATTTCGTTATTTCCTTGCGGCATAAACGT
The DNA here is from genome assembly GCF_002220235.1 of Bathycoccus prasinos. Lineage (NCBI taxonomy): Eukaryota > Viridiplantae > Chlorophyta > Mamiellophyceae > Mamiellales > Bathycoccaceae > Bathycoccus > Bathycoccus prasinos. Next base: position 78,352 of record NC_024006.1, read on the forward strand.
CAATTCCTCTCTGTACTTTCTCGTTTCTCCATCTTCGAAGTAATCTACCGGCACGTCCTCTTTACAATATACCGGCGGTACTAGCTTAAACTCCCCAGGGACGACTAATTTTTTCACTTCATTCTCCTTCTTTCCTTCTATGCCTCTACTTTCCTTATTTCTACTCATGGCTTTGGACTTCAATCGTAACATGAACGGATCCTCCGCGTCTCCCGTCGGCGCGCGAATTTCGTCCTCGTTCACCACGAACTCCATCTTATCTTCCACTCGACTACTTTTCCTTCTATTCATACTCTCATCGCTCGCGAATATCCGCTTTCTCGTTTTCATTTTCTTTCTCAACTCCTCTTCCTCTTCTCGTTCGGTGAGCGTCGAGCAGTATTGAAAATCCGCGAGACCGCGGAACTCGATTTGTTTCGTACATCGAGCAAACGCGTCCACTTGCACGCCATTTTTACTATTCTTCCCTGAAGAAGAAGAGGAAGATTTAAACACTCTCAAAACGAGCGTTTTCGCATCCAACTTCTCCCCGTATATCGGCAGCGCCAACGCGTCCTTCTCCCGAAATTTCATCTCCAATGCCTTCGTCCCCGTCGAAACGAGTCCATCGTCTTTGTTTTCGTCCTTCCCTCCTCCTCCTCCACCATCGCTGCTTTTGCCATCCATCATCATCCTCGTAACAGTCGCGCTCGTATTCGTTACCGTCGCGCTCTCTCTCTTCCCTATCTCGCACGCCTTCATCAGCTGTCCTTTACCACCAAACTTCTCGATGATTTCTGGGATGTGGTTCATGCAATCGTACCCTGGGTAGACAATAGATACCACGCGCTTGTTCGGGACGGTGACTGTAAATCCATTGTTGGTATTATTATGTCGTTTCTGTTGTTGATGAAGATGAAGTTGTTGATGTCCTCTTTTTGAATCCAAGTCTTCTGGTTTTGTTTTGTTTTCTTCCTCGCCATTCGTCTCTTCTTCCTTCTTCACCTTCTTTCTCTTCTTCTCTTCCTTCACATCCGGAGAAGAAGAACGCCGCCGCCGGCTTCGTCGTCGTCGGTCTCCTTCTCCTCCTCCTTCTCCTTCTCCTCCTCTCGTCCGAGTTCTTCTTAAACTCATCTTTTTATCGTTTGTGTTTTGTGACACTTTTTTGGTTGGACGACTTTTTGTCTCTTCTTGATTTTCTTTTCTTTTTTTTCTTTCTCGTCATTTTTTCACTAAAATCACAGATCAATTGTCAATCACATCATCATCATGGGGGAAGGTGCTCCTACTACAACTGATGATGATGATGAGAAGAAGAAGAAGACAAAGAAGAAGACAAAAGAAGACGAAGAAGAGAGATCCGACGACGACGACTCTGATTCCGAAGAAGAAGAAGAAGAACACAGAGCACCGATTAAAATCTCCAACCTGGACGATTTAAACGCCATCAAACGCGCGTACGAGGAGATGTTTTGCGACGGTTTATTACACACGGAAAAGATTAAAGAAACGCACTCGGTTTCAAACACGAAAATCTTCATCGGGAGCGTGGCGTGTGTGTTCGCGTTTGTCGCGCAGTTATACCCGGTATATTTGAAGAGGAAAGGTGGATACGACGTGAAGTTTCACGAGGATCCTTTTTTGCAACGGTTGACGTTTCTGTGCGTGTGTGGGTACGTGATTACGAACGTGATTTTGACCGCGTTCATTCTGTTTTGCGAACGAGGGGTTTTGCTTTGGGGGGAGTTTTACGACGACGACGACGAAGAGGACGACGAAGAGGAAGAGAAACAAGAAGAGGATGAGAAGGATGGGAAGAAAAAGACTAGCATTAGCACGAACGCAGCGTTAATAGGGCACAAAGTGTGCGCGAGAATACACCACATGCGGTTCTCGCAAAACTTGACGTTAGAGCTCGTCTCGCGGGAACTGTTGTCAAACGGAGTGGCGAAGAAGATGGACAAAGAAAAGAAAGTGAAGACGAAAGACGGGGTGGTGATTTTACCAACCACGAGAGGAAGAGTGACGAAAGTAGTGAACGTCGCGGAGTACGTGTATACGGACGGGGTCTTCGCGGAGACTTCGTACTTGAACATGGTCGAGCAGTTAGTCGCCGAGTACGAGCAGTCGTTGGAGAAGAAGGATAAGTGAGAGAGAGGAGCGTTAGTTATTAATAGTTTTATTAGATCTAATACTGTCCACTACTACAAAGCACTATTGCTACTACTACCAACACCATTATCTAATAATATCGTTTTCAAACTACGTCTCGGTTTCGTTTCGTCGATAGTTTTTGGCGGCGTCATGCGCGCTAACCAAATGCCGTCGCGTCTTGGCTTTTCCACGAAATTGGTCGCGTTGTTATACGATATGGAGTACGTCACGAATAACTCTTGATCGTCGTAAAACGCCATGGTTGGATAGTGGATCATCACACCAGGAGGTGTGACACCTTCGTCGATTCGCGCGAATATGTAAAGATTTTCGCCGTCGTCGTCAGAGTGCGCGATGACCAATTCGTCGCGTTTCTTACCGCCCGCCGTTTGCTCTTTATCCTCCGAAGTGCCTTTGATGGCATCCGCACCACCCTCGCTCGCAGTCATTGCAATGGTTTCGTCGTTAAACGCGACGTAGAGCCGTTTCGTTTTCCGATTGACAATCGTGTTTAATTTAGAGTCTGGATTGACGAGCGCTGAAGGCAACGGCGCTGACCACGTGACACCCAAATCACTACTGATGGATTTAAACGCGACGCCTTCGGTCGAACGCATGAGCATAGTCAAATGATGATTTTCGCCGCTTTCAAATATAGAACCTTCAATAACCCATCGGCCTTTTGCACCAGTTTGAAACTGAATCGCACCGTTTGCTTTCCACGTTTCACCTTTATCGGTCGATCGCAAAACGCCCGCCGCGTTGCGAACACCTCTCGCCGTGGAACACGTGTGTGGACTTCTCTGTCGCCAGAACGGTAAGAGCCAAACTTCTTCGGCGTTATCTAATGTAACAACCGTCAATTTATTCGCGATTACTTTCGGAATGGCGACGTTATCCGTGGTCATGCGATATACCGTTTTCGCTTTGCTCCATTCTTTCAAATCCCCCACTCCATCATCGTTTCCGTTTTCATCCTCTGTCCCGGAGCCGTCGGCGAAACTTCTCGTTCGCACTTTGATATCACCACCAATAATCCATCTCTTCGGTATCGCCTTTCGCACGATTGGAAACTCTTGCGCTAAGATTCTCGGTCGCAAACATCTCGGCGGCGTCTCCGCGTAAAAGAGATACTCCGTTTTTGTTTTCTCGTCTCGATGTAACACCGGCGCCCATAATCCGTTCGAATACGTCCTCGGTTGTAAAGTTTCTCCTCCAATTTTCGTCGCCGCGCTTTTCTCACCAACCGCCGGTGCCGGTAAAGGCTTCTCTAAAACCCACGCAGTATCCGCTAATTTTCTTCTATTACTACTACTATTACTACCACTGCTACTACCAAGACCACCGTCCTCCGTCTCGTTATACACGACAAACGTACTCTTCGTCGTCTTCCCGTTCTTTTTCGTCATCACTCGCACGGTTTGGTCGAACCCGCCCTCGATATCCGGCGCGGTTTGAAACGCGACTGAAATTCCTTTTCCGTTTTCACCCGAGTTTGCGATTATGGTGCCCATGTGCGCGTATTCTAATCCATGCAGAAGAGGATCGAAAATCCGTTCTCGGAAAACTTTAATCCCTTCGCCCGGGAACAGTCGCTTTTGTTGCATCTGATATTGTCCAAAAGCCAACTTGCTCAGACTTTTTCGTTGTTGTTGTTCAAAACCACCACCACGAAAGTCGGCTTTTAACGACGACGACGACGAGGAGTCTTTGTTATTCTCGAGGTCGTCCTCTTCGATGATTAACCCGAAAATCTTGCTCAAATGATCCTCTCTTTGCATTTGTTTCCTCTCTCGGCGAGAGTGTCGATCGACTTTCGCGTAGTGCGAGTTTACTTTTCTCATCGATTTCTCGTTCTCGTCGTTTTGTCGATTTAAGATTCCATGGAACGCGTTGTTCAAGAAGAACGAACACGCGCTGAGAAGGACCACGAGAAGGAGTATAACACGAACGCGTCGTTTTTTGATCCATTTTTTGTATCTTTGTTGTTGTTTGATTCTGATTGATTTACCACCACCACCACCAGTCGCTCCGACGCCGGGGAACAACGTTCCACGACTGTGGGTGTTGCCCCGCAACATGATGGATGGTTTTTGAAGAATTCATTCATCATTTTTATGCATGAAAAAATAGAAAGAAACGAATGATGATTGACTTTATAACTGTGCGCATACGTATGTATTTTAATCTACATCTCTAGGTGACGATCGAAAACCACCTCTGCCTTTTTGGGGAGGAGGAGACGGCGAACGAGATCGAGAATACGAGCGACCTCGGCTACTCTTTTTTTTATAGTCGTCGTCTCTCTCTCTCCCGCCGCCGCCGCGAGGAGGAGGAAGGGGAGGCTGAGGACTGCGGCTGCGACTCCTACCGCGACGATGAGTATCGCTTCTGCGCCTTTTTTCTTCAGGTGAGAGAGACCGAGAGCGGGATAAACTTCTCGATCGCGAGCGACCTCGTTTCTTACCGCTACTCTCCTTTTTGCTGTTAATGTTGTTGTTGTTTCTATAATCGTCTTCGTCGTTCGAATACCTTCTTTTCCCACCTCCTCCTTCTTTCTTAAAACTCTTCAAATCGCACTGGATCTTCGAAACGCCAAATCTATTTTCAAATTCAATCCCGTCGCAATCGTCGCACGCGTTCTCGGCATCGGTTAAATATTCGAAATCTACCTCGCCGATTTGCTCTCCCGTGTTTGAATCGATGAACGCATTCGCGTACGTCACTTTCCCGCTTCTTCTAAAGAAGTCTTTCAAGTCTTGCCAGCTCGCGCGAGGTGGTAAATTTCTCACCACGACGCAAAACTCCGTCCGTCTCGGGCGTTCGAACGACCCTCTTCCTCCTCTTCCTCCTCCTCTCTCGTCTGCGCTGCCGCCGAACCGGCCTCCTCCTCTTCCTCCTCTTTCTCCTCCTCCCCGGTCATCTCTCGTGCCACCAAAGCCACCACCACCAGACGACCCTTTACTAATCTCCACTCTCAATCGATTCCCATCGAATTCGTACCCGTCTCGATAATACTGCGCGTCCTCCGCGTCTCGTTTATCTTCAAACTCGATAAACGCAAACGCCGGCGGGTGGTTACATCTCGGCATTTTAATGTGCACTATGCGTCCGTATTTATAAAACAAATCGTCCAACTCTCGTTCGCGAATGTCGAGTGGGAGGTTCCCGACGAAGATTGTGTTGTTGTTGTTGTTGTTGTTGCCTCCTCCTCCTCCTCTCGACATGAGATGATATTGCTGCTTTTCTGATGCTGATGAAATTGTGATGATACTGTGATTCTCTTTAGCTCGCTTTAAAACGCGACGACGAGTACAAGAAAAAGGAACAGACTTTCAAACGCGAAAGCGCAGATTTATTTGATCGTGTGTGTGTACGACGACTCTTTGTATATAAAGTGTTGTGTGAAATAAATTGAGAAAGCTGACTGAAAATTCCTTCCTCTAAAAAAAACCAACTTTTCCTCCATCCTCCTCAAAAGAAGAAGAAAAAGAACAAAAAGAGAGATGAGAGCGAGTGCGAGTTTTCTTGTGTCCTCGTCGTCGTCGTCGATGATGATGAGAAGAGCGACGAGCAAAACGACGACGACGCCGACGACCGTTTGTAGTTTTGATGGAAGAAGAAGACCCGGGAGAATACGTAGCAATGCTGTGAGGATTAGTAGTAGGAGTAGGAGTAGTAGAAGAATAGAAATGAAGAGCAGCAAAACAGAATTATTGGATGATGCTAAAGAAGAAGATTTCGCCGCTTTCGACGACGACGATTCAGACGATGATGAGAATAGTAATACTCTTCTTCTCTCAAAACTGAGCGTCGTTTCATTGAGCTCGTTTTCGTATTTTCAATCCGCGTGTAACGAAGCGTACGCGGACGTGTACGCGAACCCAGACTGGCAAATGGGCGTCCCAACAGAAGAGGCGACGCCGTTGCAAAATCTGTTCGGGTTTCTCTTCACCGCGTTTTGTGGATGGTATTTTTGGAGAGTGGTTAAAAAGAGAGGGAAACGCGCTCAAACGTTTCGAGTGGCGAATCAGTTGAGTCCGGAGGAGTTAAAGGAACGAGAAGAGGAGAGGAAATTGAAGGATAAAAAATTAAACGCGAGTCAAGCGTTTACGGGCGGTATCACCGGGATCGCGATATCTGCGGGTTTGTACATCTTCGCGAGTAAAATATCCACCGGGTTCGATAACTCGAGTTTGCCGGAATCGTATACCGCGAGACAGATTTCTATAACAGTTCGAACGATCGTGGAAGGTTTGGTGTATTTGGCGACGTTCGTGTACGCTGCCAACGGGGTTGGATTGACCTTGCTCGGGTTTAAAAAGTTGAAGAATAGGTATTTTGACATTTCGTTGGAAGACGCTTTGGAGGAATCGAGAAAGGAGGAAAGCGAGGACTCGGAACAGTGAATGATAATGCTGGTGCTTACCTAGGTATTGTATTATTGCTATGGGGTATTCCTCACGTACGGATCCAAAAATGCTTTCCATTCTTTTAAAGTCCACGACGAACTCGTATCGCAGACTAAGCCGTTCAAACAACACGTCGGCGACACGTGAATGCCCAACTGTCTTCCCAACTTGATGTGGAATTTCATTTGTTGCGTGACTAAAGTTCCACCGTTTTTATCTTCCGTCTCTTTATTCAGTCTGGCGTACTTTCTGACCTTCTCGAAATCCTCTTCGCTTTGACCGAGTAAGCACTGGTTCAAGATATCTTCCGTCAATTCGTGCCTCGTCGCGTCGAACGTGTAAATATCCGTAAAACTCTCTCGCTTCTCGAACAACTCCTTCGAAAATTGCCAAAACGCCTCTTCGCCGCACACTTCCGCCACAGCTAACGACGTCTCGTGCATGATGCCAGACGCGACATGCCAAGGCTGCACTTGATGATAGAACTCAAAGCGGATGTTCAAGCCGGCGTAATGAGGCATGACGTCCTCGTACATGCGTTTGAACAATCTCGCGCTGAATGGGCACGCGTAATCGATCCAAAACGATAAAGTCGTCGGTTCCCCAGAGCATGGAACGCCTTTGTAAATGTGCGCGATGGATTTGGACGGTAACGGAGGACCTGCCATGATGACGTTTTTCTTCTTTGTCTTCGTTGCTCTCTGTGCGGTTGATGCTCTTTTTAGTTGGTGTATCGTGTTGATGGTGTTGTTGCTGTTGCTTCTCGAGAGTACTAACGACGACGACGACGATACAAGGCCGCCGCGCATGTGTGTGATCGTATCTCGTGCTTAGATATCTTCGCGTCAATTTATGAAGTTGCAACTGTTTCAACAAACTTTCTTCATAATAATAACACACATGGAGAACAGGAACAACGGCGTCGGCGGCGGCACGGTGGGGAAGAGAGTGGTACAAAGAGTACCACCACCACCATCACTTTCTCCTCCTCCTCCTCCTCCTCCTCCTCCTCTTCTTTTAGCATCATCTGCTTCGGCATCTTATTATTATCAACAACAACAACACCAACAACAATTTCATCAACAACAACAAAATTTCACATCGATTAAAATTCCGTTGGAAACGCAACACCATATCGAAAAGTTGAGCGAATACGTCGCGAAGAACGGCGCAGAGTTTGAACAGCTGACGAGACAGAAGTCATTGGATATGTTTTGGTGGCTCGACGATCTCAATTCTAACGAATATAGGATGTACAAGCTATTGTTAGAGAGTAAAATGGGAAGACCTAGTAAAAGTGTAAAAGTCGTGCAACCACGGGTAACAACCACTACGACAGATAAAATCCAAGAGCAGATTGAAGAGGCAAAGCTGAGAGCGCAGAAACTTATGATGGCAGAAAAAGAAACAAAATTAGAATACGTTGAAGACACTACTTTGTTCGATAATATCGTCGGAAACATCCCGCAAAATACTCGCATAGCCAACGCTGGATTTCAAAACGGTACGTACAACGCCATCGACCTGTTAACCGCGCCGAAGAACGTGAACGAAGAGATGATGCAAAAGAAATCAAAAATAGTGGAAAAGTATTTCGAAAAACGAATGGAATTGTTTGAATACGAGTTGGATCGCGCAACGACGAATAAATATGGTGATAGCGACAACAGCAACAACAAGTTTTTGTATCGAAACGCCAACGAAAACGAGGAAGACATCGAAGAGTTGCGGGAAATCCGAAGGCACCGCGTAAGAAGAGGTGGAACGAATGAAAGCGCGGAGGAAATGGAGGAAAAGTTCAACGCCAGTCGAGGTTCGAAACGTGGTTTAGGTATGGCTGAACAAGAAGAACGAAACGGCGATGTTGAGTTTTTGAAATACAGAAACCAACTCTCGCGGCGATACCACGGCGGTAATTGAAGTAGTTTTGTATTGTACTTTAGGTAGAGTTTTGCTTGTAAAAAATATTAGTTATTACGCGCACTCGCAGCTGTCTAAACACATTCATCTAATCGTAGTACCCTTCCGGTAACTGCCCACTTTGCTCGTCCCCCAATTCTAAATCTCTGCTCGTTTTCACGTCCGCGTCTTCCCCGAACTGAATCGCGTTATCTACGCGATACAACACGTCCGCCACGCACTCCTCGTCGCTGATGTCCAATTTTGCAAACGCAATCAACGAATAATCATCCATCAATTGCGCTAACATAGTGTTCAGCTTTCTATACTCGCTCGGCATGCTCTCGTTTAACTCCTCCGCTAATCGACTGTGATCTGGCCACAGATACGGCTCTAAAACGCTTTGATCCTCCAACAAATCCGCTTTCGACAAAACGTTGACGTGCGGCAACTCTAACAGCATCATCGCCGACTGCGCTTGCAAACACCCAGCGATAAACTTCGCCCCGTCCGTGATAAATGTCGAATCTAATATATACACCGCGACGGTTTGCCACCCCCAATCTCTCAACTTATCCACGAACGTCCTAAAACACGTGTGGTGCGAATACAACTCAATCTGTCCTGGACAGTCGAAAATCACGCAGTCGTCTTCCCCGAACCCTTCTAACGCCTCGGATAACCAATCGTCCAAATTATCCTCTAAATACTCCATGCAATACATTAAACCACCGTTTGGTCCTAAATCCAACTCATCCATCACGTCATCGACGGTGATTAAATCTTTCACATCCGCCGTCACCGGGTAGTTAAATTGGTCCGCAGCCGGGTCCAAATTGATGCAATGTCTGCGTTGGCCTAACGCCGAACAGTGTTGGAAAATCGTTTCCACGTACGTGGACTTCCCCGAGCCGGCTGGGCCAATCACCAGTTGCGCGTACGGCATTTTAGTTTTATTATTATTATTCCTTCTTCTTCTTCTTAACGAGGATACTACTTATACTCCCGTGTTAAACACTTATTCCTCTCTCGTCGTCGCTGTTTTCTTCTCTTCTACACAATGGTAGAAGAAAAATAATAAAGTGAAGACGTCACAACTCACATTATTTATTATTCAGATAATCTTAAGATAACACACACACACACACACACACACACACGTGATAATAATAATAATAATACTGATGATGACGAGAGTACTAATGACGCCGACAACAAGGACGAGGACGAGGTTTTTGGCGCTTAAAACACATCATCATCCTTGGATAATGTTGTTCTCATTGTTGGTGTTCCAAAATTGTTCTCTTTTTTCTTTTCCAATAACATCAGTCAATGCGTTGGGTTGCGAGTGCACGGGAGACGAGTTTCTCGTCTCGGGCGTTTCCTTGGGCAGCCGATGCGCCGAGTGGGGGGATAAAAACGCAATCTGCGCGGATCAAACGACGGTCACGGACGAGTGCTGCAAACCGTGGTGTTGGGTGTCACAAACAGATTGTCCTTCTGCGAGGTATAACAAACAGGCGGATAAATATTTTTCGTACGACGCGTGCGGGGCGACGTGCGCGAACGACCATTGCGGAGAGGAGAAGACGTATGTAGATACCAGAGGAGCAATCGTGTGCGAATCGGAATATCAAAACACGTGGGTTCGATATCGAATGTCGTCGTGGATATTCATTATTCCCTTGTTTTGTTTGTTTTCTTCGTTACGGTACCAGCAATCACGGAGGCGGATGTTGCTTTGTCAAAACCAGTTACAAGGCGGCGGTTCGCCATATGGTCAAGCGTCAGCGGGAGTGTGGAGAGGACAGAATTTTGGTCTGCAGAATAACTTTACGACGCCGCAAGGGCAGGCGGTATACATCGTCGGCGCGAACGGGCGATTAACGCCGCTACAGAATTCGAACGCGGCTAATCAACCGCAATTTTATCAAGGGGGAAACCCAGCGCAAGAGGTGAGGAGACAACAGAATCAGCCGAGAAGCGGCGGCATGTTAGACGCGTTGTTTGGTAGAGCCAACAGAGGTGGTGGTGGTGGTGGCGTGCAATCGCAACAACCACGCGCGGCGGCGGCAACATCTGTTGTTCCGGAAATGTCGCCCGTGAGTAGAGAACCGGCGTACGCACCTCCGTCGAATTATTACGGCAACGAAAACCAAGCGAGACGAAATCAAGCGGTGACCGATAATTCTCCGCAACAAGCGTATCCGACTGTTTAAAAGTAAATATCAATGACCATGATGCTTTAAGTAGGAAGAAACTTGATTAACGATGATGTTTTTATATGTAATAAGATTTGTATATGAGATATTTAAAGTACGCGTACAACGGCAGCAGTATCTAGATGAAATTTAGAATCGCTCTTTTCTTTTCCTTCCGGTATATTTAGAATCGTTTGCCACCTGGACGCCTCGATTCCTCATCTGTTTTTTCTTCTTCATCACCCACGCTTTCCCTTTCCCTTCCGGGTGTGATTTTGAGCCCACATATATCGTTCTCGCGTGCTTATCTCCTTTCCTCTTCTTCTTCACACCTAATCCGAATTCGCTATTATTGTTATTGTTATGTTTGAACTTGTTCTTCCCGCCTCCTCTCCCGACGACGTCTTGTTTCGCGTTGGCGTAGTCATTCGCCTCGTCCGTCTTTGCCGTCGGCATCGAGTCCGGCGGTCCAGCCGCCAAGACCAAAAAATATTTCTTCGCTCTCGTCGAGTTTGGATAATCTACGACTAAACCACCGCTAAAACCAACTCTCAACGCACTACTCGCAATCATCTCCGCCTGCCTCGCGTTCTCCGGATAAAACTGAAACGCGCACTTCGCGCCTCGTTTCAAGCACCTATACGTTTGCGAAAAGAACGCTTTCAATCGTTTCCTCGGGTCGTGTTCGCTCTTATCCGCGTTGCACAACCACTGAATCGCGGATATAGAGACGCACCCGTCGAACACTCCCGGACGAAACGGTACCCCGTGGCCGATATCTGACTCGAAAACGTCTCCTTCCACTTCTCGCTCCACCGCGTGATTCAACATCCCTCTGGAGATGTCTACCCCGACCCAATGATGCCCGAGCTCGGTTAACCGATCCCCGGATAAGCCGGACCCGCACCCGACGTCTAACAAAAATCTCGGCACATCGTCCCTCGGGAAGTTTAATAACTCCAACGCTCTCTCCGTCAATCTTTCTTGGATTTCAATCACCCTCGACGAGGCGGTGTACTTCTTTGCCTCGGCGGCGTCGTAGAAATACTCCGCCGGGGCGGTCAGTTCTGGTCGAGACATTACTAATTTGCGTTTGTTGAACAAACAGTGAACAAAGACAAATGATGATGATGATGCGGGTACAAATAGTACAGAAGTATATATATACGCGAAAAGCTGTTGCCTGTAAGACCGTTCGTTTTCTTTTGCATATAAAAAGCGTGTCAGTCAGTGTGTGTATTGATGGCGGCCGAAATTGAAATTACTTTTCTTTTTGGCAAAAGCAGCGAAGAAATTTACACATCTACCCACAGTACGAGTAGGATTTTACATCTAGTAGTATTACATATACATCTATTATTGTTTCACCGCCATTTCGTTTATTTTCATCTTCAAAAACTCAGCGCACGACAGCGGAGGGTATTTATCGACGTCTACGCCTCGTTCGATGAGCTTATCTCGAATCTCTTCGGGCGTTTTAATCACCGTCTCACCGTCTGGATCCATGAAGAACGCGCACGAATACCTGTGTTGCATTGCGGCAATCTCGTCCGGAACGATGACTCTGTGCGCCGTGGCGTTGTAGAAATCTCCCGTCCATCGTTGGAGTAAAGCTCCGGTGTTTAAAATACAACAGTTCCCCCGCGATCCTCTCTTTGCCGCGACATCGATCCAACCTTCCTCGAGATTGTCTCTCCCGTGATCGAACCGCGACGCTTTTTTCACCTGTAAACCTCTTCCTAAAGATTCCGAATCGTGGAACAGAAACGTCGCGAACCCAAAGTCCACGTGTTCACTCACTCTCAACGACATTTTATTCCCAACTTTCTCGCTTATCTCCGTCGTTTTCGTCGGCATCGAGTGCAAAATTTTCAAGGTGCACAAATCCATCTCGCGAAAGGTATCCGCGAAGAACCTCACGTCCTTCTCAAATCCAAGCGCGACTGCCGTCGCCAAGCACAAGCTTTCGCACGCCCTCTCGCATTTGTCGTAAAACCTCTTCGTGACTTCTTTCCACTCTTTCTTTCTTTTCACGTTTTCGAAATAGTCTCGATCTTTGTACAAAGAGTCCTTTCTCACGCTGAACGTTTCCTTCTCGTCTGGTAGTCTTAAATCGTTCAACACCTCCGCTCGGTACTTCGCGTACCCCGTGTTCGTCTTCGGTTCCCACTGCACGAGCTCTCCCTCTTTGTGTTCCGTCGACTGACCTTCGAAGAACAGCTTCGCCTCTCGAAAGACGGACTCGATGTCCTCTTTCTCCAATCCCACGTTTTCCAAGTAGCAAAATCCGTGCCTTTTGAAGCATTTCCCGAGCGCGTCAGCGCATTTCCGCTTCGCTTCATCGAGAACAACAATCGTTTCACCTTTATAATCATCATCTCCTCTTCCTCCTCCTTGGAACACGAACGGGGACAGATCGATGGTCGGTATCTCGTCCATCATCCGAAGAACGACACCCCGCGCACTTTTTTTTTACTCTCTCGTAAGTTTTAACGAACTTTTTTTGCATTCTCATCAAGCTGTCAAGAGCTCATATGGAATTGTGCCCTGCAGGAAAAAGCGCTGAATGCTCTTTTCGAAAGAAATTTTCATCACAAAAAAGAAAACACAAGAAAGACTTCTTGGAAAGATGGAATCATCGGAACAAGAAGAAGAAGAACAAAAAGAACTGGTCCGAGTGGACTCTGAAGACGTGCTGAAACTGGTCTTCCAATTTCTCTCGGAGCAAAACTTATATAAAACGGCGAAAACTTTATTGCAGGAAACCGATATGGACGTGGACTTTGTGACCGAGAAATCGGTGTCGAAATTGACGACATCGATTCTCGCCGGCGAGTGGGAATTCGTTTTGGACCATTTTTATAACAAAAACATAATATCGGTTTCTGAGAACGTTTTGGAGAAGATATTGACGCAAATCGCGTTGGAAATGATCGAAATAAGGGACGTGGAAGTCGCGAAAGCGATATTACGGGAAACAGAAACCATGAAACGATGTAAAGATAAGAGTAAAATGAGACGGTTGGAAGCGTTGGCTGGGATGCCAAAGTTACCAGGGGAGATTTTGATGTCGTTATACGTGGACGAGAAAGACGCTGGGAAGTTGGAGAAAGACGATAACGCCATGAAAGGTGCTTCCATGGAGGAGATTAAAGAAAAAGTGACGAAAATGAAACTCAAACGTAGAAAAGCTATAGCGGAAGACGTGCAAAGCGCTTTGCGGTCGGTGAAACCAAACGTGTTGATGAATTTATTAGGGGATGCGTTTAAATGGCGAAGACACTGCGGGTTTGTCTCGGAGAGCATGTTAAGTAGCAACGACAACTCTAGTTTTGATGTGTTTTTAGACCGATCGAACTTGAAGGATATCTTTAGCCATTCATCCGCGGGAGGCAAGAAGCGTAAAAATAGAGACGCCGAAGGAGGCGAGAATAATAACAACAAATACGATTATAAAAACGTCAACGACGATTACGTTCGAGCCGAGAAACGTTCGATTGGTAAATTTGGTAAGAAGTCAGTAGTCAATTGCCTTGCGATATCTCCCGATGGGTTATCTGTGGCCACGGGTACCGCGGACGGGTTCGTCGAGCTGTGGAAATTTTCCAACGGAAAATTACGAACCGATTTGAAGTACCAAAACGACGATGAACTTTTATTACACGAAAACGGAAAGGTTACCGCGTTAGCGTTCTCGCCCGATTTTGAGACCTTGGCGTCGGCGGATTCAACCGGGGTGATTAAGGTATGGAGAATACAAACGGGGAGGTGCGTGCGTACTTACCCATCCGCTCACCACGGCGCAATCACAAAGATGGAATTCTCCGCCGACGGCAACGGATTACTCACCTCTGGGTTCGACGGTATGGCTCGATTGCACGGTTTGAAATCTGGCAAGACGTTGAAAGAATACGTAAACCCGACGGTTTCATCTGGTGGTATCACGGAACAGTGCGAGTGCGCTATATTTTGTGGCACGGACAAAGAGTTCATCTTGGCAGCGTATTCGAACGGCTTGGTCTTGTTGTTTGACGCGAAAACCGCAGAGATTCTCAAAGAGCACAAACATCCGCTCCTGACAAAAAAGAGCGGCGACGATAAAAGCAGTGACGATGCATCAAAAGAAGCGCACGTCTCTGAGTTCGTCGTCAAAGACATGTGCCGAGACCCTTTATCGTTTGACAAGGTATTTCTTTGCGGAGGCGCCATGAAGTTGGTTTCCTTCGACGCGAAAACGGGGAAGATTGAACGCACGTTCAACGCGCCAACCACCTCTATACCGTCCGAAATCATAGCCAACACCGCGTATATCTCCGTCTCCGTCTCTCGAAAAGGTGAATACATCTACGCTGCCAACGAATGCAACGCGATAGTTCGATGCTGGAGAGTCAACGACGCCAAGTTTGTTTGCGAAACCGACGCGAGAGGCGACGTCGCGGAAGGAGACAAAGATACTTCACACTGCCTCGCCTGCGAGACGCACCCGCAAGGTAACGCCATCGTCACTCTGTCGAGTCCAAACATTTGTAAACTTTTCACCGCGTGATTTAATATTAGTATTCGTTAAAAATAAAAACAACTCTCTCTCGCTCTCTCTCTCGATCGATCGATTTTTCGATTTTTTTTTTTATTTCGAGAAAGAAAGAAAGAATTGGACGAGAATCGCGTCACTTGTTTTCACGCGCGGCGGACCAACTTTCATCAAACCCTTTGCGTTTTTCCATTAAAGAAGAAGAAGAGAAGAAGTCGTCGATAAATAATATAATAATAATGGGTTCGTACGAAGATGCCAAGCGCAAAGCGCACGTCATGAAGTTCAAGAAGTATATCAAATCTCTTTCCAAACCGCAAAAGGTTGGATTGATTTTAACTTTGTGTTCGTTCGTTTTACTCTTGCTCTATTTAGTCATCGACAATCACGACACCTTGTTCATCATGGCTGAGTTCGTGCACTTCATCGGCATCGCGATTCTGGCGTATAAATTGTTGAGGGAAAAATCCTGTCTCGGCCTTTCCATGCAAACGCAAGAGTTGACGGCGATATTTTTAGGGATCCGCTTGTACTGTTCGTTCATGATGGAGTACGACTGGCACACGATTTTAGATTTTTTAACGCTAATGGCGACGATGTGGGTGTTGTCCACGATGAAAGGGTCGTTGAAGCATAATTACGAGACGCACAACAGACCGCTGGATACGATCATGACGTGGCAAGTGTTGGTACCGTGCGTTATAATGGCGATTATCGCGCACCCGCAAACGTCGCACGCGGTTGTGAATCGAGTGTTGTGGGCCACGTGCGTGTATTTGGAAGCGGTGAGCGTTTTGCCGCAGTTGCGCGTGATGCAATCGGCGAAAGTTGTGGAGAGATGGACGGCGAATTACGTGTTTTCGTTAGGTGTGGCGAGGTTTTTGAGCTGCGCGCACTGGATTTTACAGATTTTCGACGGACAGAGTTACTTGAAAACCGCGTTGACGACCGGATTGTGGCCAGTCATGGTTTTGGTCTCAGAGATTGTGCAGACGTTCATTTTGGCAGATTTTTGCTATTTCTACGTCTTGTCTTTTGCGGATGGTGGCAAGGTTGTGCGATTACCAGCTGGATTAGTATAATATATAAGAGGAAGAAAAGAGACGAGAAGAGAAGAGAATGTGTTCCTCAAAAGCGCTCAGAAAACACAACATAAAACAAGAAGAAATCATGAAATAAAACAAATACATCATAGACTATACCAATCAAGTACTTCCACAAACATTGACCTGATTCTCTCATATTCCCTAACTATCACATCTTGGGGGTCTTCCACGCTGAACATGTGTCTGTCGAACAAAATTTCTTTCACAATAAACTGTGGCGCATAATCTGTATCGTTTCTTCTCGCGATATCCTCGAATTCCTTCTTCAAAGTTTCCGCGTACGAAATCTTTGCGTCTCGAAAACCGAACACGTATATTGATATTGGGCATCGCCTTTGACTCCAAAAGAGTGGTCTGGTTCCAATGTGCCCGTATTCAGGCGACGATTTTTTATACGAAGAAGGTCGAAATGGAGTGCAGTGAAGTGCGACTTGCATCGCGTGCATTGGCGTCATCGATGGGTTATACGCTGCACACTCCACGCTCGCACCAAAATAAAACCTCATCCCGGATCGTTTATCACCGGTCTTCCAGCGTTCTTCCAACGAGCGCTGGTATTCCAACGGTATGGCTATAGCGCATGGACTATCCGTATATGGCGCGTATGAATGCGCCATTGTATGCGCCAACTCCTCCATTGCTGCAAAAATTCTTTCTTCTTCCTCAAGATTCCCAAAACTGAATTGCCCAAAACGGATCCTTCCATCTTCCAACGCTTCTCTCAGCAATTTACAAAACTTCTCCATGGTTCCGAGTCCGTCCCGATCTCGCGGGTTCGGCGGACATCCATCCAACAACAGCGTCCTAACGTGCACTTTTTCCTCGTCCACAACTATTGCATCGCTGCCTTCACTTTTCCTCCGTTTTATCCTCTCCTCTCGATGTTCTTCGTCTCCCGGTACTTCTAAATCCAACGGTCCGAACGCTTTCGGTAACAACTCCTCCAATCTCATCGCTGCCATGCCGGGCAATAAAATCTGAATATCCTTCGCGTCTCTCAGTTCGTTCATAAACTGTCGACAATGTCCGCACGGCGCGTGTGTTATGGCAATTTTTACAATCTTCTCTTTTTCCTCCTCCTCGTTACTCTCGTTGTTGTTGTTGTTGTTGTTGTTCCTCTCGTGCTCTTTCCTCCTTTCCTTTTCTCTTTCTTCTTTCGTCTTCTTGCCTCCTTTCATCTTCTCTTTCCTCCTGTATTCTTCCAACTCCGCGTTCCTGATTCCAACCATGGCGTTCGTAATCATGCACTGCTCCGCGTGCACGGACCTATTCAAAGCGCACTTTTCCACCTCTACGTTCACGCCTAAGAAAATATTCCCGCGATTCGTCAAACACGCCGCGCCGACGTGGAAATTCGACGTCGGTGGTCGCGCGTATTCTTTCACTTCGTGCACCAACCGTCGCAAGAAGTCGTCGACGTCAAATTTAATTTCTGAGGACGACGTCGAGAGGATGAGAATCTGTTCCTCCAACGACACTCCGTACGACGAGCTTCCTTCTCCTCTTCCTCCTTTCGTCGTTTCCGTCGTCGTACATTCGTTCACCCCCAAAGAAGAATTCCGTCTTCTCAGCGCGTACCCGCCTTCTTCGCACGCGTCCCGGACGACTTCCTTGATCATCATCATTTTAGCTTCATCCTCGTCATCTTTGGTTTCGTCTTCGTCTGTTCTCTCTTTCTTTTCCTCCTCTTTCCCTCTCGCTTTCGTCGTATCTATCATATCTTCTTTTGATGATTTGAAGAGAGTTTTTCCCTAAAAAAGTGTAACGAACTCATTCATCTCGTCTTTCCTCAGAAGAACAAAAAGAGTTTAATAATAATGCGTCGCAGTATTGCTTTGCGCTTTGTTCGACTCCTCTTCCTCTTGGCATTCGTAATGGTGGCGACTGCGTACGAGAAATCTCCCGTCGTTACCGAAACCATCGGAGATGATTCCAACGGAGAGGACATCCAATATCTCTACAAAGTTCCAAAACTGTCGAGTGGACCGAGAGCGTTGTTTCTTCTTTTCCACGGGTGCGCGCACGACGCGTTCGATTGGTTCGAAAAAGACGAAAATAATTGTCCAAAATGCAGAGGATTACCGATCGAAGTTTCAATCGCTCACTTCGCGTACGAACAGAACATGGCGGTGTTGGCGATATCGAGCAATAAAGGGTGTTGGCAACGGAATCCAGATGCGTCGAGGGTGTACAAAGTGTTGAAAAATTTTTCAGAAAAAGATGGCACGGATATTGGAGATTTAGCGCATAAAGAACACGTGGACGTGTACGCGTTCGGAGCCTCGAGTGGCGGGACGTTCGTGTCGCACGTGTTACCGCAAATATTCGAGGACCATTTCGGACATTTGAAGATGCGTTTGAAAGGCGCCATATCGCAAATCGCGGCGCCGCCGGAGGTTGAAAAGATTACGCTGCCGATGGTGTTTTCGCACATGCCGAAAGACGAGAGGATTGCCAGGGCGGTGAGAAATACTGTCGATCAGATGCAGAAGAGTTCAGACGTGCCGGTAAAGGAATCGGAACTGCACCCGATGAAATTGCACGAAACGTTTTTCAGAGACAACGCGCCTCCGGGGTATTACGAGACGTACGAGTCTGAGAAAATGTTCGAGGCGTTGAAAACGAACGGGTACTTGGACGACGAAGGGTATTTGAAGGAAGACCCGAGACGCTCGGATTGGAGAGATGTCGTGTGTGGTTCTTTAGAAGGCGAGAATAGATTTGCTCCAGATTCGCCGTGTGAAAATAACAAGAGTTGGACGTCGGAGTTGATGAACGTCGCTTGGGCGTCGCACGAGATGCGTTTCGATACGTTTGCGGAAGATGTGAAGTTTTTGATAGAGGCGAGTCACTTTGGCAATCGAGCGATTGAGTTTGAAGACGAGTTGGACGATTCCAACGATTTGGAATTCCACGAGAAGAGGGCGAGTCAAGAAGGCGAAGGACCGGCGCCGGCACCAAGTGCGAGAGATTTTGATTTGATGTCGCAATCTGGAGGCGAAAATGGTAGGACGCCGACGCGAACGAATCGCCCGACGAAAAGAGGCCAACCGGAGTTTCCCTCGCACTGGGGACCAGTGCCATTGCTGCAAACGCGCGATTACCGACAATACCCGCCTCCGTACGACGAGTATTTCGGTTCCGGAACAGTCGTGAAATGGATTCTAAAGCAGCAAGACATGGATAGAGAAAATCCAGAACGCGCCGCGAAAAACGACGAAGAAGAGGCGACGAAACAAAGCGGCGACGACGAAGACGACGGAGAAGCTGAGCAAAAAGAAAAAATTGAGTTCCCAAAACGATGGGGCGATCCACCAGAGATACAAACGATGGATTACGTCGAGCTTCCTCCGCCATACGGACACGGTTCTTCGACTTTGCGCAATTGGATCGAAGAAAACTTGAGAAGAGATGCCGAGTTTCGTTTACCGAAACGCCGAGAGAAACCCGAAGTCGAAGAAGAAGAGGAAGAGGAAGAGGAAGAGGGCGGGAACGAGCTGTAAAAGGAGGAAAGGAATGGCATACGAACATACAACATATACGCATAGTAGCACTTGTAAACTGTAAACTATAAAATACAACCGCAGTCTATATACTCAGCATCATCATCTCAGAAAACGTTCGGCACGGTACAATCGCTCGATAACAAGCCTCTTAATTTGGCTTCTTCCCAAATCTTTGGATCGATGTTATCGATTTCATTCAACCACTCTAAGGTCTTTTCTACTTCAAATCTAGATTTCACGCCAACTGCAAATTTCTTCACGACGTTTGGTGCAGCCGAAAACGCCATGGCGACGGCTGGTAACGATACGTTTCCAAACTCTTCGCACAACTGCTCCCACGCTTTCTTCTTCGCGATGACATTCTCATTCGCCGGTCCGTATTTATACGTAGATCCACCGACTAACAACCCACTGGCGTAAATACCAGCGTTGTGAATATACATGCCTCGTTTTTCGCACTCTTTATACAACTCGCACCCATCTTGATCGATTAAATTCCAACTCCCAGCTGCCATGACCCCGTCGAAGGTGTTCTCGGCGCTCTCGCGAATCGCTCGCAACGAATACATCGGATCGTTTCCACCTAACGACACATCCTCGACGACTTTCTCCTCGTCCCGCATTCGCTTAATCCTCACAAAAGCACCCGTATCTTTATTCGCAGCTTCTTCGAATCGCATTTCATCTTCACAATCGTGCACTCGAATGCCAAAAATGTGCTTCACGCCGATTCTTTCCAGCGAATCGGTTAAACTTTGCGCGACGCCGTCACCGGTATAATTCAGCGTCGGTCGACTCTCCGGATTGTTCTCCGGAAACACGCAATCCGGGTGCCCCAACACGTTCCCTTCTTCCACTCTGTCCGTTTTTAACACGTCGTTTTTATCTTTAATCACTCTCCCGACTTTGGTCCAAATTTTAATCTCCTCTCGTAAGTCCTCCGTCATTTTTGGATAACTCTTCAACGCTTTCCCGAATCGTTCTTCGGACAAACCTAACCCGTAATGCGGCGCGGTATCGAAATTTCGAAACCCAAGGTCCAACGCGCAATGCACGACATCGATTGCGTGTTTCTCTTCCATTTTCGCGTATAATCCAGCCAAAGAAGAGAGTCCAACGATGACTTCATTTTGCGTGACTTTACTCGTTCGCGGTTGAAGAATCTGCATTTTTATATCTCTTCTGCTCTGTTTCGTTTTCAAACGGGGGCGAGTAGTACTACTACTCTCGCGTCTCTGAAAGATGACGAAAACGACCTGTTGCGCGAATGAGGCTAAAATGATCGCAAAAAGAAAAGCGCGGAGGAAAGAGCCAGCTGATGAAGAAGTCGTCGTTTGTGTACCTTTTTCTTTAGGCATTTCCAATGAGGCAGATGAAGGAAAAATTTTCGTAATTTTTGTTGTTCAATCAATTTGTCTCTCTCTCTTCTCTCTCTCTGAAACGTGAAAACGCTCAAGCCCACTCCATGGTCGTTTGCGGCGACGACGTGGGAAGCTCTCCTCGTCTTGAACTCCTCAACGCGTGTCTCTTGAACTGCTCGCTCCTTCGCGTGGACGGGTAATTTGGACTGACAAAGTCTAACTTCGTGGCGAGTTGAACCGCGTCTATGCGTTTCAGCTCGTTTTCCACGCGGTGTTTGCTCGACGCGGGTAAGTACGAGCCGGTGCTCAGATGCGGCGTTTGTATCTTTCTCTTCTTCTTTGTCTTCTCCTCGGACTTTCTCGTGGAGAACTTTGCGACTTCAATCATTTTGGACCTTTTCACCGCCGACGCCGCCGCCTTGGGTTTCGCCGGCGTCATCTCTTCTTCTTCTTCTTCTTGCGTTGGACTTCGTCCTCGTTTCCTCGTCGGACGAGGAGGTGAAGAGACCGACGATCCTTTCCTGTCTTTCACCGTCTTCGTTTTCTTCTTCACGGACGCCGACCCGGGTTCTCTCGTTTCTCTCGCTTTTTGCGTCTCCGAGGACGTCTCTGGAATCGTCGTCATCTCTTCTTCTTCTTCTTTGTCTTCGTCTTCTTCCTCGTCGTCCTTCTCGGTGACTTTTTGTGCGCTAAAAAATACCTCTTCTTCTTCTCCGTCGTCCTCTGCTCGACTTGGAAGACGAAGGTCGCCGTCGAGTTCCGACGTGTCCACGGGAAAGCCCGGTTCCGGTTTCGACGAAGTGCCGCCCATCTCCTTTACACTTCTCCTTCTTCTTCTTCGCACGGGTGGCGTTACTTGCGTGTGTGTGTGTGTTGAGTGCTCGAGTTGTTGCGCGCGTATTTTTTTAAACAAAACACCTCCTCCAATTACACCATTATATACACGCGCGATGACGAATAATACTAATAACACTAATACCGATAAGAAGAAGACAAACCCAGAAGAAGAATTATACTACTGCGAGAAAGAGTTACGCGCGTTGGGAAAATCACTGGAATGTTGCGTGTGCATACGGTTGATGGAATCGCCTTCACGAACGAGATGGTACTATTCGTTTTGTGTTTCTTCATTTTGAAAATTTCCCCTACCAATACTAATTCATTCTTCTTCTCACAGTGCGCATTACTTTTGCAAAAAGTGCATATTAGACTGCGCGAAAGCGAACGGGAAGTGTCCTTTGTGTAAATCCGACGTGAGCAGAAGAGAAGTGAAACCAGACGCGATGATGACGGAGATGATTGAATTGTATAAAAAATTAGTCGTGAAAGTTGTTAAAGAAGAAGAAGAAGACAAAGAAGAGGAAGAAGAAAAGAAGAGGAGAAGCGTGCCGTACATGTCGCAACTGCCGATAACGCAAAACACATAAGTCTGATGATGATTGATTCTTTTTGTATAAATATATAGCAAAACAAACTCTTGATAACTACTAGGCTAAACTCTTTAGAAATAATAGGTGTGACTTTGAATGATAATAAGAGCGAGCGAGCGAACGCTCTCAACTCCGTGAAAAACGAAATGCACCCGCGCGCACCAAAACACCAACATCAACATCAGACGGGTAACCGTTGCCCCTTCTTCACTATTTTCTTCACGAACTGATTCACCCCGGGAAACCGCAACATCGTCCCCAACACTGGCACGCGTTGCAAGAACAAAAGGACGGTTGGAAAAAATCCAGCGAACAACGCGAAGAACCCGTAACACTCTATAATCATCCCAACTACCGCCCATTTCATCAACACTAACAGTAATCCGAGTATGAAACAAAACGCGCCTCTCTGATTTCGAGGTTTGATGAAAAATTTCATCGTCGCTCTCGGGCCGATCGTCGTGGTCACTCCAGAGAGGAACATGAGGTTGCCCATGGCTAATAAAGCTCGGTCGAAGAAGAGAAAGACGCCAAGGGTGGTAAAACCGCATCCGAATGCAATCAGTCCGATGCCAATTTCTATTATTATTACGAGTATTATCATTAATGAGAGATATAATATGTGTTGTCAGCGTAATAATGGTGAGACAGAATGGTGAGACGGGGAGCGAGAAGAGGATGATGATAAATCTCTCTTCTTTTAGCCGTTTATAATGTTTTGTGTGAGATGAGTCAAAAACGTCCCCTAATACGAAGTACGCTTGTTCTCGCTTTTGAAAGAGGAAAAGAAGAAGAAGAAGAATGTAAAGAAAAAGAATCTAAAAAGAAGATAAACGCACTTCGTCTGTCGTCCATCATTTTTGTCGTCGCTCTCGTTTACGTCGTCGTTTACGTCGTCGTAAACTCTCTTTTAGAAGATATAATTGAGAAGAATTTTGCCTACTCTTTCTTGTGTTTGACTTCTCTCAAAAAAAAAGAGAGGCAACCTTTCTGTCTGTGCTCGAATAAAAAAAAGGGGAAAACACCAACAACCTTTTTTGGGATTCAACAACAAAAAACAAATTATTCTCCACAATACAAAAGCAAAAAAGAAGACAAGAAAAAAAGAAAATGAACGACGCGGCAGCGGCAACGTTTGACGCGGTTTCCGACGGCGTTTCCGACGTGAAAGATACGGTCGGGAAATACGTGCAGTTTAACGCGAACAAGACGAATTTTTTCATCAAATTGAGAAAGAATTTAGACGTGAGGTTTCCAGGTCATTATTCATCATTTGTTTTGTGTGTATATGTTTCTGTTGTTGTTGTTCTTTATTAATACTTTTTGTTGTGTGCACTTGTTGTGCGCGCACGATTGATCATCGCTGACGCTCTTTCTCTCTCTTTCCACTCTTCCACTCTCTCGTGAACAACAAACATTGATACAAAAAATAACAGCCATCGCACCGATTCCAAACTTGCGCTTTCAAGTCGGCACCGATTTGTCCTTGGTCTCGCACGACGACAGCCGATTTATGGACTTGACGGTGGAATACACGCCGAATTTACAGTGGTCGTGTAAAGAAACCTGGTTCGATGGGGAGATTCAATTCGACACGAAGAATAAGCACGTGAAGTATGCGAAAGATTTCGATTTGGGCGGCGCTATCGTCAAAGTTTCCGGTAACTACGACTACGTGAACAACGCGCCGTTCGTCGGGTTTCAAGTCGTCACGCAACAAGGCATCTCTACGCCGGCCAATTGCAACGGGTTCTCGTTGGCCAAGAGAGTTAAGAAGGAAATGGGGCCGTTTCAAGCCGAATGCGATGTTCAAGGGACGTTGACGTTAGGAGAAACAAAGTTGAAAAAGTCTGGAGGGATGGAAATGGGACCGACGAAGATTGAGATTAATCGCGTGGAGATGGTTGTTTCATGTTAAGAAATGGTGAGGCGATAATGCGCACTTCTACTTGGATAATAATAATAACAACGAGATCACCACTTACTGTACGGTATCTCGGCCATTTCGTATTTAATATATGTAGTAAGAAAATAATTACTGTAGTACTTGTTTTGTTTTGTTACCGGTATCTAATTTTCGCGTTGTTTACGAATTAACCACATCTCAACACACGCGCATCATCAAAATAATTAGAAATCGACAAAGTCCGAACTAAAGATATCTTTGACGATTTGTTTGCTTCCGTTGGGCACCTTCTTCGGGAACTTGATCGAATACGTCACGACTAAATCACCAAACTTCCCCGAACTTCCAAACCTCGGCATCCCTTCCCCTTTATAGGTCTGCACAAAGCCAGGCGTGGTCACCTCCTCGTTCTTCAACACAATCTTCCTACCGTCGTAATGCGTGATTTCCGTCTCAAAACCGTTCAATGCCATCACCAACGTAATCTCTTTATCCATGTACAAATTATTATCACTCGCGCCTCGTCTCCATTTCATCTCTTTATCGTATTGCGCTTTCACAATCATCTTCAAATCCCCAGGCTCGCCATCGATTAACACGTCGCCTTCCTCGAAGAATAAGATTTCCTTCCCATCTTCCATACCCGGTTCGATTTCGCACATCAACGTGGACTTTTCTCTCGCTAATTTCACGTTCGGACACTCCTCGCACTCGTTTTGCGCGTACTGCTGAAACATCCCCGGACCGACTTGTCGAGTCACCATCTTCTGTCGACAATTACACTTCCTCGTCCCTTTCGCTGGTTTCAGAACGTCTTTATCTCTTATCACTTTAATCGTGTTCCCTAAATACAAATCTTTCAAAGAAACGTACAAATCCATCTGCACCGGTTCGCCTTTCGGCGTCTCCGGTTCTTGATTCATGCCGCCGAACCCGCCGAACCCGCCGAATCCTCCACCGAAGAATTGGCTGAAGATATCCCCGGGGTGCCCACCACCACCTCCTCCGCCTCCTTGCTGATGTTGCTTCAACCCTTCCTCTCCGTGTCGATCGTAAATCTGTCTCTTCTCTTCATCCGTTAAAACTTCGTACGCGTTCGAGAGCTCCTCAAATTTACTCTTCGCTTTGTCATCCCCTGGGTTTTTATCCGGGTGATACTTCAACGCCAGTTTCCGGTACGCCCGTTTAATTTGCGACTCCGGAGCGCCTCGCGCGACGCCGAGGATGGAGTAGTAATCTTTCGCGTGTGCGAATTCCGCCACGAAAGACACGCTCAATAACAACAGCGTCGTCAAGAGCAAAACGAAGAGAGATGATGATTTTTTTCTTCCGATCAATTTTTTGCTCCTGCATCTGCGCGGCATCATCTTTTCCTTCGTTGTATTTTTAGTAGTATCATTACCAAACGTCGTCATCGTTCTCGTACTACAACAAAGAGAGCGTCGATCGATCGATCTCTCGTCTGCTTCTAAACTGCTGCTCAAACCCAAAAAGTGTGCGAGTGTTTGTGTGCAGTTCAATACTCTGTGATATAAATACGAGTTGCGAAAAAGTCTCTTCTGACGTCTGTTTCTGCATGTCTGAAATGACTTGTCATTTGCCAATAGAAATTCTGATGAAAAACAACACTTTTGAGCAGAAAATTTCTTCATTAACTTTCTCTTGGTGTTGTTGTTGTTGTTGTTGTCGTTCTTGATGAAACGACGATGATTACGACGACGACGACGAGATTAGCTCATCTCGAAACTGGTTCTGCCGCTGCTTCTTCGTCTCTCTCCAGAAGAAGAAGAAGACAAAGAGCGGCGACAAGAGTTGAGGCGAGATGCAAAAGTTGTTTCGTGGCTCCGAGTACGGTTGCTCCTTTAAGAAGACAACAAAGACGATGTGATTATGGAAGGACAAAAAGGAAGACGTTGCGACCACCGGCTGCGTTTATATTCTGGTCGCAGGAAGATGAGTTGAGGAAACGGTTCAAGCAAATCGCGACGGTCGTCGCGGACGAGCTCGCGATTGCGTACAGCGGGAACAAAAACGTGAAGAGCATTCGGAAAGGAATACTACTCGTCGCGGAGTATCCTTTATTTTCGGTCGGTGTTTTGGTGGCTGGAATGTCGGTCGCGGCGGCTATGGCGAGCGCGGTTGCGGTGCCAATCGCGTTAGCCGCGGTCGGGACGTTACTTCCGCTGATTATGTTTGCGTCGTTTGGGGCTATATTCGCCGCGACCGCGGCTGCGATGGTGGCGTTGACCGTGCTCGGGCCTTTGTTGCTGAGCTTTTCATTCTTCGGTGGCATGAGTTTTGTCGCCGTGGCGGCGAAGGCGGCAATAATCGTGCCTTCGATTATAATTGGGTCGACAATTTGGGCGATTGGGAGTTTCGGCTTAAAACGGAGTGCCGTAGGCGGCGCCGCCGGTACCGCGGACGAGGAAGCGAAATTTGAGAACATAAACGCAGTAGGCTCTCAAGACGACGACGACGTAAACGACGACGACGAGAGCACGAACGAGTTTGCGCGAACTATACTGGACAGGTTTGATCGCCAACTCTTAGGCGACGTCGAATTATGGGATTCTGAGGAAGTTTCCGCGTGGTTAAAAAGCGAATCGCTCGACGAAGCGGCTTCGATCGCGAAAAGCGCAAAAATCACCGGACGCCAGATACTGAAATATAAAGACGTTCGAGAGTTGGAATCTATCTTTCAAATAAATTCTCCGAAAGACCAGAAGAAGTTCGAGAACGCGTTTAAAAGGTTGCAAAGACTCGCGAACGTGAAGTTAGATTAACGATTGTAGATTTTAGATTTTATTAGACTTCGTTTTAGACTCATCAGAGAGCAGCTTGATAAACATAAAAATTTCTTCACGAAACACCACAAAAACAGCACAAAAAAATAAGAAAAAAATGTCTGCCGAAGCGCTCGAATCGATTTCCACCGACGACCTCATGAAAGAGGTCCAGCGCAGAATCGACTGCGCGAAGAAACCAGAGAAACGAGTCATTCTCATCGGTAATATTCTTTGTTTTTGCTTCTTCTTTGTCTTTCCTCACCGCCTTTCGCGATAAAAGATGACGATGATGATGATTCCATTTTATCTCATCATACGAAGACTAATCATATCTCTTATACGTGCAATAATAATAAACACAGGTCCACCTGGGTGTGGGAAAGGCACGCAAGCGCCGAAAATCAAATCCGAGCACTGCTTGTGCCACTTAGCGACCGGGGACATGCTCAGAGCAGCGGTTGCCGCGAAAACGCCGAACGGATTAGCCGCGAAAAAAGCGATGGAATCGGGCGGTTTGGTGTCGGACGAAATCGTGGTCGGTATTATTTCCGAAGCGGTGAAAAAACCCGAATGCAAAACCGGGTTTATTTTAGATGGGTTCCCGAGAACAGTCGTCCAGGCGGAGAAGTTGGACGAGATGTTGAAGAAACAAGGGACGAAAATCGATACGGTTTTGGACTTTAACATCCCGGATGAGGTTTTAGTCGAACGCGTGGAAGGTCGATGGATTCACGCGGCGAGCGGGAGATCGTATCACACGAAGTTTGCACCGCCAAAGGTACCAGGAAAGGATGACATTACCGGAGAGGATTTGATGAAAAGAAAAGATGATAACGCGGAGACGTTGAAAAGTCGATTGGATGCGTTCCACAAACAAACGCAGCCAGTGATTGATTATTACTCCAAGTTGAAGAAAGTTACGACGGTTGTCGCGAACAAACCGGCTTCAGACGTCGAAAAGCAAATCAGGAACGCTTTGTAAATATATAATAATAAATAGTAGAGTGCTGTGTGGTACTGCTGGTAGTAAGAAGGGAGAGTTGTTATTTAATTCATATTACGTGCAGAGTAAACAAGAGCGAGTGGTTTTGTAGTAATGTCACACTATCCGTGTCTTTGATTATTGCGTGAGCGTAAAAATAGTATCACATTAAAAGAACGCGAACTCTCTATCATAAATAATCAAAACTCGTCGTCCTCGTAGTCCTCGTCATCGCTTCCACTTCCGTTCGAAAACAACAGCTCGTCGCCGGCCCAGACAAAAGAATCGGTTTCGTACAAGTCACCATTCTCGTCAGTTCGCGTAATTGTATCGCCCGCACCCGTGCTTGATTCGCCTTTCAACAAGGACGATAAACGCTTGAGAATCGGACGAATCGTTGCGTCTAATCCGACAAGACTCGCCGGAGACAAATCTGTCATACCAATAGCCTCCTCCGCTCTCTCTTGAGCGCAAAGATTTCTCAACTCGGAAGCTCTCGCGATGTTATCGATTTCTTCTTCCATTTGTGCCCACGACATCCACGATTTCGCATTCGTCGGATTGGCTTTCACCGAACATTTGAACAACTCTCTCGCTAACGGAATGTTCCCTACCTTGCGCTCTAAAATCGCCCATGCTTGTAAACCAACCGCAGCGTCTTTCGATTCCGGACGAATCCAAACGCCTCGCTGAAACAACTCCCTCGCTTTTTCGATGTTCCCAGCTCTGAACTCGGCGACCCCCCACGCTTGCCAATTTTGTTGGTGCGAAGGATCGAGTTTCGTCCCGGCGGCAAAGTATTGCCTCGCCACGCGAATATTTCCATCGTTCGCTTCTAATCTTGCTAACGCTTGCAACAAACTTGGGTCCGCGGGGTTTAATCTCACCCCTCTTTGAATCAACTCTCTCGCTCTTTGAATGTTTCCGATGCTCGCTTCGAATCGACCCCACGCCAACCAACAGTACTTGCTCTTCGGACATACCTCCAAACCTTTCTTGAAGCATTGTCTCGCGCGTTCGTTCTCCCCGCACTCGGCTTCTAACAAACCCCAGCACTGCCAAATCGCGGCTGACTTCGCCCCTTTTTCCGTGTTCGCCCCGTCTCTGAAATGTTTCCTCGCCTCGTCGTATCTCCCTCTCTCCATCGCCATGAGACCCAACGAGTGATACAAATGCGCCGAAGCATCACTTTTCGGCACTTTCATCACTCCCTTTAAGAACAAATCCCTCGCTCTTTGATAGTTACCTTCCTCTCGTTCTAACTCGCCCCATCCGTGCCAAGCGGCTGCATGCTTCGGATTCGCAATCACCGCCGCGTCGAAGTACTTCCTCGCCTGCTGCACGTTCCCCGCTTTCTTCTCCAACGTCGCAAACGCCTGCCATAAGTACGCGTTCTCCGATCCCGTCGCTCTCGTTCCATTCTCGTACACCTCTCTCGCTTTGTTGTAGTCTTTTTGTTGCACGTAAATTTTACCGATTCCGACGTACGCTCTCCCGTCCGCAGGGTCGTACACCATCGCCCTCTTAAAAGTCTCGATCGCCGCATCTCTCAGTTTTCTCCGTTCCTTCCGCGTTCGCGCGTACAACGATTGATTCCGAATCCGTTTCGCTTCTTCGATGAGTAAGTCTTGGTTGATTTTCAATGGTTTTTCTTTTCCGATTTGCGAGTTATACACGCCGCCTTCTTGCATAAACGACGAGATAGAATTCGTTGTTGAAGACGTCGACGCGCTTCCAGTGTTCTCTGGATCCGAGGAGTACTCTCTCCCGCCGCTCGCCGTCGTCGAATCTCGACTGCCACCGATTAGGATATCCTCTTCATCGTTCGAAGAATCCACCACCTTTGAAAACTGGGCGCGGATGTTCACCATCTCCTGGGAGTCGTTCTCGTCCGAAGAACCAGGAGACATGGAAATGGCTCGAGATACGATAAGTGCATCTCCACCACGAGAGCGACGTCCAGTCGTGCTCGCCACGACTTCGTTGCTTCGCACGCGGCGTTGTTCCATCATCGTAACCACACACATCTTCTGCGCTCGTCGTTGTCGATGATGTCGGCTCTTTAGACTCAGTGCTGTGTTGGGTGCTGTGGCCGTCCCTCTCCTCGGCTGAGCCACGAGCGAAGGCCAAGACGCCATTATTCAATGCAACGACGACAGAGACGACGATGTGTGTGGTGCCAGGGTGAAGCCATTCCTTCAAAGAGATTTGAGAGATTTTTTGTTCGTGGAAGAGGAGAAACGAAGAGGAGAATTGGTTTTGGTCTCTGAATTAGGGTTCAGAATTTTTTTTGAAGAGAGAAAAAGAGAGAAAAAGAGAGAGGCTTCGTGAAAGTCGCTCTACTTACTGCCGATCACGCGAAGATGTACCTAAAACTCAGACATCGCTCTACGTATTACAACTATGGTCTACTACTACTACTACTACTACTACTTTAATTCTCCTTCTTTTTATCGTCGCTCTTCTTCCCGTCGTCGTCGGTGTTGACTTTAGTGGTGTTGTTCGTAACGGCGTCCTTTCCCCGATGCGGCATAACGATTGGCGTTTGAATGCGCCGTCCACCGACTGTTCTTGGCTCGCTGGTTCGTAAACCTGCCGAAGCGCGGCCTTTTGCGGATGGTCTTCTCCTTTGACCGCCGTAAATGTCGCTGAGCACGGACGCGCCGACGAAGGACGGCCCGACGTTTGGCAAAACGTCTTCCTCCTCTTCGTCTCCATCTTCGTCTTCTTCGTCACCGGAGGAGGATTCGCCTTCTCCATTATCATCGTCGTCGTCCGAGGATGATGACGGGAATGTTCTATACTCTTCTTTCTTCTCTTCTACATTCGTCGTCGGATGAGTACTTTCGACACCATTATTAGTATTCTCCTTTCCGTCGTCGGTCTTATCGCTCTTCTTCTTCTCACTCTTACTTTTCTTCTTACTCTTCTTCTTCCCCCCTTTTCTTCTCTTACTCTTTCGTTTACCTCTGTTTTGCATAAATTCAACGAAAGCACCCCAAAGAGATAACGCCAACCACATCCCGATCACTGGCGTCAACTCTGCGCACCTGTGAATAGTTCCGCTCACGCGTTCCATCAACGCGTTTTCGTTCACTTTACCATCCGCGGTGCCGCTCGTAATCGCCTCCATCGCCCTTTGCAATTTTACGAAATACGCCGACTTCACCGGATCGTTCCCCGTCTTATCCGGATGATACTTCACGCTCAAATCTCGAAATCGTTTACGAATTTGCGCCGCCGTCGCGCTTTGCGAAACGCCTAAAACTTGAAACGGATTTTCGCCGCTATCGTCCACGAATCCCAAAATACCCTGGAACCACTCGTACTTCCTCCAATATCCGTTGTATTCTTTTCTATTCCTTCTCCTCACAAATCTATCGAACGATTTCGAATCAAACATCGCCCATAAAAAGGTCCCGGCAATGGGCACGCACATCGCAAACGCCGTCAACCACGCCGCGAACGCGCCGACTCTCGCCAGCCTCCTCCCTACGACCGGCTGCAAATAAAACGTCATAATCTCCTGCATCACCGGCACGGCTTGAAACAATAACAGACCTAAGAATAACTCCTGCACGCCTTCGTTTCTCCACACGAAATACATCACCAAACACATAAACGCTGGAATCGGCCACATTTTCGGAAACGCGAAGCACCGAAAAATAGGAAACACTCCGGTGGTGACTAACAAGAACCACGTCAATCGTTTCGAGCCGGATTGCACCAATAAGTACGCCACGAAACTGGCCACAAAAAAATGCCACAGCATTCGTCTCATGGGGAATTTCGCCTTTCGCAGAGCCTCCGGGTGCACTTTGCCCATTTTGACGAGCTTCGGGAGCATTATTTTCCCTTGCACGAGCTGAAATCCCGAGTGTAACGACGAGGACAACATCACGTACCCGATGTTCGATAACGCGCCTTCGATGTTGTCGCCTTTGATCATCGCCAAGAGCATTATCACTCGGAACCACATGATGAGATAATTATTCTATTCTTATATTCTTATATTCTTCTTATCTTCTGGTATTCTCTTATTATCTCACTGTTATTCTTGTTCTTGTTCTGCGTTCTGTTTGTTGTGTTCCTTCTTAAAAAATGTAACAAACCGAACGGAAGAATGAAGTGACGAAAAACACAAACCAATTGAACACGAACGGTTTTTTTTAGAAAAGAACGAAAAAAAAGTCAATTGGTCAAAGTTTTGACCTCCTCTTTGCTGCTCCGCTTTATTTATTATTAAGCTGTTGTTCTCAAAGTCATCATCGAGATGACGACGACGACTGATGGTGATGGTGATGATGGGAAGAAGACTTCGTTGGAATCGCACTTCCATCTCTCGAAATCTCGCGTCAACGACGCGGTGTCAACGCTGGAAAAAACGATACTCGAAACCGCGAAAAAACGAGAGCGAGAACTCTCAGAGAAGAAAACGTTGATCGATCGATTGTACGAGCGGTTGGAATTGACCAGAGAGATGGTCGCGGAAGGTGAAAAGCAATTGACGGAGTCGGAGATGAAGTTGCAAAAAGCGAAAGAGGAAAACGAGATGTTAAGGAAAGTGGTCGAAGAGTGCACGAGGAAAGAGTCAACGTGGAAACGGAAAGGAGAGTGGCACAAGAGGAAAGCGCGAGAGGCGAGGGAAAGAGTGCGCGAGTGTTGGGTAAATATGGATAAAGTCGCGCTCGTGTGCGATGAGATGGTCAAGGGGAGCGATGTTGAAGAGGTTGGGGCGTTTGATTTAGTTGACGACAACGAAGAGTACGATTACGGCGAGCGCCAAAAATTGCGAAAGGACGACGACGAAGTAAACGCGGAGGAGGAGGAGAAACAGAACGAATACGTAACGAAACCATCCAACAACACATCCTCCTCTCGAATTCAAACGTTGGTTCAAGCACTCTCTAAATCCGTTCGTAACCTCGAATCTGCGGTTCAAAAAGAGCGGAGTTACCGAAAAATGGCCGACGCCGAAGTTGAGAAGGCTCGCAAGTGTATCATGAACGAAGTGGAGGGCGAAAACGCCGATTTGAAAATCGCCGCCGCGCGGCTGACGAAAGCGTTATCGCTGTTAAAACACAGCGGCGATAGTTGTTCGAGCACTATTGTTTGATGATATGATATGTGTGTACGCAACAAACACGCAGTGAGTGAGGGCATGGGAGATGATGTCACCGACCATCTCTTGCAGATCGAGCGCGACGACGGTATAAAAATAGATACGACGAGCGTGTTTCATTATTATTTCCACAATTTTTTACTCAACAATCACCTCTCTAACGACATCGTCTTCGCCAACGACAGTCGGTGCACTCACCACGCTACTTTTCTTCACCGGCGCCGCCGCCACTCGCACCGATGCCGCGACTGCTTCCTCGGGACTATCGTACGCGGTAAAATCCACCTCCACCGCACCTTCGTTGTACGTTTTGCTGGCAATAATCCCAGATATCGCCGCAAACACCGCGACGAGAACTAATCCCCACTTCCCGACCACGTCTCCTACTGACTCGAACATTTCGTCGTCCCAAAAATCTTTCTCTTGCATGACTTTAGGGACGGTTATTTTGGAACTATCGATCGGTGTCGCGCTGTTTTCGATTTCTTTTTGTTTTGAATCTTTCGTTTGGATTTCCCGAGCCGTCCAGGATTGTTTCTTCGCCATGAGAGGTTGTCCTCTTCCTCTGTTCGTCTGTTTTCTAACAGAAGAAGAAGAAGAAGAAGAAGAAGAAGAAGACGTGGAGGCCATCGTCGCTTGCGCACCGCGAGTGGTGTGTGTGGTGGCAAACATTTTGTGCGTATTTATGTATCCGTGTGTCTGTGCGCGCGAGTCTGTGACGTTTCACTTCCATTTTTTATCCAAAAGCTTGCAGATTTCCAAAATATTCGTAAAAAACGTTTAAAACAACAAGTAATCTAAAGTAAAACGCATCCTATTACGATCGTACTCGAAACATGCCTCCGCTCGCGTTTTGAAACAAATTTCCACCACCACCACCTTTCGGTTTTGACGCCGCGTTCTTCTTTCCTTTCTTGGTCTTCGAGGCGTACTTCGTCCGTTTTTTTTTACCCTTACCTCCAGCGGCAGACGCCGCTCTCGGTCGTTTGTACTCGAGATCTTCGAAGAATACCAAGTCTTCGTGTCTCGCTTTATTCGCTTCGCTGCCTCCTTGGTGACGCATTAAACGACGGCGACAGTTATCGCACGTGCCTCCGCATGCGTTATGTGTGAACGACGTTTCACCGAGGTACGACAACAAAGCGACTCGTCGACACGTCTGCCGGTCTTCCATGTAGTCTTTGACTTTTTGCAACAAAGGCAGCGCTTTTTCCAATCGAGCGGCCTTACTTTGCCCACCTTTACTTTTTTGCGGCATTTTGAGTAATCTTTCAACGCGTCCCAGGTCTTGGTGAGAGTATAAAGACACACCTCGCGCCTTCAACCCGTCTCGTCCGGCCCGACCGATTTCTTGGTACAAACCTTCCAACGTTTTCGGCGGCGAATGGTGAACAACCCATCGAACGTTCGCTTTATCGATGCCCATCCCAAATGCGATCGTGGCGACGCACACGCTCACTTTACCTTTCGTCCAATCGTCTTGCGCTTCCCGACGGGCTTTTTCCGTCATTCCAGCGTGGTAGGGTACCGCAGAAGGGGCGGTTTCCGGGTTCTTTCTCTTTTCGCTGTTCAACGCTTGGGCGACTTTCACGCAGTCGTCTCTCGAGAGGCAATAGACGATGCCGTTATCGTTTTTACCGAACGTTCGCGCGATCCACTTGGCAAACTTATCGTCGTCGGCTAAATCACCCTTTGCTTTGACTTCGAATTCGATGTTTGCTCGGTTGAACGAAGTGACAAACTTCTTGGCAGTTTTCGTAATTTTTAAAATCTTCAACACGTCGTCTCTGGCTTTGTCCGTCGCGGTGGCAGTTAACCCGGTTAACGGGACACTCGGAAAGAGTTTCTTCAACTCGCTCAGTTTTTTGTAATCCGGACGAAAATCGTGACCCCAAGAGGAAACGCAGTGCGCTTCGTCCACCACAAATCTCGCCAGTTTGCCTTTCTCGAATAAGCTCTGAAACGCGTTGCGCAAGGACGGCGACGCTTGGAATTTCTCCGGCGTCACGTAGAGTAACTTAATCGTCGGGTTTTCTTTGTAAAGCTCTCGCAAAACGCTCTTCGTCTCGCCTTCTCCCGCGGAACCCAGCAGTGCGACGGATGGGATGTCAAACTCGTAGACGAGCTTCTTCACTTGGTCTTGTACTAAACTCACGAGAGGTGAAAAGACAATCGTCACGCCTTCGCTACATACCGCCGGCAGCGCGTAACACAGAGTTTTCCCGCCGCCAGTGGGCATCAACACGAACACATCCTCGTTTGCCACACACGCTTCGCAAATTTCTCTTTGGTTTGGTCGAAAGCTCTCGTTGCCAAATATGTAGTAGTTTGCCGCGTCGAGCATGTCCGTATCCTTGTTCGAGGTTCGAACGCTAGCCATGGCGTTCATGTTGTTGTTTGCGAATGTCGTCGTTCTCGCGATTATTCTATTCGTCGTTTGCATCCTTGGTCTGGCGAATGTCGGAACATCGTCGACGTCATCTATAGTTTCTACGTCTTCTATTACTGCTGCTACCGCTACCGATCGCTTTATCTTCTTCTTCGCCGGTTGGTGTCGTTCTTCTTCTTCTTCTTCTTCTTCTTCTTCTTTTGCGTTCGTATTGTGCGTGGGTGCCAGCTTTCGCGTTTCCCTTTGCCCGCCGTTCGCGATGGTCGCCAACATCTCCCCTCTGACAAACTGTCCGTTCCCTACACCAACCATCGGCGGCGCAGTCGCTCTCCCTCTCCCATTTTCTCTCGTCCACGCCATCGACCCTCCTAAATTATTCGCGCTGTTGATGTTCTCCATCGCCATCATCGCTTTCGCGTTTTCTATGCGCTCTCGCTCTTCGCGTTCGCGTCGTTCGTCGTTGTTCGATTTCATAAAATGTTGACTCTTCTTCTGTCTCTTTCTTCTCAGCGTTTCTGGAGATTCAATGTCCGACCCAGACGAGACTTCTTCATGCGGTACCGGCTCTCTTCTCATCGTGTCCTTTTTATCGTTAGTAGTCTCGTCTTCAATCTCCTCGTCGCTGGTCAAAGCGATATCCTCTTCTTCTTCTTCTTTTTGCCGCTGTTTTTGCTGCTGCGACGTTTGCACGCGAAGCGACTTTCGGCGTCGATTCTCTCTGACGTCGTCCGGGGAGTCGTCGTCCTCGTCCGAGTTGTCTAAAACAATCACCTCATCGTCGTCCTCGTTGTTCTCTTTGTCGTTGATGATGATGATTTTGGACGATTTCGTTTTTTCCAACAACAACATTGATTTCGTTTTCGTTTTCTTAAACATCTCCAAGACGTTGCCATCTTTTTTTTTGCCCCGTGAAATTGTTGTTACCGCGTTGCCACCATCGCCTCCGCGCGTTCTCTTCGACGATCCAGTTCCCAATCCTACTCCTACTCCTCCTCTTCTCATGATGATGATGATGACATATATAATGGGTGCACGAGAGAGAATGATGATTTTCTTTTCTTCGTCCAAAAACAAGAGAAAAGTTTTTTTGAATGTTTTTTCCTCATCAACAGCTCAAATTTGCTCAAAAGTGCTCAAATTTCTTCTCAAAAGCGCTCTTCTTTCTCACAAAAAACAAAAAAACAAGAGAGAGAGGCAACAACATCATCATCAAAATCCATCATCTTTGCTGCTGTTTGTGCGATCCACTTTTCAATTTTTTCATCTTAATCTTCAGAGAATAATCTCTTCACACGACGCATCACACGGGCGAAGAGAGATATATACACTACCACGCACACATCACACACACTTTACGCGTTTTAACTGCGTGAAAATGAAGAAGTCCCCGTTTTCAAAGTCGTTTTCATCATCGGGTGGTGGTTTTGGTGTTTTTGTGCCTCCTCTTCTTCTTCTTCTCTTTCTTTCTCTTCTTGTTTTGGGGGGTGATGGAGGAGGATTTTCACCAATAAAAGTGGCAGCAGCGGCAACAAAAACATCCTCGTCGTCGTCTTCATCGTCTGCTTTCGGCGGTGGTTTTGATGGCAAGAGCAGTCGTTTTGAAGGAAGAGGAAGAAGAAGATCGAGGTTTTTACTCCAAGAAGAAGATCAAGAGCAAGCGGAGGAGGTTGAGAAAAAGTTGAGAAATTTAATACCCGTGGAAGGCACCACCGAAACCGAGGAGGAAGACGCAGGAGGAGAAGTGGCGGCGGCAACGGCGACGACAAACACCAAACACTCGTTGTTACACTCGGAAGTAGTTCGTGCGCACACGCCAACCGCGCAAACGAAAGACGAAACCGTCGTCGAGGAGGTGATTGCAAAGCAATCGGAGGATAATACGGACGCGGAAGCGTCGGAAGCTATCGTCGCGGCGGACGTGAGCGAAGAGGCGCCGGCGACGAAGGAAGAGGTGACCTCGGACGATGAAAGTGCGGAGGATATCGCGGAAGAGGAGAAGGAAAAAGCGGACTCGGAGTACGCATCGGAGAACGCGGAAGAATTGGCGGTGGAAACAGCTGCGGCGAACGCGATTGCGGACGCGGTGATTGCCGAGTCCGACGAAGAGAACGCGGCGGAGAAGGACGGGGAAACTGTGGACGAGAAAATTACGAAATCTGCGGCGAAGAAAGCGGCTAAGTTTTTCGCCAACGTGAAAACCCGAGCGAAAGAGCGGTTCGAGAAGAGAGCGCAGGAGGAGTTGGCGTTTTATGCCGATTACGAGGATTACGAGGACGATTACGGAGCGGCGCCGGACGCGCTCACCGGGGACGGGTTTGATTCGCCGGCTGATTTAGTCGCCTCGGGTGAAGAGACCATCGAGGAGGCGAAAGAGGATATCAAAGATATTGAAGCTGAAAAAGCGGCGATTGCGCAGGAGAAAGGGATGCAGATGGCGTTGGAGGAGATTCAAGCGACTGATTTAGCGGAACCGACCGCGGACGTGGCGGATCCAATCACCGGGATTTCCCCGCAAGGCGAGCAATTGGAAGAGCAAATGGCAACCGCGAATGGTGAACCGAAACCAGTCGCAAACACGCCAATGTATAGTTTGGAATCTGGCTACGACGTTCGCTCGGCGTTACGAGGCGCCCGGTCGAAAGCGAAGAAGTGCGAACCGAAGAAGCGCCTAACGAGAGAGGCGCAGTGCAAACACGTCAGGAACACGCGCGCGTGCGGCGGAAACCTGTATCCGTACTTAAAATTTGCGTATTGCACGAACGCGGGTATTGTTATTCCGACCGTCATTTATGCGTTTGGTTTGGGTGTTTCCTTGTATGCACTCGCGCTCGTGGCGGACGCGTTCTTTTGTCCCGCGCTTGAAACAGTGGCGACGATTTTGAAAATTTCGCCCGAAGTCGCCGGCGCTACGTTGTTAGCACTCGGAAACGGTGCCCCTGATGTTTTCGCGCAAGTCGCCGCGGTCACTTCTGGTACCATGCCAGACGTCGATATGGCGGTTTCTACCGCGTTAGGTTCCGGTTTGTTCATCACGACGGTCATCTTAGGGGTTGTCATTTTGATGGACAGGACGAAAAACGCTTCGGACGGATCGTTAACCGGCGTCCTCGTTTCTGCCGCACCGTATAACAGAGACGTATACGCGTACTTAATTGGTATTTTAACTGTCTTTGCGATTATGATTAAAGGTGTGATTGCGTTGTGGCACACCACGTTACTCGCCTCGGCGTACGCCGCGTACATCGTCTTGGCGGTGTTCAAAGACGAGGGCATTGACGACGACGACGACGACGAAGATTCCGCGCCCGTCTTCACTTTGGATGGCGACGAGGAGAACAGTAACAAAAAGAAGAAATCGCGAACGCGCGAAGTGCCGCTGTTCGATTTGGCTTCGCAAAAAGGCGGACCGGACGACAACAAAGGCGCAGATTTACCGCGAAGAAAGAAACCGAAAATGTTACGATTAGGCCCCGCGGATGGTTTACTCGAAGGAGCGTTCGCCTGGGCCATGTCCGAAGCGCAATGGGACGACATGACGCCGTCGCAAAAAGCGTTGGCGCCAATTACCACACCAATCTTTCTCGTCATGTCCTTGACGATGCCAGTCATTCGTGAAGGTCGATTAGGCAAAGGGTACACCACGGCGTTGGCGTTCTTCGCCCCTTTGTTCTTCCTCGCCGCGCCTGGGTCTGCGACTGCCATGTTCCGCGATAACTTCCCAGGTTCTCCGTACTTTTGGATCTTGTGCATCTCTGCAGGTTGCTCTGTCGTGACTGGCATCAAGTTGCAGTTGGAAAAAGAAGGCCCGAAAGCAGCCTCGGAACCGATTGCGATGCTGGCCTTTATCAACTCCATCGTCTGGATGCACTTAGCCGCGGAACACTTGGTTTTGATCATCGACGCGTTGGCGAAAATTGCGGGCATTTCGGAAGAATTTTTAGGTGCCACCGTCTTGGCCTGGGCCAACTGCGTCGGCGATTTAGTTTCCAACATGGCTGTTGCCAAAGCCGGCCAAGCGGCCATGGCGGTCACCGCGTGCTTCGCCGGACCGGTGTTCAACTTACTCGTCGGTTTAGCCGCCAGTTTAGTCTACGTCAACATCGTCCTCGGCGACGTCCAAGTCCAAGTCGGCAACTCCGTCCTAGTCTTATTAGTCGGTTCCATCGCCAGTTTACTCTTGGTCTTGAGCTTAACCGTTCGCAAATCGGATTACGAGTACGCGTTGCACGCCAAACTCGGATGGAGCTTGATTGGTTTCTACGTTCTCTTTTCGGTGTTCTTTTGTTTAGTAGAGTTGGGTAAGGTTTTCGGATCGAGAGAAGTCATTCCCGGTGGGACGATTACCGCTGGCCGGTAGCGCATTTTACGCGTTGTGTTGTTGTTACTATATTATATTTGTGTGCACATATAAAAACTTCTTCTCGCCGCGCTCGTACCGCCGTGTTCTCCGTTTTTCTTCTGTTCTCTGTTCTTGTGTGAACCAACACACACACGAGACGACGTCACAAGATTTCGTATTAGGTGATTCTCTCTCTCTCTTTCTGAGAAGAAGAAGAAGAAGAATGTCTTTCATTTGGGAAGCCTCTCCACTTTGGCGAACGATCGTCCGATCCACTCGGGACTCGCGTCCACTTTTTTTCACCTTCATCGCGAGCACGTTCGGCGCGAGTACTTTGCTCTGGTACGGCACGCAGAAGTTCACCAATCCTCAATTGGATGCACACGCGGTGGCAAAACTACGAGCGAAAAGCGGGTTAGACGCGCGCGTCGTCTCGGACGTCAACAAACAACGACTGGGCGTTTTATTAAAAGAAGTCTCGCAAAGAGACGGAGCGAGTTTAGAGAAACAAGAGAAGAGGTGGAGAGACGCGTTAGATGGGAGGACCACGGGGGATAAAGACGGAACGACAAAGAGACACTTCGGGTGGAAGTGAGAAGAAGAATTACTCATAAGTCAACACATCATATCCGCGCGCGCACGAGAAAGAGAGAGAGGTTTGTGTTGTACTCTAAATAGAATAGGTTTTAAATTATTAGTGTATTACTTTGCTGCTATTTTGCTACGCATCCTACTCATCTACTGCTACTTATTCTTCGCATTGACTCTCGATTGATGTCGATTGAGATGACGCGAGCGTTGTTGTTATCTGTACTAAACTCATCTCTCGAATCAAAAGGATTTACTCTTCTTCCCGAGCAAAACTTCTTTCGCCTCGTTCACTTTCGTGCTCACGAACGGGCTCCCTCCCGCGTCTGGATGGTTCGCCATCATCACTTTCCTGTGCGCTTCCATCACTTTATTCTTCGCGGCGGATTCTCGTATCCCTAAAATCAACGCCGCTTCTCGTCGACTCATCTGGTCGTCGAATCCACCTTTGTAAAATTGCTTCAATTTTGGTGGTGCGAGCATCCAGGCTTCGCCGGCGAGGATGAGTTGTCGAGCGGTTAACGCGGTCGCCGCGAAGCCTATGCCGAGGACCGCCGCGGATGACATTTAGTATTTGCTTTTTCAGTTCTTCTTTGTCTTCTTCTTCTTAGTTCTGTGTTATTATACAAGCGTCGTATTAGGATACATATGTGAAGAACGAACGTTTTTTCTCTCTCGCTTTTTCCCTGTGAGAAATCGCCATAAAACAACGACTCAAAATAATGGCGGCAGCAAAGAAGAAGACGACTTTGAAGACGAAGACGGTAAAAGGGACCACCCCTTCTTCGTCCAAAAACGAAGAAAAGGAGGAGGAGGACTTGTCCAAACTGACCGTAAAACAGTTAAAGTCTTTACTGGAGAAGAAAAAGTTACCCACGGATGGGTTGAAGAAAGATTTAATCGCGCGATTGAAGAATGTGATTCGATCGTCGTCGTTAAAGGGAAACGAAGAAGAAGAAGAAGCCGCGAAAACGACGACGACGAAAGAGAAGACGACGAATAAAAGAGGGAAGAGTGAAGAAGCACCAACACATGTCGTCGTCGTTCGAGAAGAAGAAGAGGACGAAAAGAAGACGAAGAAACCGAGACTTTTGTCGTCGCCGCCAGAGAAGGAGAAGACGGGAGGAGGTGAAACAGGTGAAAAAACGAAGGAGGAAAAAAAGCCTATACCTATTCTTCCTCCTAATACTACTTCGGCGGATAAAAAAGCGGCGAAGAATGATTTAGATGACGTGCGGAAAACGTACGAGACGACCATGAAGAGAGGCGCGTGCGAGGACAAGGTGGTTGAAGAACTCATCGACGAAGGATTTCTGGAAAGGTCGGTGTGGCCGCAAATCCTCGCGTCGACGAGTAAAAGTGAACATCCAGACGAGAATACCGCGTTAGCGTTTGCGAAATGTATCGTGCATAAAGCGAGAAATATGAACGTGCCGGATGCGTTTGCGACTTTGAGTAATAGTAGTAGTGGTAGTGGTAGCGGTAGTGGCGACGGTGGTAATGAGGAAGGCGAAAACGCGTTGGCGTTGAAAATGCTCGTGGAAACGTTGACGAATGTCGCGTTCGAGAACGTCACAAAGAATAGTCCTGAAGTTGCTGTGGAAATGACCACGGTTGTTCGCTTCTTAAACGTGTTAATGAATGCGTTAGAGAACGATATGGCGCGTAAAAGCGCGTTGCCCTTAGTGTCTATTCAGATATGGAAAGCTCGGGAAGAAAAAAGGTTGGAGATGGAACTCAATTCCGCGCCAGTCGATGTGCAAAAGAAATGGCAAAAGTTGATGAAGAAGGAAGCGAAGCAAGAACCGACGAAGATGCAATCACGACGAAACTCGTGGCTGACCAATCTCACCACAGTGTTTTTGGATACATTACCGGTTGCGCGCGCGAGCGAGAATGCGATGGCATTTTGTGCGTATTACCTCGAATTCATCGTCGATTTGCTCTCGCAACTTCCCACGAGACGATTTGTGCGTGCGATTTTAGGCGACGCAAACATCTTCGTAAAGGCAAACCTGACAATAAACGAGATGAGAAGCGATGAGGAAGGAGCCGACGGAAACGTCAATTTGTTGAAGCAGCTTTTGGAAATGGCAAAAGATTTCTACGATTTTGAAGTCGACGACCATACGGGAGACGCATTGAGCGAAGAAGAGATGGAATCCAGACGTTCAAAAGTCACTCACGCGTTTCAACGCTTATTGTTCAAGCATTGGCCGGATGAGTTGAAAGAGCTCGCGTTGTCCTCCGCGAGAATGATTGAAACGCGCTCGAGTTTGACGAAACATTTGAAAAACTTGGAAAGC
Organism: Bathycoccus prasinos; assembly: GCF_002220235.1. NCBI lineage: Eukaryota > Viridiplantae > Chlorophyta > Mamiellophyceae > Mamiellales > Bathycoccaceae > Bathycoccus > Bathycoccus prasinos. The sequence continues at coordinate 121,349 of NC_024006.1, forward strand.
GACCAGTTGCGTAAACTGTGCTGCGATCAGTTAAAGTTAGCATCGAACGATGACTCCAACGATGTTGAGTTTATGCAGAAGGACCAGGACCAATTCTTAATCGATGTTATCTCGTTTCACTTTGAAAAACGTCGATCGAGAAGAGAAATGGTGAACAAATTACCGTTGTATCCAACCGAAGACATTTTATGGGACGAGTCTCTCGTTCCGTTCGACGACATCAAGAAAAAGGACGAAAACAACAACAAGAGCGCTAAGAACAGGATGAAATCGTTACCGTTAGCGTTGCCAAAGTTAAACTTACAATTTTTGACCTTTTCAGATTACCTCTTACGAAACTTCAACCTGTTTCGCTTGGAAGCGACGCACGAAATTCGAGACGACGTCTCCGACGCAGTGCGACGCATGCAACCTTCAAAAGACGGTAAAAGTTTTCGAGGCTGGGCGCGAATGGCCATGGCGATTGCAAAAGATGACCCGCGACAAGAGGCTATTGAATTTACATATATTGGTAATCCCAATGTTGGTGAAGAAAAACCGTCCAAGGTCCGAATCAAGATGCGCTTGAACTTCTCAGCCACTCGCGACGACGTTTTTAAAGAATGGGATGAGTTGAAACGATTCGATGTGGTGTTTCTTGTTCATGCAAAACAAGACGCGAAACATGGTGACGCGAAGAACGTCGAGTACATTCGAGGTGCGGAAATTATTGACATTCGCGACGAAGAAGGGGTCCCAGCCAACGAAGGTTTCCCGGAACAGCTGAAAGATGCGAAAGTTGTCAAAGCTCCGCCGCCACCGGATGCGATGGACGAAGGGCCAAAGAAACCGTCCGGCTACGATCGCGTGTTCACATTAGAAGTAGATTGCGCGCAGTACCAACGCGATCTGGAAACGTTCGATGGAGATGTCGCAAGAGTGCACGAGATGTACAAAAATTTCAACTGCGTCATTCGCAGAAGACCGAAAGAGAACAATTTTAAAGCCATTCTGGCGTGTATTCGCGATTGCTTGAACCAGGATATGAACGCGCCCGAATGGTTACAAGATGTGTTTTTAGGCTATGGCGATCCATCGTCTGCATCTCCAGATGCCTTGGAGCTAGAAGACTCGGAAAACAATAAAAAGCGAACGAAAATTGACTTCAAAGATACGTTTTTGGACGAAGCGCATTTGCGCGAATCCTTCCCGGGGAAGAAGATTGTTTTCGATTCAGCAACACCCGTCCCGCCGTTCAAAGTAACCTTTGGTATTGACGAAGAGGATGCGAGCAGTAACGTTGTCAACGTCGAGTCGTACGTTCCGCCAGATCCAGGTCCATACCCGGAAGATGTTAAGAATCAAAACATGGTTCGGTTTACGCCGACGCAAGTCGACGCTGTCAAATCTGGCGTTCGTGAAGGGTTGACCTTAATCGTCGGTCCTCCTGGTACCGGTAAGACTGATGTCGCGACTCAAATTTTGCACTGTTTGTACCATACGAACCCGAATCAAAGAGTCGTGCTCATCACTCACTCTAACGCGGCGTTGAACGATTTGTTTCAGAAGATTATGATTCGCGACGTTCCGGAACGGTATCTATTACGTCTCGGACGCGGTGAAGAAGATTTATCGACAGATAAAGACTTCTCCCGAACTGGTCGCGTTGATTACATGTTGCGCAGGCGCTTAGAGCTTTTGGAAATCGTCGAGAAACTTGCCATGAGTATCGATGAAACTTTGGCGAACGCCGCGGAGACGTGCGAAACGGCTGGCTTCTTTTGGAAATCAAAAGTCCTGGCCTTATGGGAGCGATTTTCCGTGCTCGTTCTAAATAACAAGGAAACGCCAGTTTCTCACGAGCGCATTCGAACACAATTTCCGTTTGCAAAGTTTTTCGCGGATGTTCCGAGAGGGTACGAGAACTTGTTTGGCGACCCTTCGGAGGCTAACCTTGAATATGCCATTCGCAAAGCGAAAGGATGCTTTCGTCATTTAGTTGAAATGTTCACTGAACTCGAAGAGTGTCGCTTCTTAGAGCTTTTGAAAATGCCGAAAGACCGATCGGAATATTTGCTCACGAAACAGGCAAAAATCGTAGCCATGACGTGCACCTACGCCGCGTTGAAACGCTCGGATTTTCTCGACGTAAACTTCAAATACGATACCGTCGTCTTCGAAGAGGCCGCGCAAATCCTTGAAATTGAAAGTTTCATTCCTATGGCGTTGCAAAGAGCGAAAGATATCGATGGTCACGCGCGATTGAAGCGAGTGGTGATGATTGGCGATCACAATCAATTACCGCCGGTGGTCAAGAACCAAACGTTTTCAAAGTTTTGTCACATGGATCAAAGCTGCTTCGCCCGTTTGGTGCGTTCCGGCGTTCCAAATATCGTTTTAGATGCACAGGGTAGAACGAGAAAACAAATCTCAAAACTATACAGTTGGAGATACAAGAAGCTGGACGATTTACCGCACGTTTCTACGGAAGAGCGGTTTCAGCTCGCCAACGCTGGCATGGCGAAAGTCGCTCAGTTTATCGACTGTTCTTCGTTCGCGCCGGAATCGTGCCCACAACCGCATTACTTCCAAAACGTCCAAGAAGCCGAGTATCTATGCTCTTTGTACCAGTGGATGCGCTTGTGCGGCTATCCAGCGCAATCGATATCGATTTTAACAACCTATCGAGGGCAAAAACATCTCTTGCGAGATGTCTTCAAAGCGCGATGCGACTCGCACCCGCTTTTTGGACCGCCAGCCTCAATTTCCACCGTTGATAAGTATCAAGGGCAACAAAACGATATCGTTTTATTATCGTTGGTGCGAACGAAACACGTCGGTCATCTCAGAGACGTGCGTCGTTTGGTCGTTTCCCTATCGCGCGCCCGATTAGGGGTGTACGTCTTTGGCGCGAAGAAAATTTTCGAAAACGTGGACGAGTTGAAGCCGGCTTTGAAAACTTTGATGAATGATACTAAATTAGATGTTATCAAAGGTGAAGTGTACGGTCACATCTCGCGAAAAGTCGAGGATGCGGTATCGAACGATGTAAAAAAATCCTTCAAAGATAGCGACGAGTTCGCCACGTTCATTGATTCCTGCGCCCTGGAGTATAAAAAAGCGGCTCTAGAACATCTTAAAAACCAACAACAACAATAGACGTTATAAATATTAATACTAGTAAAAATACATTCTACTTCTTCTTCTATCCGTGCAATTTCCTAATCTCTACGCTTTTCTTTGATCACACATCTACTCACAACATCCGGAACGTCTCCGCCGCGCGCTCGAACTTTTCCTTCGTCTCTTCCCATCTGTCCACCTTTGCGCTCATCTTCAAAACGAAGTAACTGCCGTCGTTGGCGTCTGGTACTGTGACCACCGTCATCGCTCTTCTCTCGATGGTATCAATCTCATCGCCCCTAGGTCCTATACATATCTTCTTTCCGCCACCAATCTCCGTGATTTCCGCTCGGCAAACTTCGCTAATCGATTGGAACACGTAATATGCCTTCCCGTCGCGTTCGATCCTTTTCGTCGTGTTTTCATTTTCATCTCCAACGTTCACAAACTTCATCACCCCGCTCCGATTATTTTCAACGCCTACGATCACATCTTGCGCAATCTTCCCCGCCGCCGCTTCTCGTTCCTCCTTCGTAAACTCCTGCTCGATATATTTCGCGTCTTTCTTATCCTCGGCGAGCGCGAACGCTTTTCGCACCGATTCGTCCGCGATTTCTAATCTCACCGACAGCGTATCTACCGTCTTGAATTGTCCGACGACGACTTTCGTCTCTGCTTTTTTCTTCTGTTTCTCTTCCACCGGACGGTCGATGGCGATCACCCAATCCTTGGGCACTTCAAATTGAAAGACGTTCGACGCTTTCCCCGTAAACAGTTTGTACTCAGAATCGTCGTCGTCAAAAGCAAACGCCAACAAAGAGTTCGATGACATTCCAGCATCACTCGATGGTGAGAAGAAAAAACTCCCCAAAACCAAAGAAAAGAAGACGCTCTCCCGTCGACTTAACTTCTTCAACTTCCTCTCCGATTTTGAGGACGAACAACGACAACAAAAACGAGGAACAGTCGCAGACAGAAGAGCGTGATGATGATGAGAAGAGTACATTATTTTTATCTGTCGTCTGTGTGTCGAGAAATTCGTTTGTCGATTTTTTTTCTGAAAAAATAATTTTGAGGCGAAAACTCGTACACTTTTGCGCAGGCGAGAAAACATCGTCACTTTTAGAGCACACGAAATAGAGAAGAGTGTAGAACACTTCTCTTCTTATTCAAAGAGAGAGAGAGAGAGAGAGAAAGAGGCATTCAGAAGAAGAAGAAGAAGAAGAGAGCGTTCTCGTTCTTTAAAGCTTCTTTCTTTATACGCACAGCTATCTATCGCGCGTGGTTTTGAGAAGAAGAAGAAATACTATTTAAAGAAGAAGAAGAAGAATTGGAAGAAGAAGAATCATCAAAATGGCAGATTTAGAATTCGATTTCGAGGACAACCTGGAGCAGACGGATTTGAAAACGCAAACGCTCGCACCGACGTTAGCACCGTCGGACCAGCTGGAACCGAGAGCGCAAAAGAATTACCGACAAACGGTGTGCAGACACTGGCTGAGGAATTTATGCATGAAAGGCGACAAGTGTGGGTTTTTACACCAGTTTGATAAAGAGCGAATGCCTACGTGCCGGTACTTTGCCAAGTACGGCGAGTGTAAAGAACCGGATTGTCCGTATAAACACTCCAACGACGACGTGAAAGAGTGCAACATGTATAAGCTTGGGTTTTGTATTCACGGACCGAACTGTAGGTATAAACATATTCGGTTGCCTGGACCGGCGCCGCCACCGAACGAAGCGTGTTTGATTGGGAGACCGGGACATATTCACGGCGTGTTGCCGTTCGCGGCGAGGCAAAGACAGAAACAAATACAAGAGGAGAAAGAGAGACAGTTGTTGATTGCGAGCGGGGAGCAGCCGAGGGAGGAGCCGGCGCAAGCGATCGCGGCGCCGTTGCCGCCCGGGCCTCCGCCGAAGAAGGCGAGGACGGTTGATGTAAACTTAGCGTTGCCCGAGGCGCAAAGAGTAGGCGCCGAACCGGAACAAGACTTTGATTTCGAAGCTTGATATATATAGAAGAGCTTTCTTTGTTAGAGGTATAGCTGCTAAAAGAATAGAGTAATTTTCATCAAATCACACGAGCGTATCACGCGATATAAACTAAAACGAAGCACTTATTGTTATTCTTATTATTATTCTTATTATTATTCTTACTAAATTTTACGTGCCCCAATCGGCGTCATCGTCGTCGTCGTCAACGTCGTTATTGTTGTTGTCCCACTTCGGCTTTTGCTGTTGCGTTTGCTTCTTCGGTTGCGAGTTGGATAAAGAATTGCTTGAAATTGAGTTCATGGACGATTTTGACGCGTTATTGGAACTCATTCCTTGTTGTTGTTGTGGTTGTTTTGACGCCGGTTTCCATTCGTCCTCTTCGTCCTCTTCGTCGCCTCCGGCGTTGTCTCCCCATTCGTCGTCGTTACCAAACCCGACAAATCTCGAGTTTGGACTTTTCGGTGGGCGCAAATCGACGTACCCTTCCGGTCTCGGAAACGCGTTGCCGCTCGAATCGTCCGCCCCGAGCGTTTTCGGAATATCCGAAGCTAAGCTCGACACCCCAGTTGCTACTGAACTCAGCGCCGAGGAAAACCAACTACCCGCTTTATTCGCGGCTTGCTTGGCGCTTTCCATGGACTCTTGATCCGCCGCGCGCGAAGCCGCTTCTTTCGCTTTTTGCGCAGCCGATAACGTCGTATCCGCCAACGACTTCGTCACCGAACTCAAACCGTTCCACATGCTTCCTAAGACGTCGTCGTTCGCGCTGCTCTTACTTCTCCCCGGAGGCGGTTGCGATCCGAAACCGACGAATTTCCCGCCTTGGCTCGGCGCGATACCTTCCGGTTTCGCCGCGTTTCTCGCCTGTTGCTGCGCGAAAAAAGCTTCTTTTCTCGACGCCGACGCTTCCATTTCCGCCATGGAGTACTCCGATCTATTGCTATTATTATTATTATTATTATTACTAACACCGCCGCTTCCCCCTTTTTGTAAGTTATTCTGGCTCGATCGACTTCCCATTCCCGTCGTCCCTTTCGAACTCCCCAGCGTTTGTCCGTTCTCGAACCCGGTTCGTTGATGCGCCGGCGTTTCCCCGGTATTTTGCTTCAAACCTTTCGGAATATTCGCCGGTTCCGCGTACTTCCCTCCATCCGCTTCCACTCTGATTTTCTCTCTAAACGCCTCCGCGGCAGCCGAGTCGTATTTCAAGTGTATCGGCGCGTCTTTCGGAACGCCGTGTTTCGCCAAGAACTGATTCACTTTCGCGTTCCCTCCGAGTTGCATCTTCTTCAATTGCGTCGCGTTCCACGAGTCCATCCCGACCGAGCGAACGAACGATAAGTGCACCCCCAACGAGCGATGAACGCCGGAACATTCTAAACATATAAACGACCCGAACGAGACCGAGGCCCACTGTGGATTTTTCGTCGAGCAGTCCACGCACGTCTGTTTGGTAAGGTGTGTGTCAAAACAGGTCTCAAAAGGTCAGAACAGGTGTGATCGCAAAAACGACTTTTACGTGAACGAGTGGTAAACAACGACGAGAGATTCGGTGACGACGAGAGAAGAAAGCACGACAGAAGAAGCAAGAATCGTTTTTGTCGTCCTCTCGTTCGTGGAAAATAGAACAATACTAAAGAGAGAGAAAGATTCGTCGCGCTTTATAATGTTTCGGATTGGATCCACAAACACCCTCCTCAGATAAGGAGTCACTTCGTTTAAAGGAACAGAATCTTTCGCGGACTTTGCGCGCGCTTCTTTTATCAGAGAGAAAGAAAAGAGAGAAAACACAACCACACAAACAATTAAACACGCACCCCGTTCCCGTTTTTCCCTTGTAACTCTCTCAAGATTGCCGCCGCTTCTGGGCTCGCCATTTGATGTGTTGAGAGACAAAGTTTTCTGTGTTTTTTTTCTCTGCAAAAAGTGGTGCTTTTGCGGTTCAAGTGTTTTTGGTTGAAGGACTCTCTCGTTCTCTCAAGTTCTTTCTCTCTCTTTTTCTCTCTCGTTCGTTCTCTCTCTCTCTCTTGTTGCTTCTTTCTTTCTTTCTTTTTCGTTCGTGTTGTCTGTTCTTCCTGACACCAAGAAAAAAAAAACGCACGAGAAAAAGTGCTTCTCTGTCTTTGCCACAATATTGGAATATTTTCTCAACTGTTCTTGTCTCTCATCAGTGAACGCAACAACCTGAACACGCGTTTTGCGCGCTGGTGGTGCTGCGCGTGATACTAAAATACTAACACTAATAGTAATATAATTATAACCGCACGAAACGAGTGCATGCGCGCGCGAGAGAGATATAACTCAGTCGCTTTGAGACGGCATTACTAAATTAAAATCACATTGGTGAAAGTTCGATTTACGATGAAATCTTCTTCTTTATCGATAAAGCAACCGACGACGAGAGCCGCCGGTACTGTCGTCGTCTCCGATGAAAAAGAAGAAGAAGAAGAAGAACTCGTAACAACGCCCACGCGAGGAAAAAGATTTTTCCATCGACGCTCGAGCGAAGATGGCGGTGAAAACACGAAATCATCCTTTCGCGATCGCTTCACTTCGTTGAGTCGAACGAGCGAGGATGGTAACGAGAGCGAATACAGCGGATTTGGTAGCGAAAGAGGAAAGCATCATCATCATCGTCCCAAGACGAAAGAGAGCGGGAAATACGCGGAACCGAACGAGGAAGAACGAAAACGAATGGAATATTTAAAAGAGCAATTGGTGAAACACGAGATGATATTGCCAAAAACGATGACGATACCGGAGTTGGGCGGCGAGGAGAGGACGCTTCTGAGATTCGTTCGAGCGAGGACGAAAGGGAAGGAGTTGGCGTGGGAAATGTTACGGAACACACTGAAATGGAGGAAAAAATGGCACGTGGACGAGTGCTTAGAGCGGTCGTTCTTAGAGAACGAGAAGCTGTACGATATAGTGTGCTCGCAAAACTCTTTTTACGTCGGTCACGGGAAGTTTGGACACCCGATTTATTTCGACAACGTGACGAATATGCCTTGGAAGCAAATACTGAGCGAATTCGACGACGTGGACACGTTTCTTCGGACTCAAATCCAAACAATGGAGTGGCAGCAAGAGTTCGTGTTTAAGCCAGCGTCAGAGAGAGTCGGGTATCCCATCACGCAAGTGATTAACATTTGGAACTTGCGAGGCATGACTTTGGGCTTATTCACGAGCGAAATCAAAGCGGTGACGAAAAAAGCCATGCAGTTATCCCAGGACAACTACCCGGAAAGTCTCTACCAATCTTACATCATCAACGCTCCCACCATATTCACCGTCATCTGGTCCATTATTAAACTCTTCCTAGATGTGAAAACGAGGAATAAAGTCCACATCATGGGTCACGGCAAACACGTCTTTGACCAACTGCAGAAAAAACTCGGCCCGAACTCCTTACTCACCGCGGAGATGGTCCAATCGAAATTCAAAGACATCGGCGTCGTCGAGCGGAAGCTCGGATTTGAATCCGCGCACAAGAAGTCCCAAGATTACATCCGAAAAAAGTTACGCGAGAAAAACCAACCGTTCTATCCCTCTCACTCCGTTCTCGAGAAGCGAAAAGAAGAGCTGGAACAATTCGACGAGGAGGAGTTCTTCGACGCGAGCGACGAGCACTGGTGGACGAAAAGCGAGAAGGAAATCAAGGAGAAATGTTTTAGCTGTTTTAGTTGCTTCACTAAGAAGCGAGTTAATGAGTTGCCTTAAGAAGCGAGCGCGTGGAGGAATGACCGACCGAACGAGTGTTTGAATCTCGTTGTATACTACTAGTTTAAATCATAAATAAAATTACCGTTGTGGTGTGTGTTGTTACATTCTTCTAGGTTTCCTTCTCTCTCTCCTCCCTCGAAATTCAATCGCGAATTCATATTTTACTACTCTTAAAACTGCTTCTCCGGTTGCTGCGTGAGAAGTAACCCGAACCGTTTTTTGCACGCGACTCTCTGTTTCGAGAACTTATCGTCCGGCGAGAATCTCGCCGGGTGCGCCGACAACGTCGGTTTCCCATCCGGACCCGTTTTCTGTTCATTAAGTAGAGGGAAAAGAAAGAGGGCGGCGGGAGGTGAATTTCGTGACGATGAATTCTCGATCGAAATTAAAATGTTATTCCGCTGTGTGTTCCAACAGAGAGAGAAAAAAAGACGAGACAAAACCGAGCTTTTGCGACTCATACTCACAGAGAGAACGATGCGACATATAAAGTTTTCGTACCTTGAGCGTGTACACGCGCTTCCCGTCCTCGTTCAGGTAGTACATGAGATACATGATGATGATGTGATGGAAAAAAAAAACAGAATTTCAGCAGAGCAGAGTTTTGTGCGAAAATTTTGTGCCAAAAAAGTGGGCTGTCGTCAAATGAGACACATGTTCTTCATTTTTTTATTTGTGTGTTGCGTGAGAAATCAATGTGTTTTGTTGAGTTGCACAAAATGTTTACGACGACGACTCAGAGAATAAGAAGAACGAGATAGGGATGATGTCCTTATTGCGACCAACAAAAAATGCGAGACGCGAAATGCTGTGTTTTATGCGCTTTCGTCGATGTCGCGCGATGAGTACGTCTTCAGAATCGATACCACCACACCCGGCGGAGTTCCTTCTCAACCAGCCTCTGAAACTGTACCGAGATTGTTTACGACTGGCGGATTATTTAGCGCACAAACAATCCGTCCCGAGATTTGCCCTGAGAGAACAAGTGAGACACGTTTGGAGGAAGAATCAGTGCTTGATCGATGCAGAGGAGATTCAAAAAGCACGAGAAGCCGCGCTGAGAGGTCTGAGCAACAGCATGATGCACTTCGCGACGGAGAATTTAGACAACCCGAAAGGGAATCAGAGAAGCGCTTTTCTAGAAGACGAGGAAGAAGAAGAAGAAGAAGAGAAGAAATAGGTCACATAGAAGACGAATAATAGAAACGAATAGATGTGAATACAAAGAATAGAGAAGAAGCGAAAGTTAGTGCATTATCATCATCATCGTCATCGGTATCGTCGTCGTCGCGTATTCGACGAACGAATACGTTTCGTAACTTGGCGGAATTTATATATTTTACAGTCAGTTTTAAAAACCCATCATAATAGAGTGTTGTTCTCGGGGTTGTTAATATTATAATCCACCAGCCGTTTCTATCCGCGCCGCGTCTTTGAATAACTTCTCGTTCTCCTCCCCTGCTTCGTGCGTTGGACTGAACGCGACTTCCGTGTGTTTGCCTTCGATATCCGCAAACGCGTTGGTCGGGATTTGCAAGTTGCCCATCTTCTCTCTTCGGCTTTCGCTCTCTTTTTCCGCTTTTCGCAAGACTTTGGATAAGTCGTCGTAGCCTTTCTTCGCGGCAACTTTTTTTGGCGTGCGGCCTTTGATATCGACCAAGGAGGCATCCGCACCTGCTTTGACTAAAATGGAGACGGCGTCTTCGTACCCGGCGCCGGCGGCGACGTGCAACGCGGTTTGCCCGGAACTGTCGACGAAATCAATCGCGTCGTCAAATCTCGAGCTCTGCGTATCCGCCGTGCTACTCATTTCCTCCTGTATTCTTCTAAACTGTTTTAAGATGATTTGTAAACTCTCGATTCGACCTTTCTTTGCGGCGGAGTGTAAACACGTGGCGCCTTTGCGGTTGCGCGCGAACGCGTCGATTTTGCTCTCTTTGAACAGTTTCGTCAACGCCTGAGCGTGACCACCTCGAGCGGCGTAATGTAACGGTTTCTCGTCGTTTTCGTTGCACCCAACGTTCGGGTCGGCGTTGAACTTTAACAAAGTGCGCATGCAATCCACTCTGCCTTTACTCGAAGCCTCTAACAAAGGCGTCCATCCGAGTTGGTCGTACTCGTCCTTCACTTTGTCTTCGGTGATGACTTCGTTCGCGTCGCCCCCGAGTTCTAACAACGCTCTCAACTCCGACGGATCGTCCACGCGCACCACGTCTAAAATCGGGTGCACATCTTTCTTCAACTTTTGGAGTCTTTTCTTGCGAAACTTATCCTTTGGTTCGCAATCCATCCCAAAGTCCTCCACCGGTTCCTTCTCCTTTTCGTCTTCGGAGGATCCCTCGTCGTCGCTGGTGTCTTCATCGCTCCCGCTCGAATCCGAATCCGAGTTGTTCTTTTTCTTCTTCTTCTTCTTCATCTCTTTCTTCTTCGGCGGAGGAGGATCATTCCACGCGAAACTCTTCTTCTCGCCTGGATTTTCCACCCCTAAACCTTTCATCTTCGTCTCGAGCGAGGCGTCGCCATGCACCGGATCGACGTCGTACCCGCCCCCGGACTTCATGGCGCCGATAGCGGTGAGGAATTTCCCGTCTTTATCCATCGTGTTTGGATGCGTGTGACTCCCGTCTTTCTTCGCCTGGTTCCAATCCGGTGCCGGTGGTCGATTATGTTCTTGCATTTTTTTCGCGTTTTGTATCGCCAACTCTTTCTCCGTCATAGTTTTCCCGTACTCGGTGCCGGTGATTTTCTGGTACGCCGAGGCTGCCGCGGAATTGACCGTGTCTTTGATGTCTGAAAATTTCGATTTGTTGTCCTCGTCGTTTCTGCCTGGGATCTGTTTTTAATTTATTATTATAAAAGCCGTGAGTATTAGAACACGAGGATGCGTTGTGGTCGGAAGTTTTAAACAACGCAGTATAGAAGGACTACGCGCGAATCGCACACGAATGAAACAAAAAGGAATGAATGAAAGAAAGAGAGAGAGAGAGAGAGAATTGGATGCCCCGATTTCTTACAACAAAACAACGCAGAACGACGAAGAAAGACGACGACAAAATATATAGAAAAAACACGCCCCGCGAAACAAAACAAACTTAGCCTCTTCTTATTCGTACCTTCGCGGAGTCCCCGACCTTTTCGTATTGGCCCATTCCAAACATTATTATTATTCTTCTTGTTTTATTAGGAGTAGTAGTAATTTAATAATAAAGAGTCAAAACACCAACAAAATTTGTGCAATGTGACGAGTGATTTTTTCGAGGAGCTGCTCTTTGAGGAATTTTTGTGTAAAAATACAAGAAAAGAAAAAAAATCACGAGACCAAAAAGAGCGGAGAAAAGTTCGTTATTTTATAAAAGATATCATGGATGCTACTGAAGCACATCGTGAAGAAGAAGAAGACCAAGAAGACCAAGAAGATGTGATGCTGTTCTTTGGACGACGAGCGACTCCGGGCAAGTGCAAGACGAGACTGGCGAAAGATTTGATGAGGATTTTGATGGTGAACGAGGAGGAGGAGGAGGAGGAAGAAAGAAGGAGAAAGGGTGAAACGATGGCGGCGAGATTGTACGAGTTTTGCACGGAGAGAGTTTTGAGAGGATTTTTGTTGGGGAGAGAAGAGATGATTCGTGGTACAAATGTGTGTGCGCCTACGCCTCGTCGTCGTTATCGCGACGGGGTGATGAAGAAGCGTCTCCGGTTGGTGTTTTACGTCGCCGAAAAGGAGGAGGTTGAGAAAGTGCGAGAGTGGTTGGAGAAGAAAAATCTTCTTTTCTTTGGAGACGAGGACAAAGACGACAAAGAAGAAGAAGAAGAAGTAGGAGTCGTCTCCTTAAGGAGGAGGAGGAAAATAGAAATCGAAGTCAAAGCGCAGGATGAGAGCACGAACGATTTAGGATTGAGAATGATACGCGCCATAAACGACGAGATCTCTTCTTATGCGAGTAGGAGTCCAGAAGATGTAGGTGAAAGGAGTCGCCGCGTCTTTCACGTGGTCGGGACGGATTATCCGGACGCCTCGTGGGAACGGTTAGAAGAGAGCACGAAGAAGATGCGAGCATCGAAACCTCTGAAGAATGACGCTCCGAAAATAGGTTTCGGGAAAGCCGAAGATGGCGGGTTTTGGCACCTGTCGACGACGTGTAGACTTAGCGAGAGTTTGTTCGGGAGCGAGGAGGAGAAATTGGTTCGGTGGAGCACGAATCACACGTTAGAAGACGCCAAAAATGCGGCAAGGAAAGTTGGGATGGTCCCACACGTGGAAGATTCGTACGATCCTTTGTACGATATAGATACTTTAGAAGATGTTAGAAATTGGATGATTGCGACGACGACGAATAGGAAGGAGGAGAAGTCGAGCGAAGTAGAAGAGGACGAGTTTACGAAACTTGTCGGGGAAGTTGTTTGTATGCGTTGATATGAATTCAAAGTTCGGCACATAGAATGGCAGCATAATAATATACAAATCTACTACTGAGTCTAATTCGCTTTCCCTCGCAAATCTAAAAGTGATTTCACGCCAAATACTTTTTCAATACCCTTCTCGAACGCGTCCACGGAAATTTTCGGCGGCTTTGGAAACCATTTTTTATTCACGAGACGTTTGACTCTCGGAAACTGGTCTTGTCGTCGCGCCATGACGCTCAAAGCAACCAAGGAAAGCGCGCCTAGCAAGCAAAAGAACGCAAAGTTAATCACGCCTGATACCGCGCGTAAGGGGAAATATAAAAGATACCTCCAAAACTCTAAATCTTCGCGCTCGCCACCGATGGGAACAGTCACCATGATTTTCGGTTCCGAACGCCATCCGCCGTGGACGTTCGCGCCGTTCCCGGGCGAAAGCTTCATGATTTTAGAAGTCAAACCAATCTCGACTTTCCTGTGAGGCTCGTGCGCTTTCAAAGTGATGCTATAAGTTGGTCCGCACTTGATGTTATCGTTGTGAAAACTAACGTCGCGGTCTAAATCGTCGTCGTCGACGAAACAATCCTCCGACGTTGGTTCTTGGTTGACTCGTATGACGAACGCGTTACTGGTTCGAATGGCGGTTCGGATATCAAACCCAGATTCCTCGGTTATTTCTTGATCGAATTCGCACAAGACGGTGAAATATCTAGACGGATAGATCGGATACGCCGACGACGATCCTTTTGCCGGTTTCTTCAATCGCAACCACCCGACGGCTTGGCCTTTGGGATATCTCAAAGGATCCGCATCTTCCTTTTCTCTCCGTTTTATACGATCCGCGAGGTGTTTCTCTCGAGGCGTCAACGCCGATACTCGTCTCACGCGCGATGCGAAGGAATCCACGACAAATAACGAGCCGCCTAAAGGCGCTAAGGCAATGTCGTTCGGCGCACCAAGACACGCTCGGAATCCGTACCCGTCCGGGAAAGTATTTTTGATGCCAAAACCCATGGATGTGGACGCTAACTGACTGGCTATCTTACATCCATCGTTGGTGACAAGCGTGGAGACTCGTGTTGCTTCGATGCGGTAATGCGCGGAATGATCCGTCCATTTCGTGGTGGTGGTAGAGGCGGCGGATGAAGCGCTTTCCTCTTGCACTTTAGATAAACTCACGACCCGAATAGTTTGTCCGTGTAACTCTGAAACGAATAGATACAACCCGTCCGGGTGAACAGAAATCCCTACCGGGTGGTCAAACGCGCACTCGTCTAATTCTAAGCTCTTCGTACTCCATTGGTTCTTTCCGGTGCCGGTGTATCGTCGATTACTGTTCCCGTACCCGATGTTCGCGCTACTTCCGGATCGATGACAATCGATCGTTTTCGATTTCCCGTTACCGGCAATCGTGTACGTTTCCCCGGTAGCTATGACTACGGCACGAATGCGATTATTCCTCGTATCCGCGACATACAAAATCTTCCCGTCCGGCGAAGGCGCGATCCCGCTCGGTTCGTTAAATAAAACTTTCGATTTGTCTTCGCTGTCTCGAAATCCACCTTTGGAGTAACTGTTCACGTTCCCTTTGTGCGAAAAGTTCTCGTCGTTGGTGTCGTCCCCGCCTTCCCCGGTGATCCATTCCTCGGTCAACTCGTACTCGGAGGATCCTTTGTTGTGGTTGCTCACCAACGCGAAAACTGCGTTTCGCTTTTTACACGCAAAGTATACGCCCTTTAATTTATGCGTCGACACGTCAGCATGGACCGCGATGCCGCTCACGTCTCTCACACCTAACCCGTTCTGGAGCACTTTAGTTGTCTCTAACGTTGCCGCCACGTATTCGTTGTTAC
The DNA here is from genome assembly GCF_002220235.1 of Bathycoccus prasinos. Taxonomy (NCBI): domain Eukaryota; kingdom Viridiplantae; phylum Chlorophyta; class Mamiellophyceae; order Mamiellales; family Bathycoccaceae; genus Bathycoccus; species Bathycoccus prasinos. The sequence goes on from NC_024006.1 coordinate 136,423, forward strand.
TACTACTACCACCACTATCACTACCACTACCGTCGCTATTCTTTCTAGTCCCGAAATAATTCCTCTCTCGATTATTCCGAGCGATTTGCTCCTCGGATAAATCTCTCGTGTTTGCTTCGTACAACGTGCCTCGGTGTCCCGCTACGCGGTAGATGCTCTCGTCGAGTTTATCCACGATAAATATCGTCTGCCCATCCGAAGTCGCGGTAATCGGTCCCGGAATTCGAATGATTTCGTTATTATATCTACTGTTTTTCTTCCCATTCTTCTTCTTTTGCGTTTGTTCTCTTTCTTCTTCGTCTCTCTCCCCGACAAACTTGAATTCTATCGTCCTCACCGCGTGTTTCGTCATTTTCGCGATATCAATCGCTCTCACTTTCCTATTCTTCCCATCAATCACGAAAACCTTATCCTCCGTCGCCGCTACGTACAACGGACCTGAAAATCTCGACACCGCGCCGTAACCGTCCGCGTATCCCGCGTGACACGACCCTCCGATCGTCGTCACGTCTCCCGGCACCTCGTCCTCTATCTTCGCCGCTCGATTCCAAGCGTACGGTTTCACTTTCCCGTTACACGTTATCCCACCGTGTATCAGCGCGTTTTGTGCCGTCGCGGACGATTTTAACGACGCGTCCGACTCGAAATCCAAATCGAACCGTTCTTCCCGCCTGTTCAAATACTTATACCTGTCCGGCGGCGGAGGAGACGAAGGAGGCGTTTTGGAGGACACAGACGAAGATCCGAAACGTTGTTTCCTCGCTCCTCTCGTCGTGCTCGCCGCTGTTTCTTTTCCTCCTCCTCGTTCCGCGTTCGCGAACAACAACATCGCGCAACTTTTACTGCCTTTTTTCGTCGTCCAAGAAGACGTCGTCACCATCGTCGAGAAGAGGAACACAAAGACAAAGAAACTCCTCCTCCTCTTCGTCGTAAAACTCAACATCGTTGCACTCGTCATCATCGTCTCATCAACACCCCGTCGTCGTCGTCGCGAAAGCGTCGTTTTTTCTCCTGAAACTCTCTCCCTCTCTCTCTCTTTCGCCTCGTGGTCGTCGTCTCTTCTTCTCAGACAGAGGAATTAAAGGAAACGGAGCGGAGACAAAAGTCTTGTTTAAAGTCTTCGTGTACTCATCATCGTTTCTCTGCGTGCGTTTTGGGTGTCTTTGTAGTGCGGAGTTTTCTCCATAAAAAGAACAGAACTTAAGACGCGCGAGAAGAAGGAAACGATGCGCAACTGCTCGTGACGCTCTTTCTCGTCTCTCTCTCTCTCTTATTAAAATGGGCGGTGGGAGCAACAACGCGAAGAAGAACGACAAAAGTCGCTCGTCGAGGAGCACACAACAACGCGTTGCTTCGAAAAAGGATTTGGACACGTTTCGGGAGATTTGTCAACTCGCGAGAATAGATTTCGAGAGGCACCGAGAGACGTTTTCCACCTCTTCGTTGAAGAAATCGAGACGAGAGAAATTGCTGGACATTTACGCGGACGTGGAACATTTAATGAACGCGAAACGAGTCAAAGAGGCGGAGAAACCGAAGATTTTGTTGAGGAAGAAGTGTTTGCAATATTTCTACGGCGGGTTGGAAGAGGAAGGAAGGGGTGGAGGCGAAGAAAAGGAAAAGGAAAAGGAGGAGGAGGAAAACAGGAATGAGGAAACGTTTGAAGACAGAGAGAAGAAAGTATCGATGGAGTTGAAAAGAGCGAGAGTGAAGAAACCGAGCCGGTTTGATCAAAGCGAAATGGGCGCTTTGGTTGAAGCGGCGGGGGGCGGGACGACGAAGGTCGCGCCGCCGCCGCCGCCGCCGGCCTTGGTTGGAGTTCCGCATGGACTACCTTCTTTTCACATGCAACAACAACAACAACAACAACAACAACAACAAATGATGATGATGATGCCACCGTATCAGATGCAGCAGCAGCAGCAGCAACTTTTTTATGGTCAACAACATCTGCAGCAACAACAATATCAGCATCAGGCGATTGGAATGAGCGGGTATCAAATGCCGCCGCCGGTTCTCACGAGGCAACCGCTCGGGATGCCACCGATGAGCGTCATAAGCGGTCAAGCGCAGTACCCGTCACCACCGCCGCCGTTGCAGCAGTTTCAGGAACAACAGCCGTTGCGGTTTGGCGTGCCCTCTGCGTTAGAAAGTAGATTGACCCCCGGTGATAGTAATAGAAAGAGAGACCGCGGAGGTATAGCGATGGATGACGATTTGTACTCGAAACAAAACAAGAAGAAACGCGAGCAGAGATTTAATAATAACGAGCATTACGGGGAAGAGATTGAGCGACCGAAGTCGGTCACGCGGACAGATTCACCTCGAGGAGAAGTGACCATGGCTGAATTGAAAACCGGGAACAAACGCGCGGTGGGAACGAATCAGTCCCTGACAAAAGCGTACATGCGCCTGACCTCAGATCCAAAAGCTTCGGATATTCGCCCTCCGGCGGTTTTAAAAAAAGCCTTGGCGTTAGTAGAAGAAAAATGGAAGAGTCGAGAATGGACGTACGATCAGTTAAAAGAGCAATTAAAGTCAATCAGACAGGATTTAACCGTGCAGCACGCGAAGGGCCCTTTGGCGGTTTCCGCGTACGAGACGCACGCGAGAGTTGCTCTAGAGCACGACGATTTAGCCGAGTATAACCAGTGTCAAACGGTTCTTAAAACGTTGCACGAACGGTACATCAATGAAGAGAAGTTTAAAGACTCGCGAGGTGAGTTTGCGGCATATAGATTACTCTACGCGTTGATCGCGGACGAAACGGCCAAGAATGGTCGCCAACTTTTCACGGAGATGATTGATTTGACCGAAGAGAACATCGAGCACGACTTTGTGAAACATGCCTTAGAAGCTATTGTTTCAGTGAAAGGCTCAGATATTGTCAAATTTTTCAAGCTTCGGAAAATAGCACCGAATTATAATTGGAACCTTATGCAAAAGCACGCGAATCGATTGCGCGGGCACGCGTTGTTGGCGGTGTGTTCCAGTCACCGCCCAACGATTCCGGTTTCATTCTTTACGACGACGTTAGGTTTTGAGAACGAAGAAGAAACGATGGAGTACTTAAAGAGCGACGAAATCAAAGCCGTACTTATCGAGAAAAAAGGCGAAACTCCGCTGGTGGATTGTAAAAACACGCAGACGGCTCTGTTGTGACATGTATATTTTTAACGCACGCATACACACAAACAAACACATACACACACACACACACACACACAGTTTCCCTTTTTATTCGTGTATCTCTCTTTCACTTAGGCGTCGCTGGTGATGAACACAGTCGCACCAGCGATGACGAGCGCGATGATGAGAAATGGTAAACAAAAGCTCAAACCACGCCTCGCTCGCTTACTTAATTGGAATTTCCCTCTTCTCTTCTTTTCTTCTTCTTCTTCTTCTTCTCCTCTTCCTCCTCCCTTTCCTATTTCGTCGTCTTTTGATGAAGTCCCGGTAACCCACTTTTCGACGGTGTGACACTCGCGCCAACTCAGTGCCGTCACCGCGATGGCTAAAAACATATCCACGCCGTAGTGCGTTTGATCCAGCGCTTCTTTACACGACGCGTGTAATACGGCTAAAAATACGACGAAACTACCCAGAGATATACCGTGCGTTGCTAAGCACAAGAAGCCAGACATGTATATGACACCGTGTCCGGAGAAGATCAAATCGTTGCACCCACCAGTTCCCCGAATTCGACTCGATCCGTATTCAATTAAATGCCAACCGTCTTCGTATTGCATCGGCGCGTCCGAAAATTGACGGTTGTAACACCCGGGCTTTGGATTTGGTACCACGGTAAGCATGAATGACACCACGCGAATGGCGCGCGCTAACGCAATCGTCGCGCACGTTCGAGCTGCAATCCCAAAAACACTTCTTGAGCTACTACTACTATTAATACTACTACTAATATTGATGCCGCTTGCAATTTGCTCTTCCGCCGGCGAGAAAGCGGCGTTAGGTGATTTGTCCTCAAACCTTCCCGCGCGTTTTTCTCCGCGCTCTTCGTCTCTACTGTTACTACGACTATTATCATGACCGTTCAACGGTCGCTCGTCCCTCGAGAGCGTTTTTTGATGATCGGTGTTCTTCTTAAAAAGCATCCTACCCAAACCTTCGCCTTCGCCGCCGAGCGTCGGTCCCAACACGCCTAAAATTACCCACGCGCCAAAATGCAAAGTCGTCCATCCGGGAAACGTACCACAAAACAATTCCTTCAAAGCTCTCGACGTCTCGCACCCGCGACGTAACCACTGATACAAATTATCTTGCAACGACGTGTACACAAACTTATTCTCGTCCAAATGCGTAATCAACGCCACGCACACGTTTTCCGCCAACAATTGCGCGACGACCAACGCCGCGAACAAAAGCATCTTCATCGCCGGATATACCTCCCGTTCCCAGTTATACAAAGACATGGATAACAAAACCACTAAACTTACGATCGTTGTCACCATATAATCTAAAATCCTCGTCCCGGAAACTTCCACGGACGCTCTCAGTATCGGCGGAAACGCGGTCAATAAAGTCAACGCGGTCAAAGTCCGTCTCCTCTCCGCGCGGAAGTACCTCGCGATTTTTTTCGGCACTGAATGCGAGAGCGATTCTTCCCTTACGTTCTTCCCTCTTCCGTCCTCCTCCTTTTCTTCCTCCTCCTCTTCCGATGCGCTTCTCGCCGTTCCTCCTCCGCTCTTGAAATGTCTCACTAACGACCACGAGTTTCTCGCCGTCGTCTGGACAATCTTATTCAACCTCTCTCTGAAAGAGTTTCGACCTCTTCCTCCTCTGTCCTCCAAATCCTCCTCCTCCTGTTTCAGAACGACGACTTCTTCTTCTTCATCATCATCGTTGGTGTCGAAAGACGACAGCTCTCCTCCTCTTCCTCCTGCCATCATCATCTCTGTATCCACAGTTTTATTCTTATGGAGCAAAAAGCGCTTAAAATTTTGTATCTAAAAAGTGCTTTTTTGATCAAAATTTGACCCGAAAATTCTTTGTCTTTTTTCTTCACTCGCAAAAGAAGCAAAAATAATAAAAATATGTTTACGATCAATTTAGTATCATCATCGGCGGCAGCGTCGACGAGCAAAACCTCCTCCTCCTCCTCCTCCTCCTCCTCCTCCTTCTCTTCCAAGAGAGTGCGGTTATTCTCAAATTTTGAGAGAAGGAGAGGAGAGGGTTTCAAAGTTCGCGCGGAACCGGCGAAACCGAAATTGAAGAAAGCGGTACGTTTTACAGTTGTTGTTGTTGTTGTGTCCAATTATTATAGATTACTCACATGTTTATTTATGTATGCAGGAGGAATTCACGGCTGGTGGAGGCGGCGCGAGAGGCTACTGCGACGTCGAAGAGATTAAGAACGCGATTAAAGAGTGCGAAGGTACGTTTTGATTTAAATCCAGAAGAGAGAAAGAAGAATATGCGATCTTCATTTCTTTTCATCATCTTACAAGAAGCATCCGAGTCACCATTATTGCCCTCTTTATGCGAAGACTGACGACAGAACTTTTACTGACATTTTTAATACTAATAATAAACAGGATTGGAAGGCAAAAAGTTAGAAGCCTGTTACGCGCAGTACGGGTGCGATATTAACATCGTGACCGATCACTACGCGAAAGTTGCCGGGGTGGAGAAGAAAAGCCAAGACGAGAAGTAGACATCCGTTTTGACGAAGCGCTACCGAAACGCGTCGTTGTACGTTGTGAAATCGAATTTAAAATAAGAATGTATATACTGCACGACCGTGATAAAAATATTATATAGTAATGTGTTTCTAGTGGTAGTTATTTTTCTCTCTCTCTTTCGCGCCGCCGTCCTCTCTTCACCCGAGAGAGAGTTTGCTGCTTCCCTCGTTTACTTGAAGAAGCACATTTTCCCTTGATCCATCACCACTCTATAAGCGTACCTCTCTTGGACGAGCGTTTTGGCTAATTTTTGATCCTCTTCGCTATCTCCCGGAATGGCGGTGATGTGACCGTATCCTTGCGAGCGGAACCAATCGAGAGGGATGGACGGTTGACCGTAAACATCCAATCGAGCACACAAACCAGAACGCAAGAGCATTAAAGTGGTGATAAAGTTGTGCGTCGGCTCGCCTTCGTAGCCCCAGTTGGAAATACCTCGTCCTAAACCTTCGTCGTTGGCCAAGATGGAGTGGATGGTTTTACCCGCCGCTTTGGCCATCAAATACGAAGCCGCGTCCAATCGAACGGTCGTTTCCGTGATCGGTTCGGTGAGTTTCGTGAATTTGCAAAACTTAGAATCAGGCGCGCAGTACACCAACGTGTCGTGGACGTCAATGACCGAGGCAAATCGAGAAACAGTCGCGTCAAATCGTTGCCCGCTTGGGTCATACTCCGCGTCGCTGGTTAACGCACACGAACCGAGTTCGCCAGATTTGCCCATCGCCGGTAACTTGGACGAGTTCAACATCGTTCTCGGGTTGCTGTGCAACGTGGAGAGTCTCGCGGAGACTTCCGTGAGTTCTTCTGGGGACACGTCCGGATTGATAACGGCTTCGGCGTCCGCTCTTAAGGCGGCAGCCAACTGTAAAGCCGCTGCATCCGCGCACTCGGCGTTGGCAAACTGACACGCGATGTCGAAGAGCGACAGCTTCGCGACTTCAAACATGACTCTTTGTTCCGTGTCCGCTTGGTCGATATCGTCGGCGTTTTCAGACATACCCTCGACGAGTAACGGGTTCGTTTCCGGCCCAGCGTATCGTTCGCGACCGAACGAGGCTGACGCTAACGGAACGTTTTGCACCGAAGTCGCCGTTAAGGGCGTGCCAGTGATTCTCCCTCCTGCTTTCTTTTGCTTCCCAAGCAAGCTTCGCGCGCGTCTCTTTTCGCCTTCGTCGGAAGACGCACCCGCAATCGTCTCGGCGTCTTCTTGCCCAACTTCCAACTTGGTCTCGTCTTCCGTTTGTTCTTCGTCGGAAATCGTAACGCCTTCTTCGGCAGCCAATTCTGCCTCTTCCTCTTTCTCCTCGATAATCTCTTCCTTCAACTCCTCCACGGCGTCTTTCAAATCTTCCTTCGCGTCTTGCAACTCTTCCTTCGCGTCTTCGTGTTCCGCTTGCTGCTCTTCCGTGTGTTGCACTTTATCCGTGTGCGCGGCAGTTGTTCCGGCCGGTTTCGTGTAAAAAGCGTCGTCGTATCGATCGTGAAGCTCTAATCCTGGAATCACGCCGCTCGGCGCGACGCCCGGTCTAATGCACACCTCGGGCACGCCCAACGCCGCCCATCTGGCCATAGAATCCATATTCGATCTCGATGGCACCGCTTCAGCCGCATCGTTATTCAAACCCATTTCTGCCGCTTCCTCTGCCGCCTCCTCTTGCGCTTCTTCCGCTTCTTCCGCCGCAATCTCTTCTCGATCCTCCTCGGACATCGTCTCCGACGGCGCCAACTCTTCCGAAACGTCCACCGCGTCGCCGCCGCTACTATCAACATCGAAATCACCGCCATTGCTACTCCATCCACCTAATCCAAACTTCCTCGACGCTTGGTTCGACAATTTTTGCCCGGACGGATGGCCAATCGCAAACACCGCGATGGCGACGAGCACTAATATCGAAAAGATTATCGCCCCTGGGGAGGCAGATCCGCTCGAGCGAGAGGATTTTTGCTATAAAAGAAAAGAAAAGTGTCGTCGCGTCAGTTGATGTGCGAATGGTAAAATACAGAAAGGCTTTCAGATCATCGATCCGTGATGCTTTAAGTGCGGAAAAGGTACGTGAGAGAGAGAGAAAGAAACTCTGGAATTCGTCACCCGATCGTATCCGAAAAGGCAATCAATCAATCAAAAAGCTCAACAAAAGTGACGAAGAGAGAGAGTTTAGAGAAAAAAAGAAATCAAACGACGACGTACCATTCGCTTCTCTCTCAATCGCTCCTCGTTCGCCTGCCTCACTTTCTCGCTCTCGGCGCGAATCGTATCCGCGTTGGAAGAGCGATGCTGCATGTTTTTTGTTTGTTTTTTCTTTCCCAAAGAGGTGTTTCGAAACAACCAAAAAGTAACGAAGAAAAGAGAAGGAAAACGATGGATGGCTGAAAATGAGCAATTGAAGAAGACCGGTCGTTTTAGGGTGCGTTCGAGAATGAAAAAATACGCGAGGAAGACTAGCAGCGAGTCTTCTTCTTTTATGACATATAACGCGCCCGCCCGGGGAAGTGTTGCATCGAATAATAATATGAATATGTATAATATAATAAATAACTGAATAAATACGGATTCTTTTCGGTGTTCTCGATCGACTTTCGTATGTATATGTGTGAAGGAGAATGCACCAGGTCATGAGAGTCGAAGACGAAGTGAACGCCGCCGCTTTAGGCGGCTTCGGCCGCGAGAGGCTTCAAAGAAGAAGCTTTCTCGTCGTTGTCTTCAGTGGTTGACGTGCCTTTTTGCGTCGTTTGCACATCAGTTCTTTTCAACGATTTTAAAAACATCGATTGGGATTTCCAAAACGACGGTTCGTCCGGGTCTTTTTTCTCGCGAGCGAAAGGCTTTTCTCCGGCTTTGGCCGACGCAGATATGGCGTAGGCTAAAGTGACGAGAGAAAAGATGACCAAACCGGCACCGACACCGCTAGATTCAGTGTTCGTGAACGCTTGTGGGTTAGCAAAGACGGCAGTCGTAACAGCCAACCAGGAGATGACGGTACCTATGGCCAACGAGAATTGGCGGTTATGCAACGGTTGAGCGTACGGTTTGACGTATAATGCCAAACAGAAAGCGACGCCGCAGAGCATTTGCGCCATGGCGATTTGACACGCCGATGCGAATTCAGAAGAGACGTCGTAGCCGGAATTCGGATCGCCGCGCAAGTTTCTTTCAGTAGCAAACACTGGAATGGCGGCTAAAAAGAACTTGGTCGCCAACAAAACGAGCTCCCATCCTTCGCATCCCGGGCGATTGGATTTGTACATGAAACCGTACGTCGAACGCAAGGAATCGGATTCCGATAATTTCCCGGTCGGACGTCGTTTCAATAACTTCCATGCAAGAAACAACGGTAGACCGAACGGATAAATAATCATCGCGAGATACGCGGACGATCGGTAGGCGTTGAACGTCGCACCTTCGGCTTCGATTTTATAATCCACGCGTAAGAACGTTCCAACGTCCAGAGTTCTGGAGTTGAAGAGCTGCAAGACGGTTTTGGTGACGCCAGCGTAGGTTAAAACGAGCATCCAAACGCAGTTACGCTTACATTTACCTTGGAATTCGATTAATATCTCGTCGTTGATATTCAAACCGAGGAATGTATTCCTATTCATCTTCCTAATCACACCGGCGGTGTTAAAGGCGACGAAAGTAAGCATCAAGATGATCGGCGGCACGGTCAAAGCTCCAATGTATGACACGTAAAACGTGTTTGAGGCGTTCGAACATCCCGGCGCTAACGCATCCAAGTTTAAGTTGGTCACGTCGAGTATTCCCAACGTTCTCTTCATAGGCGAAGGCCATTTGACGTCGTAGGAGTACAACAAACCGAGCGTTTGAAAGACGTAAATGACGCACGTGGCGAGTACCGTTCCGGCTGCTTCCTGGAGCGGTTTCTTGAAAATGTAAATTATAAACCCGATCAAGGCTAAAATTCCGATAACTGGAATAGCATCTGTAATGGGTTTTGATTGGCACTTCAAACACTTGCCGCCTAACTTTCGGAAACCTTCTTTGCACAACGCGCACACCGGCCCTTCGTAGGCGTCCTCGCATGCGACGTTGCCAGTCGAGTTAGTCGCTTTGCACGCTTCCGCACCCATGGGGCACTGGAAGATGTACTCGGACAAGTCATTTGAGCGCCACCAACCTTCAAGTGAGGAGATATCGCTCCCACCGCGGCAATCGCCACCTTCAGGACACGGCTTGCATTGTATTCCATCCAGATTGAACGTTCGATCTTCGCAATAACTGCATATTCTCGCAGATTTTTCGCCGTTCTCTAAGTTCATCCAATTAGGCTGGTACCCGGGAAGACAGTTTAAGATTTGCGCGTTCAATATCAACTCGTCGCCGATTTGAACATCGTTCTCGCGTTTGCATAAAAATGATACGCGGTATACGTCACCGAGCTCGCCCCGAAATGTCACCTTGTCAAAGGTTGAAACGCCTTTCTGAGAATTTTCAGAGAGTTCGCCGGAAACGACCAAAGGAGAGTGATTTTTCAAAAATTCGAGCCTTCCAAGGTCTCCAGCGTAATCCGTGATAGCGATGTCGTCCAATTCGTGCGAAGCAGTAGATATTGTACACGTTGATGACGCTGGTTCAGAAACCGCGACATGCCCGTAATAGTCCACGAGTTCAACCGAGAACGATTTGGCAACTTCACCCGATCCGACGCCTTTTGAGAGCTCGGCTAAGACATGCGCCGGTGCTTGAACTTTCAACGCCTCCGTTGCGTAATCTTCTGGATGAAAGGTTGGCAAGTTGCTGCAGCTTTCGCACGTAAACTCGACGTTCGGCGAAGACGCTCGCGTCCAGTAGACGCTCGGGCCAGATTCCGCCACGTTCGAACGAAAAATCAACTGTGATAAAGTATTCATCGTAGTTGGTGTTATCGAAGCTTTCGCAAAGTTGGCGTCGAAATAAACGCCGCCGCCTACTTTGGAGGCTACGTTACTGTCGAGAGTCAGAGACGCGAGCTCGAAATCGAGTGCCGAGTCAGCACCGCTTTCTTCCGACGGCGGCGCGATGGAAATCGCACCACCATTAGTAGCTTCGTTTTTCGACATGACACTTCCGTTTTCTACTCGAAACGCGATTGCAGAGCTCGCAATAGCACCTCCAAATCCATCACTGGCGACGTTTTCAGCCATGATCGTTGCGTCGAGCTTCAAAGATGCCACGTTGTCTACGGCGCGAATACCTCCACCGTGTGTAGCGGCGACGTTTTTAGAGAAGATGGCATCCTTAGCTGTGACGATACCAACGCTCGCGTAAATGCCGCCTCCAGCGCCGCGCTTTTCGCCAGGACCGTGACATCCAAAGGCTGTATTTTCGAGAAGTGTCGCGCCTTCTCGAACGGTAACGATCGCGCCTTCGGAATACAAAGACACAGACGGGGTGGAACCAGAAGCAGAGCTCGTCGTCGCGGCATCACTGGAAGACAACACAAAGATTGCACCGCCGTCGATGGCCGCATTCTTCGTCATAACGGTGTTTTGGGAGATTTCCAAGTTGGTCGCGCCTTGAGATACGGAAGAGACGTCGTATACTCCGACGACGGCGAACGCGCCCCCACCAGCGCCGCGAACTCTCGGGCATACCGTTTCGTTGCTTCCGCCAGCAGTGTTCCCGGAAAATACCGCGGCGGTCACAGTAGTCTTACACGATGACTCGAGGTAAACACCGCCACCATATGAAGAAGCGACATTTTCAACAAATTTCGAAGCCGAATTAATGGTGATGTCCGCGCCGACGCACGACACGCCACCACCATTTTTGGCGGTATTTTTATAGACGGTCGTTTCAGACGAAAGGGTTACTGACGCTGACGGTTCAGCATGAATGGCACCACCGAGATTTTGGGCAACGTTTCCGGCCAAAGTTGTCTGCGCGGACGTGACAATTGTTGACGCCGTCTTGGCGTTGATGGCGCCTCCGTTGACTTTCGCGACGTTTTTCGTAAACATGCAGGAATCAAACGTGAGTAAAATTGCTTGTGGCCACGCCATGACTCCCGCACCGTAATCTGCTTCGTTTTCAGTAAAGGTAACGCCGGTAAACGTTCCTTTAGCGCCTGAATAAACGAGAAGACCACCACCGTAACTTTCGGCATTTGCCGTTGGCGTATTCTTGGAAATCGTGCCATCCACAAACTCGGCGTCACCACCATTAAAGATACCAATGCCGGATCCGTAACTCGCCGAATTCCCGGAAACCTTCGCGTTTATAAACTTTGGCTTGCAATTGTTCCCGATGAAAATACCAGCCGCGAAAAATGCTGAATTGTTTTCAATGACGGCGTTGGTGAAAACGCCGCTGGAAGATTCGTCGACGTTCAAACCACCACCTTTTCCAGAAACATCCAGAGAGCAACCTTTCACGGTCAAATCGTTCGCGATGACATTCGAGTTCGTTTCGATGTAAATACCACCGCCTCGATTGGCGTTCCCGGTTCGGTCGTTACCTCCCGAACAGTTTTGCACGACGACGTTATCAAACTTGGGAGAGGCGCTCACAACGTGAATACCACCACCCAAATTCTCTGCCAGGGAGTCTTTCACGACAACATCAGAGAGCTGAACGCGCTCAGAAGTCGCCGAGTTTGCGATTTTTAATCCGCCGCCGGTTTCGCTGCGACCGTTTTGAATAGTCACGCCAGAAATGGTGACTGCATCGTCGTCGCCGGAAATCGTGGCAAAATGGTTCTCGTATCCGCAGTCGATTGTAGTTGAATCGGGCAACCCAGTGAGAGAAGAAATCTCTACTGGTCCAAGAGACGTTATCGAAAGACCGCACGAACTCGAAGCGAACGTTCCGGGAAGCAACGACACTTTCTTGCTCACAGCGTTTCTGAACAAGGTCGACGCCAACGTTGCCGCCAACGACGCGCACGGAGACGTGAACGTACCGCACGACGTAGAAACATCAGATGAAGTCGCCGAGGCAAACATCTCAACAATCGGATTTCCGGCGAGAACCGGGACGTATTTAGCCGACGCGAAATTCGGAGAGACTGTTTTTGTACCAGTACCATCGATCACGACGGCGTGTACTAGAAAAACAATGACACTTCCCAAACTGGACGCGGTTTGCTCCATATCCGACAAGTCGACTGAGGTAGATAAAGCGCCGCCAAAAGCGACACTACTATTTAACGTCGATGAGATGCCATAATATGGCCACGTGTATCGAATGGGCATCTTATCAGCACCAGGAATGTAAGGCGTGACCGAATATAAGGAAACGGTCTCGTCCTTGTACTTCTCGCTCGCCGCCCAATGTACGGAGTACGACGTCGAAGACGTTTTCACCGCGTACGCGTACGCTGGAGCTTTCAAAACATCTTGCGCACCAAATGACGATTGCTCTGCCAGCGCTTGCACGCAAACAGAATCCGTCGACGCGTCGTGCTTCGCGATGCCATTCGCTAACATCGCGCCTTCCAAAGCGCTCGCGTACGCCGAAATATCCACCGTCTCCACGCCATCGCAGAAACACCCGGCGTCGTTCCAGGTGTTCAACAAAGCTTTACACGTGTTTGACGTCGGACTGGCACACGCGCTCACGTCTGGCATCGACAAACACGTCGAGACGCTCGGAACGTTATTCGTCGTTTCTTCGGCGCGCGCAAAGGCACCCCAAAAAGTAACAACGAGCAAGGAAAAGAAAAACATTCTTCTTTTCGAAAGGATCGTCATCGTCTTCATCCGCGCGCACGAACACCCAACGACCGAACAGAAGAAAGAAGATAACAGGAAACAAACTTAAACTCTCACGCGATTGATAAACCGTACGCGAACGCGCTTAACCGTACCACCGATCGAGTCAATTCAATAACAATCGCCAACGAGATCAGAATTAAATACGCCGACACGAACAAAAATAAATACAAAGAGCGCGCTTGGAGAGAAAACAAATCTCTCGAAAATAAAAACACTCTTTCTTGGTCTCGCTTAGTATTCGTCGTTGTTATACTCTGCGTCGTCGCAACTACTCCTGCGCTTTTCCGCGAAGAGTAGGAGTTCGTGATGATACTTGTTGTTGTTAACAAAAAGAAATGCGTTTTTTTTTTGTTTTTCAGAAATTTTAGCGTTTTTTTGTTTTTTCTCTCGAGCTCTCGTACATATAGAAGGAAAGAGCAGAGTAGAGAGCAAAGAGAGAGTACTTGACGTAACATAGTGTGCACAAATGATAATATTGATTTTGACTACTTATAATAAAGGTTCTAGGCGCAGAGCAGTTTGCTCCTCCTCGGTCGAGCAGTTTGCTTAAAGCAAAGAGAAGGAACCGACAGCAAGCGCGGCGAAGCCCAACGCGTGCCCGAGAGACCCCCACGCCATGACGTCAATCAACGTAAAGCCGCTCGGGTCGTTCGTCGTGTTCAAAAACGAAGCCTCTTCTGCTTTCACGTCGCCGGCGGCGTAGTGCGTCTCGCCGTTTTGCGTCGGCAAACCCGCTTTCGCGATTTCAGCTCTTTGATACGGCATGAAGACGAATCGTCCGAGCGAGAGCATCAACGCGTTCGCGCCGGAGATGGCCAAGTTCACGTCCGAGAAGGCTCTGGTTTGGACTTTCACCCCTCGAGAGGTGGATCGCGTTTGCGATTTGACTTTGCTGTTTATATTTTTTAACGGTACGTAGAAGATACCCATTCAAGACGAACGTGGAGAGAAAGATGAAGAGACGTGATAAAGAAGAAGAGCGTTGTGAAGTTGTGAGTAAACAAAGCGCAATTTTATTCGCGGATGGGATGTGTTGGGAGGACCGTATCCCCACCTTTTCCACTTGAGAATCGGACGGAGATCGCGCGCTTTATAAATAATATATTTTAAACTCAGAAGAAGAGAATAAAGAGACAGAGACCACGCGCGAATGAACAACGAACAAAGGAACAGAGTAAAACGAACCTGGAGAAAGTCGCGGTGGTGCGCATCGGCAAGGCGGTTTGCAAAGCGAACGACATGATGTGACTTTACAAAGGTTTTCTGTGTGTTGATATGAGGAGGAAAGCAGTTGCGGGGTGAAGAAGATACGGTTTTAAAAACAGAGATGTTTAGGGTTAATTTATCGATTTTGGTCTTCTTTATTGATGTTCCTTGGCCTCCTCTTCTACATCGCTTTTGCGGCGTGGTCGGCTACATTTTTTTTCGCCACTTATTGCGATGATGATGATGATTCGTATTACGATTGATTCTCCTGCTCTTCTTCGTCTTCGTTCTCTTCTTCGGTGGTGCCTTTTTGGTGGTGATGACAGGTGAACGCGAAAAAGTTTGGTCTGGCTCCGTATTTCGTCTCGTCGTATTTCTCGAATTTCTTCAACGCCGCTCGATTGATTTCGCACCCGGCTTTGACGAACGCCTTCTCCCACTTTTCGCGAGGCCAGACGGTGAGGTGCACAATCGCCGGTTTCTTCGGATCTTTAGGGTCTAGACCACTCCTTCGTAAACTGATGGTGACAAACACGTCTTTTTTCGCGATTCGTACCAACTCTTTGACGCTTTGTTCGGCTAAATGCGTCGGCACGTGTTCTAAGACTTCGCTCGAGAAGACGACGTCGAACCGCTTGTCCTCGAAGCGACTCAAATCATTTAAAACACCCGTTTCTACCACTCCTTCTTTCGCTAATTCCTTGCACGACGTCTTCGTTACGTCGGATATTTCAATCCCTCTGACTATTTTCCCCGCGCTTCTCAACGCTCTCATCGTCCCGCACGTCCCCGCGCCGCCGTCGAACCACGTTCGCGACTCTGGATACGCCTCCAAAACCGTTCTCAGAAAGCCTTTCAAGAGAGGATAGGCTGGTTTATTCTCGATCGCGTTTTTCAAGTACACGTCGTAAAACTTCTTATCCGGTTTATTATTATTATTGCTATTGCTACTACTACTACTACTCGACGCAACCCACCCTCTCCGGTGCGCGCTTTGCGTTCGTCCTCCTCCACCTTTTTTCCCGTGCCCGTCGATGTACTTCATCGCGTCTTCTTCGCCGGCTAAGAACTTTGGTAATACTTTCTTGTTGTTTCCATCTCTCGCCTCGTCGTCTTGGCCTGAGAGTTGTTGCAAGTGCTGTTCCATGTCGTTGCTGGAATGATGATGAATTTGCACTCTCTGTCGACTCGTATCATCATCTGCGGAATAGTAATGCGATTTAATCTCCACGATTAAAGGTATCGACAGGAATAAAAGACAGAGAAGTCTCAGTTTTTGCCTGCGCTGCTGCTTGAACAACGAGTGCGAAGGCGGAGGCATTTCACAAACAAATGAGGAAAAGAGAGTGAGAGGAGGATTTTTCAATAGTTGTTGTACACGCTCGTCTAGCGAGAGCTCAATCGGACAATCTGTTGTAAACAAAAGCTATGCAAGGATACCGCGATCGTCGTTCTCTTTCTTTCTTTCTTTCTTTCTAGAGTATGTAGTATTAGTTTAGTAGTACACTTTGTTTTTTCTTCTTCTCAACGTCTTCTTCTTCTCAAACGTCGTCGATGCTTTTCTCCGTCGCTTCTTTCAAGACTTTCTTGACGACTTTTTTGTTCTTCAACGAGTTGATATGAATCAACCCTTGAACGGCGGTTTCGTTCACCGCTCCGGGTAAATAGTCTCTTCCAAATAACGTTTTTAATCCTGGGACTTTCTTGGTTTCGCCCGTCGGGAGCTGGTCGTACGTCGCGGCTAAAGGACCGATGTATTGCACCAACACCGAATACAAAGGTTGCAAAACGCGTTCCGAGAGTTCAATCATATCCGTCACGTCCCGTCGTTTGTCGATGTATTCGTCCTGGTCGGTGTTTTCAATCATGGTCATCAGTCTATCGAAACCTCTCGATAACTCCGCGCTCGGCCATAATCCGTACTTGTCCGATCTGTGTAACCAAAAAAAGTATCCCCACTGAAACTCGAAGAACAAACGTTCCTCCAACGACTTGCCTCTTTTGAGAACGCCAAACTTCCTCGCGAATCCCCCCAACGAGCGAAAGACGTCGTTACGAAACGACGACAACTCGAAATTCTCCGGTAAATCCTTCAAATCTATTCTCTTGTAACTCTCGTCTCTGCAAAACGACCACCCTTTCCCTTCCATGATTCCCCAAAACGCCTCCTCGCTCAAGTCGTCCTCGAACTCGTAAATCTCCTCCAAAGTCACATCCACGTCCCACCCGGCTAACTCTAACGCCGCCAACGTGTGATGATGATCGACGACGTAATAATACCCCCGGTACTTCACCGCCGGTACCGGTTTAATCGCCATGTATTCTCTCGCGTTCTCCTCGCTCGAGAAGTTCGACAACTTATAAAACGTCCAGTCCCATCCGCACGCGGTTTGCGACGGTTTCGCAATCTTCTTAATCTCCGACCACGGTTTCGTTTTCGTCGGGCATAACTCTTCGTCGATGTTCCCGATGGAGTCTTTGTTTGAGGACTTTTTTTGTTCGTCTTTGTTTAAAACCGCGTTCAGTTTGGAGACTATTTTATCCGTATGAATTATTCGTTGCACAGAAGAAGATCCCGTCTTCTTTTTCCCACCACTCGAAGAAGAGGAGGTCTTCTTCCCTTTCGCCGTTCTGCTCTTTGTCGATCTCGCTTCGTCCACCGAAGACGAAGAACGAGGAGGCGCGAAACATCCTTTTCGACAACCTCTGTTACTCTTCGTAGTATTCGTCGACGAATCAACGCGTCGCGTCAAAGACAGCCGCGACGCCAAAACGGCGGTGGTCGTGCTCGAGGTAAAACTCATCTTTATTCAAACCAACAACCAACAACACAACCACAACGGGTAAGATTTTGAATATTTAATGATGCGTGTTTAAATCTTTCTCTCTCTCTCGGTCGCACGGTCTCCGCGCGTAATACACCACCGAAAAAGAAAGAAAGAAGAGAGAGCACACTGCTATGCGCGCACTTCTGA
The DNA here is from genome assembly GCF_002220235.1 of Bathycoccus prasinos. NCBI lineage: Eukaryota > Viridiplantae > Chlorophyta > Mamiellophyceae > Mamiellales > Bathycoccaceae > Bathycoccus > Bathycoccus prasinos. The sequence continues at coordinate 154,013 of NC_024006.1, forward strand.
AACGCTTTAATAATGCGTAAACACCCGCCCTTCAAAAGAAACACAAGAGAGAGAAGAGATTAGAGAGACGGTTACGTCAGAGGAGAGAGATACGAATATTCTTCTCTCTTTTCTGTGTGTGAGGAATTCAAAGAGAGAGAAAAAAGCTTCAAAAAAGGACTGAGAAATCTAATACGTTGTTTGTTTTCCAACACGAGAGTACTAGTACTACGAATAAAACTCTGATTAAAACTCTACGTATAACGGCAAACGAAACACCTTCCCACAAAGCGAAAAAGTATAAAGACACATATATATAAGTACATAATAAAATGGCGCAAAGAAGAGTGGTGATCGTTGGCGGCGGGAATTCCGCGGGCTACCTCGTGCGAGCTTTAGTTGGCGCACCGTCGTCGTCGTCGTCGTTGTCGTCACCATCATCATCATCGGTAACAATCGTGTCGGAGGAAAACGTCCTGCCGTACGAACGCCCGGCGCTGTCGAAGGCGTTTTTGAACGAACAGTCACCGGCGAGATTACCTGGGTTTCATACCTGCGTCGGGGGCGGTGGGGAGAGGCAAACGGAGGAGTGGTATAAAGAGAAAGAGGTGGAGACGAAATTGGGAACCAAGATCACGAAGTGCGATTACGAGAAGAAACGGGTGGAAACCGCGAGCGGAGAAATAATCGAGTACGATGCGTTGGTGATTGCAACTGGGGTGAGCGCACACAAAGGGTCGTTTATTGAAGGTTTTGACGGAAAGATGTGTAAAGTTTTGAGAAGTCACGAGGACGCGTTGGAAGTGGTGAAAGCGATGGACGCCAAGCCGAAACATCCGGTGGTGGTCGGCGGCGGGTACATAGGTTTAGAGGTAGCCGCGGGGATGTGTGCGAGAGGTTTAAAACCAACGGTCGTTTTGTTAGAATCGAATATCATGGCGAGGTTGTTTACGAAAGAAATCGCCGCGCATTACGAACAGTTGTACGAATCGAAAGGCGCGACGTTTATTAAAAACGCCTCCGTGAAGAAAATCAACGACGGGAAATCGGTCATTTTGAACGACGGGAGAGAGTTGGACGCCGATTTAGTCGTCCTTGGTGTCGGTTCGGACGTTCGACCAAACGTGGAACCATTTTGTGACTCTTCTTCTGGCGGGCTGTTGGAGAAAGGAAAAGATGGCGGGATTAAAGTAAACGGCAAATTTGAAACGTCCCAAAAAGACGTCTACGCCATCGGCGACGTGTGTTCGTTTCCGGTTCGTTTGACTGGACCAAATGAGAACGAAGAACATTACAGAATGGAACACGTGAAACACGCCAGAGCATCTGCCGCGCACTGCGCGCGAACTCTCATCGGTGAAAAAGACGTCCCGGATTACAAATACGAACCGTTCTTCTACTCCAGGGTATTCGAGCAACCGAATTCGGACCGCCCAGTCTCTTGGCAATTCTACGGTTTCGGAGGCCACGCGGCGATGGAAACCGGGAAAGTCTCCGCCGTCGGCCCAATTGGTGACTTCAAGCCGCAACTGGTCTCCTTTTGGATCGAAACGTCCACGAAAAAATGCATCGGGTGCTTCCTCGAATCCGGCGGTTCCATCGAAACGCAAATCGCCAAAGACTTGGGGGAGAAAAATCCAGTCGTCGACGTCGACGCGTTAGCGAAAAGTGCGACCGTCGCGGAAGCCATGAGCGTTTGCGCGGAAGCGTTGAAGAAAAACTAGCGTGTGTATCATGTAGTTCAAATTGTCATCTTCTTAAAGTTAGTTGTCCAGTAATAAAGGTGTTGTCTTCGATTTTTGATTTTTTGTTGTGTTTTTTTATGTTTATGTCGACGTGGCAAAGGACATCTTGGGAGACTTCTCTCCTTGTGCGGAAATGCTTCATTGTACTCCCTCACATATCTTTACCACCTGTCGTCTGTTTTGTGTTTGAGATAAAGTAACATCGAAAGAGAGAGAGAGAGAGACGATACTGCAATAATTCTCTCGTCATGTTGAGCTCGACGTCGTCGTCGAGGACGGGTGTCGCGAGCTCTTCTCCTTCGGGTGAAAAGAATGTAATGAGAAAAACGACGTGTCAATTCTCGACCGGCATCTCGACCTCCCAACACCGCGCGAAGAAGAAGAAGAAGAAGGAGGAAACGCTAAACTGCTCTGAGAAAAGGGGCGAGACGATACAAACGAGATCATCGTTTGTTGTTCGCGCGACAAAAAGTGACGAACGCAGCTCCAGCGCGGGGGAGTATTTCACGAGCAACAAAAACAATACGTACACATTATCCTCTCACTCGAGGAAGAAGGACAAAAACAACAATTTGGTCGCACACGCGTTTGATGCGACCATGGACGAGAATAAAGAAGATAATAACAGCGAGATCAAGAAAATAGTAAAACCTAGATTTGGCATGGCTATAGATCCGGAAGTGTTACCTCGCAACGACGAGACGGATAAGTTAATCATGAAACTGTTCATACCGGCGGTGTTAAATTTTCTTATCATTCCTTTGGTTGGCATCGTTGACGTATTTTGGGTAGGAAGAATGGGCGATGCGGTCGCGTTGGCAGCGCAAGGCGCGGCGAATCAAGTTTTTCAGTCGGCATTTTGGATCATATCGTTCATTCCTTCCGTAGTGGCGCCGATGGTGGCGAGAGCGGCTGCGGGTGGGGATAAAGCCGAGTTGCAGAATAAAATCGGCGAAGGGATATTTTGCGCGTTTATAGTCGGTTTGTTCGGGATGACTGTGATGGGATGTTTGAGGAATCCTGCGTTAGGTTTAGTTGGTCTAGATCCGGTTTCAGCGACTGGGATACAAGCGGCGCCATACATCGGGATTCGAGCGTTGACGTTTATTCCGGCGATTGTCAGTACGGTTGGATTCGCGGCGTTTCGAGGTACGTTGGACGTGACGACGCCAATGAAGATTACGTTGGCGTCACAGTTAATGAACGTTATTTTAGATCCGATATTTATTTTTGGTTTTGGGATGGTTAAAGCTTTAGGAGTGGCTGGTGCCGCGTTGGCGACGTCGATGAGTGAGTTAGTCGCCGCTGGGTTGTACATCGGGACTTTATTGAAACGAAATTTGGTTACGGTGAGGTCAATATTGAAACCGCCAGATGCGAAAGCGATTGGTGCTTTACTCGTTGGTGGCGCCGGAGTGCAGTTGCGATCGCTTGCGCAAAATATTACGTTTTTAGCGGTGACGAGAACGATTTTGACGATGGATAGTACGGGCACCGCGGCGGCGGCACATACGGTTAGCTCGCAAGTTTTTCAGCTCGGCGCGATTGCTATCTTGGCGTTGTCGACGATTGCGACGATTTTGATCCCGCAGCGAATGCACTCGAAAGAGTTGGGCGGCCCGTTGGCGGCAAAAGCTGTCGCGGATAGATTGTTAGCTTGGGGCATTCTAATCGGAGTTTTCTTGTTCTTCATGCAATCGGCGGCAATTTTTGCCCTTCCGTTTTTCACGCCGATCAAAGACGTGCAGACATTTGCTGTTTTACCGACCTTGATTGGAGCGGCGTTGCAGCCATTAAACGGTATCGTATTTGTTGCGGAAGGGTTGATGCAAGGTCACCAAGCCTTTTTGCGACTTGCGGGCGGTATGTTTGTGAGCACCGGGGTGATGTTGACTGCGTTGAGATTTGAAGGGTCGACGTTACCAGGCGTGTGGATGTGCTTCGCAGCGTTCAACACGTGTCGACTTTTGTTTGCGTTGAGACATCACTTCGTAGATGGGCCGTTAGGGTGGAAGCACTTGAACGCGAATCAGATGAAATGGGAAGAGACGAATAAATCGGCGTAAAAGGAGATGAGAGCATCGAAACGAAAAGAACCACAAACAACAACAACTAATATACTAATATTGTCATCATTCCTTTAATATTATATCAACACGTGTTGCTTTTATTTATTATTCTGCTATACAACTCTAAACGCCGCTATTCGCTTATTATTTCCAGCTCGAAGACGTTAAAAATTACCACTTTCCTCCTCGTTCCCAATCGTAGCAGTCGCCGGTTGCTTTGGTCGTGGAGGACAAAACTTCGTCGATTTTACTTTTATCTTCCGCGTCGAGCGTAAATTGGAATAACTTTTGATGATCTTCGACGTGAAAATCGTTTCGCGCGCCTAAAATAACCGCCAAAACGCTTTCTTTCTCCAAAACCCATCGAGTGGCGACATTTGCGATGCTCTGGTCGTGTTTTTTCCCAATCGAGTCGAGAACTTTCAACAATTTTTGCAAATTACCCCAACCGCCGAAGTTTCTTATCACCGACGAATACTTCCTCTTCGAGCCGGTATCTAAAACGACGTCTTTTACGTCAGTCTCTAAGAACTTGCTCGATAAAAAACCGCCGGCTAAAACGCCGTACGGTAACAATTTCACTCCGCTCGCCTTGCAAAACTCGTTCATCTTCAAATCCGGTCGTCGATCTAACAACGAATACTGAATTTGGTTCGAAGAAATCTCCGCGCCTTTGTTAATCATCTCTTCCATTTTTTTCGTGTTGAAATTCGTCAACGCGACGGAGCCAATCAAACCTTTCGCTTTTAAATCAGTCAAATGCAACGCGCAATCAATATATTGCGAACTCCCGTAATCGTTCCAATACATTTGTACCATATCGATCTTCTTCAACCCGCCTAAGCGTTTGCTCGGAACATCAAACGCGTTCTCTTTCACCCATTTTTCAGTCATCGCAACTTGTTCTCTCCCAACGCAACACAGCTTCGTGTGCACTCGACACTGTTCACTGTTTCGATTGCGCTTTAAAAAATCTCCAATCACTAATTCGCTGTCGCCGTATCCGCACGCCGTCGGCCCGGTGTCGAACGTCGTAATCCCCGCATTTACAAACGTCTCAAAATCTTCCACCGCGCCTTTATCTTTCGACGTTCTGTCATCCGCCGGGTCGCCTTTGTGTCCACCCGATAACTGCCAGCATCCTTTAATCACCGCGGAAGGGTACTCTTGGGTAAACTTCAACGGAACCTCAGTTCTCGGTATTTTAGGGAGAGCAACAGAAGCAGAAGAAGCTTCTTCTCCGGCAGCGGCAAACGCGCTGCTTGGCACCAGCCCGGGTAAAATCAAACCAGACGACGACGACAACATCACGGACGCTCCTCCGGCGACTCGTTTCATCAAATCTCTTTTCGAGAGCAACGTTTTGTCGCGCAAAAGCGCATCGTCATCACCATTACTACCACCACCATCATCAGAAGAGCAAAAGAATGCTTTTCCCCGACCACCACGAGAGGAGGAAGGTTTGGAAGGTGTTGAAATCATCGAAATCGAGGAGGAGGAGAGCGAAAACATGTCGATGTTCTTGTTTTTCTTCTTCCTTGTCTTCTTCTTCTTCTGTTTCTTCTTCTCTCGACCGGTTATACGAGCGTTTGTTTTGTGTGTATTCGTAGGTCAAATGTGCCAAAAACCTGAGCAGAGGAGGAATTTTTGGCGGAAAACTCGCAACTGCCACGCGTAAAAAAGTCACTCATCAGCAAAAACATCATCACATATAAAAAGACACACATCATTATATCATGGGACTCTCGACGATAATAAAGAAGGTACAGTGCTCAATACTATTGTTTTATTAAGCGTGATGCCGTCGAAATCGTCGAGGCGTCGTCTCGAACGAGCGCGTCGTTTGATTTCTGATTTTTTGAAAATTTCCCTCGAGCTCGAAACAACTCTTTCGCCTCTCGTTGGCGTTGACTTTCTCGAGATGAAGAAACTTCCCCCCTGCTGATATCTTCTCTGTCTCTTCTCTCTCTCAAACGACGTAATCAACAGGTGAAGCGCAAAGAGCGAGAAATCCGAGTCTTGGTCGTGGGCTTGGATAACGCCGGGAAGACGACGATCGTGAAAAAAATAAACGGCGAAGACATTTCGAAAATTTCACCAACCCTCGGGTTCAACATTTCCAGCTTGCACTTGAACGACTATCGATTGAACGTTTGGGACGTCGGAGGTCAGAAAACGTTGAGGACGTTTTGGAGGAACTATTTCGAAAAAACAGACGCGTTGGTGTGGGTGGTAGATTCCACCGATGTCGCTCGATTACAAGACTGTAAGAACGAACTGGATGTGATATTGAAGGAGGAGAAACTCGTCGACGCGAGTTTGTTGGTGTTGGCGAATAAGCAAGACGTGGAAGGGGCGATGAGTGGAAGGGATATTGCGGAGGCTTTAGGATTGGTTAGTATTGGTAGTAGTAATAGTGTTAGTGTTAGCAGTAGCGAGGTGTTGAGTGGAATGACGTCGAATAGTAGCAAACGACGATGGCGAGTGCAAAAATGTTCGGCGACAACCGGGGATGGGATTTTAGACGGGTTCGAGTTCATCACCGAGGACGTCGGGAGTCGCATGTTCACCTTAGATTAACGATAATAAATAGTATTGGTACAATGCCATTTATTTAGACCTTCATCCCTAACTTCTCTCGTATGCTAATAAACGCCTTCTTCAACACCTGCGCCGGCACCGGGTTCACGTTTCGAAACAACGGCACCACCTTCTCTCCTCCTTCTCCTCCTCCTCCTCCTTCTTTCACTATCAACGCTACGTAATAAAACGCATCCGTCGTCGTCACCGTTTCGTTTATAATCACGTTCTCTATCTTTTCTATATCGTAAAAGCGGTCTCCGCTTATATCGACCCCGAGATTAGGTATCACCCGCACTATTTCGCTCTGTCGCTTTCGCAGAAGATACGAGGACAGAAGCCACATGAAGCTTAAATACAAAACAGTTACCGGTTTAAAGAACACCTCTTTTTGCCTCTCTATCGAGGCGGATGTGTTCACTAAACCAACCGCAACGGCCATTACGATCAACGCGCAGGATACGAAGACTTCTATTTTGCTCTTTTTCAGAAAGACTTGTACCGATATCGACTCGTCCGTGAATTGTTTTTCCTGCAAGACGTGTTCCCGAACTCGGAAATTGGTCGAGGAGACCGTCGCTTGAATGGATTTTGGGTTTTGCTCTCGTTTAACCGAACGCCACGCTCCTTTCTTGTGATGATGAGGATGATGACGATTGGACATTTTCTGTAATCTAAGTGCTGTTACTATCGACGCTTATGTATATATTATGTATATATTAAAGGTTTAGTATTAAGTTTGGGGAAGGAATTTTTGTGGTGTTACCTGTAGGTGTTTTTTCTTTGTTGTTCTTGTTTCGCGTACAGCGCTACTATTATTAAATCTCTACTCTCTCTCTCCCACTCACACACACACACACACTCTCTCTCTCTATGGATATATCCTACTACACATCATCTCTCGGAATGAAAAACGCTCTCGCCGTGTTCGAGCCACTCATCTCGAGTGACGACGATACCCGCTGATGACGACGATGACGACAAAGACGATAAACCTTTCCAAGCGTCAAAAATGCCGTCTTTGCTACCGTTTTTACTCAACGTCACCGTCGGCGCCATGCCTGGGTATGAGTTTGAAATCACGTAGTCCTGCAAACGGGTCTGCAAACCAGGGAGGCGCGAGAGTCCGCCGGTTAAAACGATCGAAGCGTCTTTGCCTTTCTCTTGCAAGATTTCGTGCTCGACGTCTTTGCCGCATCTTTTGAAAGATTCTTTTAAAGCGTCTTGTACGCCGCCTTGCGGGATGATGAACTCGTCAACAATGGCGGCTAAACCTCCACGAGTGTCTTTCACTTGTCGAACGATACCTTTGGACGCTAAAATCTCAGGATGAAACAAAGATTCTGGCGCGCGAATACGTTCGGCTCTCACTTTCAATTGTCGAGCTTCCATACCGGACAATTTTCGGATTTCGTATTGCGGGTCCACCGCTAAGACCTCTGCTCTCGCTTTTTCCCACAGCGATTCGCACGCGGATACTTTTTGCGCGCCCGGGTCTTTTATTTCGCCGTCGATGGCTTTATCCGCACCTCGCGCCATTTGTGAATACATGGACCAATCGTCTTCGCCGTCGCCGAACCCTTTGTCGGTCGTGTTTTGTTTTTCTTCCGCTTCTACTTCGTCTAACGTTTCTTTATTGCCAGCATGCATCGCCATTAACTTCGCGCGTTTTCTCGCCGCGGTAGTTTGCCGCCTGACGCCTTTTCTACCACCGCCTCCTCGCTCGCGTTCCTCGTTCGCTTCTTCCTCCGTGACGCCTCGAACTTCTAAACTTCGAGCGTATCGCGCGTCCTTCAAATTCTTCTCCGCAGTCTCCAACGCGTTCAACAAACCTTCGTAAAATGCTCTCGGATCTTTCTCTATGGCTGCAAATTCTCTCGCATACTTCTCCGTGTTGTTTCGAACAGTGTCTCCTTGTGCAAACCGTTTCACCATGGCTATTTTTTTATCGAAGTTGTGTTTCGCTTTCGCGACGACGTCGTTCAAATCCAACTCTTTGATGCCGTATTGAGGTGTAAATTGTAAGATTTTCGTTTTTGCGTACTCTTTACCGTTCAAACAGTCTCTCCATGCCTTTGTTTCTTCCTCGTAATTTGTCGATACGAGAGCCATCTCTCGAAACAACTGTCCTTGCAACGCCATCGCCGCGCGACCGCTCCCGATTTTCCCAGTCTCCACGAACATTTGGTTCAAAAAATTCGCCTTGTGCACGCTCTCTGCGCGTTGCGAATCCAACGCCATCTTTCCAAAGCAGTCGATTAACTTTTCTCCGCCAACGTCTACCCTCGTCGCGCCTTGCATTTGCGCTTTGCCGTTCAAAAAAGGCACGATTGAACAGTTCGAGTGACCTAAATTAATAACCGCGCCGGAACCAATCTTCTCTAAAGCGCCGACCGATTCGCACTCGCTGACTAATTGTAACTCCTTAAACCCAATTTTCTCCAAAATAATCTCGCACGCGTCCGATTTCAATCGCACGGGATTCCCGAGCGGTTCCGTCGCGATCATTTTCCGTTCTCGCACAGATTCTCCGTCTTCTCCGTTCGCCGACGTCGCCAAACGCGAGTCTCGACAACATCTCGCCACCACGGCCTCGAACAACTCCTGATCGCAAAACAACCCGTTATCTTTCGCACTCACCGTCGCGCTCGTTCTCCCGCATTCAAATCGACCTAATAGGGATTTCTTGTTGCACTCCTCGGACGTTTGAAAGATTGGATTATACTCGCCGACGAAGACGCCTTTCGTCTTCTCTCCTTTCTTGGCGAGCAAATCTTTAGGTAAAAAGTACCCGCGAGTGGTCACCGACCGAAAGAACAGAGACGGTCCGTTTGAAGAAGAAGATACAAACCCAGACCGAGCGTGGTACCCGCCCGCGTCCACTAAGAACGAATCCCTCGTCGACGAAGACTCGAAACTCTTCTTTTTCTTTCCATCGTTTTCTTCGTCGTCTCTGAATGCGTTCCAATCCAAAAACGGTTCCAAGTACACGAACGGAAGTTGTTTCTGTCCTTTTTCTTCACCAAAAGTCGTTTTTAAAGCCCCGTCGTCCTCGTTCGCTCCTTTTTCGCCGTGGTCTGAAATCGAACGAGGAGGAGGAACCGTCGTCGACATGGTGTTGTTGTGTCGACAAGACAGAGGGAAAGAAGGGGAAAATTCTGGGGAAATTCAGAAGGAATAACTCTTCGTTACTAATCACCACGCGCACAAAGCGCAACAAAGGAAGAGACAGAGACAGACACCCACACGCACAACAGAGAGAGAGAGAGAGAGAGAGAGGAACGACGCGACAGTTTCATCTCGTCTCGTCACAATAAATGTCCAATAACAACAACAACACCATGAACGAAGACAAGAACAAAGCAGCGCTGAGTGCGAAACAGCGAGGCATCGACCATTACGTCGCGGCGCGATACCAGGAAGCCGAGCAAGCGTTTACGGAAGCCATATCCATAGCGAATAAAGATGATCCGAGTTTACACTTGTATTACAGCAATCGATGCGCTTCGAGGATGAATTTGGAGAAAATAGAAGAGGCGTTGGTGGATGCGAAGAAAACGACGGAACTGAAACGAGATTTCGCGAAAGGATGGTCGCGGTTGGGACAATGTTTGCACAGACTCGCAGCATCGAGCGGCGGGGATGTGAAAAAGTTGGAGGAGGCGAAGAGAGCTTTGGAGAAGTGTTTGAGTTTGGCGAGCGAGAACGAGGAGGCAAGAAGGACTTTGCGCGCGGTCGAGGAGAAGCTGACGCGAGAGAAGGAGAGGAGAAGAGCAGAGAGAGGAGGGAATACTAGAAGTAATAGCGACACTGCGAGTGAGAGTGGGGGTATCCTCTCTCGCCTGGGAGATTTCTTAGGCGCGGTCAGGTATCAATATTCGTACGGGTTGTCGGATAACGGAAGAATTGCGGCGAACTGCGTCATCGCGGCGTTTTTGTTCTTCATCCTGAGACGATGGATTGGTTTAGGCGCCCGGAGCATGGGGCGGAGCACGTATGGAGATCGATTCGATCACGATTACGGTGATTACATCGACGATAACGCGTTCACGTTTGGAACGTTTCTCTCTTGGATGGTTTTGTACGTCGCCTATAAGAACGGCGCGTCTCCGTTTACTTTGTACATGTTGGCGAACAATCTCGGTTTAATTGGAAACGGGAGAGGGAGACGCGGCTACGGAGGTGGATACGGCGGATACGGAGGTGGTTACGGTGGTTACGGTCGGCGCAGAGGCATGTTCTTCTAAATCTACTACTTTTGTTGTTGTTGTTGTTGCAACAACGTTTCTCTTTCTAATAATTTATCTATGACTAATTCTATTTCTTCTTCCTCCGGCGGCTTCGGTTCATCTTCTCTTCGCACGCGGGACAGACGACCACCTTCACCAGCGCGTTCTTCACTTCCCCTTTCCCCCCTTCTTTATACCGAAAATTCAACTCAAACGTTCCTAGATTCTTCCTCTCCGAACATCTCTTCTCGCCGCAAATATCCACGCCTTTGCCTCTCGCGACTTCTTTCTCCGTTCTCCATCGCAAACCGACGCCTTGGGTGTCCCATCGGGACAAATCCGGAATCGCGTACTCTTTGAACAGTTTTCCCTCGTATTTTTTCGCCACGCGTTCGCCTTCGTTTAATAACGATAACATCGCTTCTTCCTCTTCGCCTCTTCCTCTGCGAGTCCTTGTTTCCTCCTCCTCCTTTTTGTCATCATCATCATCATCATCCTCTCGTAAAAATCTGTGATGTTTCTTCAACTCGTCCAAATCCGTCGTCGCGTGCGTCTCTCCGCCACTGCTTCTCTCTTCTCTCCGCGACAAAAACGCCGCCGTTTGATGACCTTCCTTCCTCGCACCACGAGTGAGAGTAGGGTCTCGCATGTGTTACTCTTGTTCTTACTTTTTTTTACTATTATTAGTATTATTTTATTAGTAGTAGTAGTAGCATTCGTCGTCTGCTTTTTGTCGTCTCTCGTGTGTTTTTAAAAAATATGACGTTTTTGGCAATCCTCTCGTTTTTTTACATGATTTTTCACTCTGCTGAAAAAATTGACGTCATCTCGGTTTTTTTATTCTCGCACGTCGTTTTGAACTCTCATCGTCATCTTTAAAACCGGACGAGAGGAGACACTTTGAAGGAGTGACAAAAACACGCTTTCGCGTGAATTATATAATAAGAATAACAACAACATAAAAGAATGTTAGAAGTACCGACAATCATCGGCCTGGGTTTAGGATTCGACGGCTCCGCGAACTGGGTGAACAAATTTATCGTTGACCCGTATCTCTTTGGCATCAAATCGGAAGATTTCAACCCGGAAACGCACGGTTTACTTCGGAAGTTTCTCGTCATCTGGGGGTTTCTTTTGGTGATGACGTATTTGTTTTATTTCACGTTTTGCCCTTTGACGTATTATTTCCTGTTCAAACGGAAAGATAAAAAGACGGGAGAGAATAAAGCCAATTGGTTCCAACGGGAAGGGAAGGACCAGGTGAAGAACGAGATCAAGACGAGTTTGTGGTCCATAGCGGTGATGACGGCGATGACGGCGCCGTTCGAGTTGTTGGTGGAGAGCGGGAAGACGAAGATATATTGGGATTTGAACGAACACGGCGGGAAGTTGTACGCGTTTGTGATCGCGCCGATTATGTTCGTAGCGTTTTCGGATACTTGTATTTATTGGATACATCGAGGATTGCACCATAAGAAGTTGTATAAACCGTTGCATAAGTTGCATCACAGGTATAAAGAGACGACTCCGTTCAGCGCGTACGCGTTTCACCCGATCGATGGGTGGTTGCAAGGGTGCCCGTACCATATTTTTGTGTTTTTATTCCCGATGCACCACGTGGCGTATTTTATATCTTTAGCGTGCGTCGGTATGTGGACGATAAACATTCACGATCGCGTGACGTGGAATTTACCGTTCGTGAACGGGGCAGCGCATCATACCGTCCACCACACGGGATTTAATTATAACTACGGGCAATATTTGGTGTTTTGGGACAAGTTAGGTGGGAGTTATAGGGATCCGTTTGTCACGGCGCCGTATAACGGGACGCCGCTCGATAAAGAGAAGAGGTTCAAGACGAGTTGAATAGTCAAACTACGTATTAGAGAAATTTTTGGACAATTACATAACGCACGTTGTTACTATATTTATTATTCATTGTTATCTTCTTCACTCTCTTACTCTCTCTCTTTATATTTATTATTACAAAACGGAAAATTATTTGCGAATTATTGTAAACTCTTCTCGTTCTCCTTCTTCGCGTCTACAACAACGACAACAATGTCTCGTCCATATCCAGTCTTCCATTCTCGCCTGCCAAACACTTACTCTCTCTCTCTCTCTCTCTCTCTCACTTACTCTCTAATATATTTAATTGTACTCTCTTATTATATAATTTGACTCGCGCTTCTTCTCTCTCTCACTTTTTCTCTCCTTCCCTTTTCAAAGCGCTTCCGTCGTCCTCTCTTTTATATACGCTTCACAACACATTATAAATACTTCTCGATAGTCCCAGTCAACGTACTCTTCGGCACCGCTCCAATCACCGTATCCATCTTCTTCCCGTCCTTAAAAATCATAACCGTCGGGATCGATCGGATCCCGTATTCCGTCGCGATCGAAGGCGACTCGTCCGTGTTCAACTTCACCGCTTTCAACTTCCCGGCGTATTCCTCCGCCAACTGATCGATCAGAGGGGCTATCATTCGGCACGGGCCACACCACGGCGCCCAGAAATCAACGAGAACCGGGACGTCCGATTTTAACACGTCTTGTTCGAACGTTTGGTCGTTCACGACTGAAGTCACGCCTTTAAGGAGAGAAGAGAAGAGAACATTAAGGCGGTGAGTATTTAGTACGAGATTAGTCATTTTTCCCAAGAAAACCGTATCCAGTATCCACGTCTCTCTGACGAAGCAAATTCTTTCTAACGAAATTTATCTTTTCACGTCGTAAACGGAGACGAACGAGGTCGGATCTGGATTAAAACGAGGGAAAGGAATCGAAATATACATTCAAACGTACCGGAAGTGCTCGTTTCTTCAGCTTTCACGCGTAACTGGTTCCCGCGCTGACCTTTTGAGGAAGATCTTCGGGTGTTGATTTTCGCGGCATTTTTAACCGAGAATGTGCTCGATGATGATGGTGATTGGAGCGCGAAGGATTGGCTCATTTTTTTATCGATTGATGATTGTGCGTCGCGTTTAGCGGTTACTCGTGTGTTATTCGCGAAATAAAATTTAACTCCTAAAGGTTAAATTCGTACAGTTCGTATCTTAAAATGAAACGGCGATGTGTCGTTGAGACGATTAAAGCGTTGTTGTTTTTGACGCATCACGTAAAACAGATATGCGCGTAAACTACTATATCCTCCTCCTCTCCTCGTTGAAAAAAGGAGAAAAAAAGTACGAGACCAAACAGCAAAAAAACGACGGCTAAACTTTGGGAGTTTTACTCAAGAAGAGAGCACTATGGCAAGAATAGAAGAAGGAGACATTAAAGACAAAGAAAAAGAGGTAGATTTACTGGGCGAAATCGCAGTTTCGGCGAACAACCAAGGCAAATCCATCCCGAGGAAACGAGACTACCGACAGAGAGCGCACTGTAACCCTTTATCGAACGGAAAGTGGGAGGATTTACCGACGGCGCCGGATTCATTTCGAGAGGATGCGCACTTTGAGAGTGCGTTTTTAGACAAGTTAAGAATGGAAAAGAAAGGAGAAAAGGAGGCGAAAATAACGTTCGCGGATATCGGGTGCGGGTTTGGCGGTTTGCTCGTTCGGTTGAGCCCGTTGTTTCCGAAAGAGTTGATTATTGGGATGGAAATTCGGGCGCAAGTGTCCGAGTACGTTCGCGAACGCGCTTTGGCGCTGAGGAAAGAACATCCAGGCGAGTATCAAAACATTTCAGGTTTGAGGACAAACTCGATGAAGTTTTTACCGAACTATTTCCAGAGAGGTCAGCTGAAGAAGTTGTTCTTTCTGTTCCCGGATCCGCACTTTAAACGGTCGAAACGACGTCGACGGATAATACAAACGGCGTTGATTGCAGAGTACGCGTTTTGTTTGCGCGAGGGCGGGATTTTATACACGCAAACGGACGTAGAAGACGTCGGGGATTGGATGAAAGAGAAGTTAGACATGCATCCGTTGTTCCGACCGATGACGGAAGAGGAGTTAAACTCAGACGTGTGCGTGGAGTTGTTGAGACGAGGGACGCCGACGGAAGAGGGACAAAAAGTAAAACGCAATAGCGGATCGACGTGGTTACATTGTTACGTCAGAGTACACGGAAATCCGAGATATTAGAAACATTATACACGCGTATTTTTGGTTAGTTCTTGGCCATTATTGGTCATCATGCTCAGTCAGTTTATAATCGTAGTTTTAGTTTGTAGTAGTGTGATTATACTGATATGTAAAGCAGCTTTTGAACGAATGCGAGTACTTAGTCTCGTTATCTGACGCATCACTCACATTTTTCGCGGTACAAGATGTTATCGTTATGTGTAATGTTACAAGTTCTTCTTCTAAATCTATCTACGTCTCTTTTTATCGAGTTATGTCTGTTCTCCTCCTCCTCCGCCGCCGCCCTCGCTCTGTTCCATTATCTTTTTCATCTCTCTATCGTACTCGTACCGTCTGTATAACTGATACAATCCCGTCACTGCCATCGCCGCGTTCACCGCCATCAAGTTATAGTTTTTCGGCGTAATATCCAAGGAATATTTCATCCAGATCAACCCGGTCAAGGCGACCGCGCTTTGTTGCGGCACCGAAAGTAACTCCGGCGGTCTTTGGAAATCTTTCACGTTGGCGATGGTTATCGCCCACTTCATGGTTGGCGCCCAGAAGAAGATGGTTTTCGGCCCGGCCGGGTGGTTCAAAAACGCTCGGAACGATGACGTCGCGGCCATTCTTTCTTTCGGTGGTGCGTCTGATTCTTACGCGTTTGTTCTTTCTTTCTTTCTTTCTTCAGCTCGTAGTTGCGCGTCTAAAAAGTGAAGATAAAGCAGCTTCGTTTGTTCCTCTTTAGCGGTGGGACTTTCGCAGGCCGACAGGAGCGAGAGCAAAAGAAAGAGAGAGAGAGAGACAGACGTTATCGAAGGAAGGGTTTTTTGCGTTGTTATCATAATTTATATACATGCATACAGGTTTTCAACGAGGATCTATGAGAGTTACTTTTATATATTCGCGGCCTCGCAACCCGTTGCTTGCGCTTTCTCTTTCTCGCTCGCCCTTCTATTAAGACTGCAAATCGCACTCCTCGCACTCCTCGTCTTCTCCGGCCTCTCCTTCATCCTTGGCATCGTCCATGCCCCTCCCGTCTAAATCAATACCGCCTACCCCTTCCTCGGCAAACGAGACTGAATTCATCATGTGTTCTCGCAACAAACTCAAGTTCTCTCGGTTCATTTTTACGCCGCAGTCTAATCCGCCGGTATCCGCGAAGCGTTTTATCCATCTTTGAAGCAAATCCTCCCTCTGCTTAATCAATCGTTCCGCGTGATCTCTTCTTCCTTCCGCGAATAACGCTCGTATGAATTTCTGTCCGTCGTTTTTATAGTTCACGCTGGCAAAATTATACAGCCATTTATACTCGCCTTTTCCCGGGCTCAAATCCGTCTCTTGCATCTGCGCTAAGGAGGACTTCAACGCTTTGAAGGTGAAATAATTGACCAGTAAGTTGTCCACGTCCGCGAAGGAGTCGCCGTAATTGCCGCCTAAATCCCCGTTTCGCACGATCAAAGTGCCTCTTCTTCTGTTGTTGTTCTTGTTCTTAGTATTCTCTGTCGTTCGTCTTCTTCTTTTAAAGTTGGTGTTCGCGTTGGTCGTTACGTGGCCGAAGGCAGACGAAGCGTTCGGGACTTTCTCGGAAAAGGAATTATGATGACGCGCGACGACGGGGGAAAAATACGGCGCACGCATCATCAACACCATCATCAACTCAACCTCGAAGAGTATTCAAAGAGATAGAAAAAGAGAAAGCGTATCGGTTTTCGTCCGAAAAGAGAGACAGAGCGCGCGCAAGTGCACCACCACCAAATTGGAGTAATGACGACAGACCGATGGAAAAAAATTCAAAAAGATCCAAAAACGAAGATTTTGGATTTGTGGCTAGAAAACACCTCTAAAGCGACGGAGAGCGAGAGCGAGAGAAGGAGCAGAGGAGAGCGCAAGAGAGGGCACACGCGAAAACACCACGCATAAACGATGACGAGAGCGTTGTTTCACCCGGGGTACTGTATATATATATCTTCTATTCATCGTATTTGAATGTTTAAATACTTACGCGCTCTGTCTACTCCTCCGAAGAAGGAGACGGAGCGGCGGGAGGAGTAGCGGCGGGGACGAGAGAAGGAGCGGATTTTAACTCTGGTTTATCGCTGGCTGGCATGCGTCTGGACGATCGTTTCGTCGCCGCCGGCGGTTCCGAAGTGAGCTTTTGTACGGTTAAATACGCGCCGCCTAACACCGCCGCGCCGAACAACAACGTCACCAATAAACCGATGCCGGGTCCGCCTTCGGCGACTTCAAAATCTTCGCCGCGGACGGTCGCTTCGTCCACGTTGCCGACTCGGACCGTCGTCGGTCGTTTATATCTGCCTTCTGTCAACGTCTTCGATTCCGGTCGGTTGCCGTAAGAGTCCGGAGCGTCTTCTTTGCGCAACGTCGGGAGGTTGGAGACCAAGTTCCCGAGCAAACCGGACGGTTTCTCGTCGTCTTCGTCGTCGTCCTCGATTGGTTTTTGGCGAAACCGCGAGGAGTCTTGCGCGGGAACGAAATCGTCGTCCTCGCTTCCAGCAGCCGCCGTAACTTTATACCCCGACGTCGACGCTCTTTTCGAGGACGACGAGCGTTGTCTAAAGGTGGCGGTGCTCAACTCTTTCTTCTTCTGACCACCAAGATTTCGAGTCTGTGTGATTAGAATATATAATAGAATAAGAAGAGAGAGAGAGAATGTGAGTCATCGCACATAAAAAACAAGAGCAAAAACAACGGAATAATAAAGAGCGAGTTTTGTGGAAGAGAATGACGCAAAGGTGTTGGTGTTCTCGCGCGCGTTACGTGAGAAAAAGGAGCCCCGCGTAAAATCTCTCTCTCTTATCAAAATGGGGAATAATACTCCTACTCCTATTACTTTCGATGATGACGAGGAGAGACGATGTTGCGAGACACACGCGCAGCAAAGGGACGATAATAAAAGAGAAAGAGACGTACCGAAGCTACGACGAACGCTCCGTGATTTTGCGCGGAAACAAACATAACTTATGTGTGTGTGTATTTGTGGGGATGCTTTTTTCTTCTACAAAAATATCCACGTCATCACTACATTTGTGGCTCAGATAAAGTATGGCAGTTTTTAGTATTTACCAGTAGGTACCTTAATGATGATATATACGACATCTCTCTCTCTAACACGGTTTCGTTTTATTGTAATTATCAGTATTATTGCGGCTTACTCGTGGTGGCTTCGCTCAACACGTCCTCGTCGGTGACTTTTCTCGGACCGCTCATCGGGTTGAAGTTCCTTTTTAACGCGTCGCGATTCCCGAGGAGGAACCTTCCCAACGAGAGCAACTCTTCTTTGACTAACCAGGAGCGAACGGCGCCTCGTTCGGCGACGACGGAGCCGATGTTTTTCTCCGGGACCGTGAATGGAGAATTTAAAGCTTTCATGGTAGCTAAGACTCTCGTTTTGACCGGGGATCGGCCGTAGACGGTGGAGTGTTTGCCCCAACCGGTGACGACGGAGATTTCATCGGGAAGGTCTCGGATGGAGATGGGGAGCGTTTCTTTGCTCGTACCGGTGAGGAGGGTGCGAGTGCCTTTACCAGCGGATTGGATATCCATCGGAGCTAACGCACGTTGGCGCATGCGTCTCAGCCACCAACGCAAGACACATTGGGCGGTGCCAGCGGAGCGGACTCGGTGCAAATCGAGAACGCCTAATTCATCTTCGCAGCCGAGGTAGCCGTATTTGTTTTGAGCGTCTTCGAGGTATTGCGTCGCGCGGTCCCATTGTCCCATCTCTTCGCACACATCGATTAACGCGTCAAAGGTCAACGCATCCGGAAAGATTTCCGGCGTTTCTTTCTTCATCAAGTTCATCGCGTTTTCAGCCTCGCGCCATTTGCAGGAGGCTTCGAAGGAGATCAACAAAGAGTTGTACGTGTGGACAGTTCGCGGAACTTTTTCGGAAATCATTCGGGAGAAGGCATCCGAGACCTCATCGAAACGGCCGTCGGCGTAGCACACGCGCAGGTACGCGTCGTACGCGGCGGTTTGAACGCCTTTGTTATTCTTCAACTTGGCGTTCAACGCTTCATCGCGAATAATGTCCAAGAGTAAGTCTGGAAGTTCGCCCATTGGGTTGGATCTCGATAACAAGTCGTCGTCTTCGTCTTCGTCGTCTTCGTCGTCGGAATTTAAATGCGCATTATCTCTTTTCGCGACATCCTTCGCGGCCATCGTGGACGGATCGTCCTCCAAAGCCTCAATCTTCAAGCCTTTCCAATCTTCTTCTTCGAGCGCCAAAGCTTCCATGCGTTCTCTCGCCAACACGAGCTTCTCTATGCCACACAAACAATCAAAAGTTATGGAATCCGGTAACAAACCGTCTAAGAGTAGCTCTTTATACGCTCTCGCGGCTTCTCGCCAGTCTCTTCTCGCCGTCGATTCCATCAATCTCGTATTGTACGTGATCAAAGTCGGAACGATGCCTTCTTCTCGCATCATTTTCAAAACCAAATTGAAAGATTCGTGGTCGGATTGTTTCGCGCACGCGCCGAGAGCGGAGTTAAAAACAACCGCGGAACACCGTAACTTTGGATTCCTCGCGCATCGAGTGAGTAAATCCAGCGCGCGTTTACAGTCTTTATCACCGGTAGAGGTATTGTTCCCGTGCGCGGCAATCATAACCGCGTGCGTTGTTTCATTCGCGAACACACCATTCCTCGCCATTTGGGCAAAAATTGATTCCATGTCGCCAATTTTGCGCTGCTTTCCGTAACTCGTGATTAACGAGTTGTATGTGGTGACATTTCGTCTCACGCGCGGATTTTTCGCCATAGAAGTGAACAATTGAGCAGCTTCCGGATACTTCGCCGCGCTCACCGCGGCGGATAACAACGCGTTGTGCGAGCCCGTATCGCAAAAGCACCCAGGCGTGTTCTCTAATTCTTGAAAGGCCGCCAACGCTTTTTCCCACTGACCACCTTTCCCGTACGCGCTGATGAGGGATGTGTACACTCTCACGATATCGTTGGACGGACCTTTGCGATCTCTCGCCACGAACGGTCTTCGTTCGCCGTATCCGCCGCCGCCATATCGTCCGCCACCACCACTCCTCGAGTATCTGCTATTGTTATAACTATCTTCATCGTCTTCTCTGTCGTCGTCATCTTTATTGGTTTTATTCTCGTATTCCGCGGCGATTTTATCTAAAGTTTCGTGCCATCCAACGTTTGGATCTCTTTTCATTTCCTCAAACGTTCTCTCCGCTAACCGCCACTCGTGCGCTCGAGCGTACGCCGCGATAACTTCGTGGTACGTTCTTTGGTTCGGTTTCACGTCTGACTTCTCTTGTGCTCTCATGCGTTGTAACAAAGTCGTCGCCGATCGATACGCCGGTGGCCGAGCTCGTTTACACGCTCTCAGCGCCGAGTTATACGCCCTCAACGGCTGCGCGCACTCCATCTCCAACAGCGCCTCCAACGCCTCCAAAGCTTTCGGCGCGTTCCCGGTATCCGCGGCTAACTCTAACTTGGCCCAACTCTGACCGACGCCCGGCGCGGAAATCGCCAACGCGTCGTACTCATCGCTTCCATCGTCGCCAAACTTGTCCACGTTGGCGGCTTTCAAAGCATCGTTCTCGTCCGCGTCGTCGTCCTCGTCCTCCCGACTAACCGAATCAAACGCTCGCAACACTTGATTGTAACTCTCCACGTTCGCGCTTCGAAAACTATTTCTGTTCGGATTCGACGACGAAGAACTGCGTCCGCCTCGATTGTACGAATCCCTTCTTCCTCCACCTTCGTGATCGTCGTAAGAAGAATGACTACTATTACTACTGCTCATCATCAGCTCTTCGTCGATGCTGTTCGCTCGTTCGTATTTCCTGGGAGGCGAAGACCCATCACTTCTCCCGAAACTCGCCTGCATCGTGCCTTGGTATCTCGACGCGAACGTCGCCGTGCGTTCGCGCGTGCCCGCCGCCGACGACTTCGTTGATGACTCCGACGTTGAGGAGAGTTGTTTTTTATCTTTCGTCGAAGTCTGTCGAGAAGACAGAGAAGACGAAGAGGAGGAAGAATTCTCTCTTTCGGGAGACGTCCCCGGAGGGTTATCCTTTCGTCGCTCGTTCTTCATCTTCGTCTTTGAAACTTTCGGTTTACGCGCGGGTCGCGAGACTTTCTTCGTCGTCTTGTTCGTGGTCATCATCATCGTCATCATTTCGTCGTCGTCGTCGTCGTCGTACTCCTCCGATTGCGCGTTGGATGAGGAACTGTCGCTGTTCGTGTTGTCCCGAATCGCGTCCAATCGCACGTGGTCGCCTCGGGTATGACGACCGCCTCCATTCAAGGCGGCAAGGCCACGCGCTGACGACGAGGATGTTTTTCTTCGTCTCTCTGCCTTTTCATGCGCGGCAACAACGACGACTTTTGGCGTTGACGCAACCGCCAAGGCCACTCTCATCGGTCGCGCTCGTGGTGTGTGCGTGTAAATCTGTCTGTCTGTGCGCGCAAGCGAAACGTGTCTGAAACTGTGCGGTGTGTGTGCACGAATTAAGGCGCGAGCGCTTCGAGTAAAACTCGTCCTCTTCTCGAATAATTTCTTGGCAAATTCTTGAAAAAGTTCCTAGTTGGTACTTTTTGGCGGTTTAAATCGTAGAACAAAAGACAAAATCATCTCTCTCTCTTCTGTGGTTTTTTTTTGTTGCGCTTTTTTTTTTGCGTGTTGTCCGAACGAGAGGAGCGAACGCTTTCGTGATGGTTCGTTACACATTCTCCACTCGAGCAACAACGCAAAGAGTTTTAGAGACACGATGGAAGCTTCAAAACCACACACACTTCTCTCTCATCGAGGAGAAGGACAAAAAGTTGCGCGTCGCTGTTCTCATCGTCGTCGTCGTCGTCGGAACAACAACAACGAGAACTTTAACCGGGGATGTCGGTATGACCAAGAGTCAACGTCAAAAAGAGCGGGAAAGGTACCGGCAACATTGGATGATGTTTCCCCGTCGCCGTGTACTTTGTCTGTTGCGGATGAAGAAGAAGAAGACAAAGAAGAAGAAGAAAGAAGAAGGCAAAGCGGTAGTAATTATTATGAGAACAACAGTAGGGATGATGATTGCACGAGAAAGACGAAAACGAGTTCTGTTGCCGTCGGAAAACGACAGACGATGATGATGGTTTTCACCGCGACGCTTTTGAGTGGTTTTGCAACTGTGCAGAGTCCAGCGAAAGCGCTCGCGAGAGAGAATACCGTCGTGGTAGAAGCTTTAACGAGCGCAACATCGGGGACGATAAAAGGGTCGGTGATCTTACCGAGCGGGTACCACGTGACGAGAGGCGCACGAAGTCGAATTCAGACGACGAGTTCAAGGCCGGACGTCGTGAAGATTACGAACGGGGAAAAGGATTTAGGGAACGCGTTACGGTTCGAGGTGGGATACGCGAACGCGAAAGCGGAAGACGAGGTGACGGTGAACGCGCTGGTGTATTTTTGCCAAGACGACGACGTGTGTTTGTCGCGCAACGTATCGTTTCGGGCGAAGGTGGTGGACGGAGGAGGAGATTCGTCTTCTTCTTCTTCTTCGGCGGTTGATTTGACGTACTCGATTCCAACGCCCGAACCGGAAATCTCGTTCGCCGTGCCGCAGTTTGAATAACAGAACGCGTGCGCGATGTGCGTGACAGTATGTATTTATTATTACAATTTTGTATACTAGTGCTATTAGTTTTATAAAACGCCTTCAATTCTATCTTCCGCATCCCCGTACATTTTCTTCAATTTTTCAATCGTATCGGCGTCCGCGTTCCACATCCCGCGTCCGTGCGCTTCCAACATTCTTTTCACGACGTTTCGGAACGCCTCCGGGTTATTCTTTTGTAAAAGCTTCCGCATGTCCGCGTCTTCGACGTACGTTTCGTTGGCGCCGTCGTAGACCCAGTCTTCGGTGAAGCCGGTGGTCGCGCCCCAACCTACCAGAGCGGTCATGCGTTGCGAAATTTCGAAAGCGCCCCCGCTGCCAGATTCAGCCATAGCCTTCGCCCATCTCGGGTTTAAGAGTTTCGTGCGGTACTCCAATCGAAGCGTCTCGTCGAGATCTTTCACCGAACCTTTCGCATCTTTACCAAACGTCTCCACCACCGAACACTGGACTTTCTTAAACGCCGGCTTGGGTTTCGTGCTGTCACTTTCTTTCTCCGCGGCGTCTTCTTTCGCCGCGTTGGCGGCGGCGACAATCGCGCCAGTGTTGGCGTAATACTCTTGAATATCAGTCAACCCGTATTCAACGGAGTCGATTTCTTGGACAACTCTTTCCGTGGTTCGTAAAAGTTCGTTCAAGACTTCAGGCCTCGCGACGCCTTTCTCATCGGACGATTTTCCATACGAGTACGCGTTTCTAGAAGCCCACGTATCGCCCAACTCTCGAGTATCATTCCACGAAGCGTTCCCGACGCGTTCATTTACCATAGACCCGTAATCTCCGGGAGGGTTCGAGAACAATCTCGACGACGTCGCGTCTAAACCTTTCGCTTGCATCTCCAACGCGTGTTTGCGAACAAAGTTCATCTCAATCGGTTCGTCTTCGGCTTCCGCGCACCTAGCAAAGCAGTCGTCCAGTAACCCGACGACGTTGGCAAACGCGTCTCGAAAAATACCAGACATGTTGCACAAAACGTCGATGCGTGGACGGCCGAGCTCTTCGAGAGGGATCAACTCGTATCGCGCGACGCGCCCAGTTTTTTCTTTGACGGATCGCGCGCCAAGCAAAGCTAAAACGATGGCCACGGATTCGCCTTTG
Organism: Bathycoccus prasinos; assembly: GCF_002220235.1. Taxonomy (NCBI): domain Eukaryota; kingdom Viridiplantae; phylum Chlorophyta; class Mamiellophyceae; order Mamiellales; family Bathycoccaceae; genus Bathycoccus; species Bathycoccus prasinos. The sequence goes on from NC_024006.1 coordinate 177,428, forward strand.
GTTTTAATGGCGTCCAGACCCCAGAGGTTGACGGAAACCGTCTCCGGGAATTGCCCGTCGTTTTCTTGTCGATGCCTGGCGATGATTTCGTTGGCAACATCGCTCCCTCGGATGAACGCGGCGTTAGATGGCATGCGATACGGATCTAACGCGTGTATGTTCCTTCCCGTCGGTAAAGCGCCCGGTCCGTCTCGGAGCAAATCGCCCCCGGCAGCCGGTTGGACCCAATCGCCGTTCAACGCGCTCACCAAACCGACATCCAACTCTTCGTTGTTGCGTTGTAAAAGACTTTTAATCGTGATCGCTTCGGAGAGTTTTTCGGAATACGCGGTCGGGATATCGAACTGATTATCGAGTTGTTTCTTAATCGCAGCGAGCTCGAGAGAATCGCTTTGTTCATCCTCGTCGTCTTCGGCTTGTCCCGCCGCGCGAGATATATCCTCCGCGTGTTCAAACGTCGTCGAGGCGACAACTTGCTTCTCTAATGCGGTCAACTCGTCGCCAAAGTACGCGTCTAAATAACGTTCAGATTGTTCCGCGTCCGGTTGTCTTCCTAAAACGTGTAAACCTTCGCTAAACAACCGATTCTCCAAAACGAACAAATACTCGTTCAACTGGTTTGCCCAGTTTTCAAACGTTTCGTCCGACCAGACGTTCTCGGCATCGTTTGCGTTTACGCTGAGTAGCTCGTTCGTCTCCACGGAGTAACACGGAACGTCGTTATCCAACTGCGCCATCGAAGCTTGGTTAGCGACGATGCCGCGAAGCTTTCGATCGCCAAATTTCCGCGACTGTTGCGATTCGCGGTATTCGTTCAAAAGCTCGCGCAACTCCGCCGTTTGTTTATACAAACCAGCCCGGCCGTACGGAGGAACATTATGCGATACCATGACGCCGTATCCACGTCGCTTTGCAACAATAGATTCTGAAGGGTTGTTTGCCGCGTACACGTACACATTCGGCATCGCGCCTAACAATTGCTCCGACCACGACAACCCGGTATTACCCAACGGCGATCCCGGAAGCCATTCCACGGTGCCGTGCATACCAAAGTGCAACACGGCATCAGCTTGGAACTTGTATTGCAAGTACTTGTAGTACGCGGCGTACTGCGGGTGCGGGGTTAAATCGCGTTCAAATAGCAATCGCATTGGATCACCTTCGACACCCAACGCTGGTTGGACGCCAATAAAGACGTTACCAAGTTGGAATCCGGCAACGTTGAATCCCGATGCGTTCGTGTTTAATCCGCGATACTGTTCGAGGTTTCCCCACGCTTTCTCCATTCGACGAATTAAAATATCGTTTGGCGGTAACTGCGGGCAAGGGCCCCACTCATTCGGTCCCCATTCGGCTGGGAACGAGAGCCACTTGCGAAGCGTCGACGGCGAAACGTCCATCCCGGCTGGTTGGAGCGTGTTTTCTGGAAGACTCAAAGCGTTGCGTTTGGATGACGAGTCCTCGCTTCCGCCTTCTTTTTCCTCCTCTCTTTTGAGCTTTTCAATATCTCTCTTTGTCTTCAAAATGGCCTGTTCGCCACCTTTTTCCGCGCCTAACATGATTGCAGAAACCTCCTCGAGGTTGCGCAAAGCCGATACGATCGCCTCGCCCGTCGGTAACGGTTCGCCCTCTTTCACGCCTAAATCGTACCCTTCTTTGCGCAACGTCGCTAACGTTTCATCGATCGATTTTGGAACGTTCAACAACGCCGCCGTACCAGTTGCACCAACACCAGGCGGGAAACCGTATAACGTCATTGCGATTTTCTTATCTTTATTTTCTTTCTGTTTCAAAGCGTGCCATTTCTTTATTCGATTGGATAAAGCATAGACGCGTTCTTTGACCAAGAAAATATCGTCCCCGCACAAACCGCCCAAAGACACGGCATCGATGGCACCATCTAATTCCGGTAACGCGTATAAAATTGTCGATTGCAAACCGCCAACTCCGGATTCCCACCAACTGGCAATATCTTGAATCAACAGTGGCGCCGCGACAAAGTACGGCACGTTCTTGGCTTTTAAAATCTTATTCGCAATTTCGCTTTGCCTTCCGGCTTCCATCGACCCCGCTGGGCCACCGACGAGCGGGAACCCAACCGTGGAAACGACCGCGTCTACCTTACACGCGTCTGGTTTCAATGAGTCCACATCGATTATGCCTAAATTGTTCCTATTGAACTGCTCGTGAGAGGACGTCAGCTTATCGCGGACAATCGTGTGCGCCTCGACGCCGTTGATGAAGCACGGGATCGGGACGACCCCGGATTGTTCTAAACCTCGAATGAGTTCAGCTAAGTACGGTTGTTTCGTAATGACGTGTTTGCGATAGAGTAACACCGCGACGACTGGTTTCGTTGGATCTGCATCGGCAGTTGGAAGATTATTCAACGCTGCCCATCGTTTATATTCGTCGATAGTTTCCGGGTAAGGGAGATTTTGCTCCTCGAGCAGCGGATGGTAACACCCAAACGCGGGCGTTTCCACGAGCGGCTTCAATCCACCTTTTAAAAGTGGAACAGACTCGCGCAACGGTTTCAGAAGCAAATCCTTCACAAAGTCTCCCGGTGAAGCGCCGGTTATTTTCTCCTCTTCTTTTTCTTCAACTTCTCGCGCACCTAGGTATTCGCGCGCGATGTACGAAAACGCCTCTTCCACGTTTTTCTCGCCGCCTTGGTTCCAATACGCATACACGGTCAGCCAATTCTTCAAGTCTTTTGCTTTTTCGCCCGGAATGAAGCGCAACAACTGCGGGCCGATTTTCAAAAAGGACAAATATCCAACCAGTTTATCTTCCTCTTTGCCGCTGCCAAACTTCTTGAGAATTTTCTGCACCGCCGGCGGTGGGCCAGCTTTGGCGCCATCTTTCCCAGGTTTCATTTCAAACGTCCCGACGTTCGTTTCTGACATCAGTTCTAACGCGGACTCGAAGACAAACTTCGTTTTGATCCTTTCCAACTTTTCTCGCAGCCATTCCACTTGGTCGTAATCGAAGAGCAAAGAGCCGAAGAAGGCGTCGGCGTCGTCCAAAGCGCGTTCGAGTTCAACTCGGCGTTTACCAACAATGTCGCGGTCGGAGAAGACGCACAAAGTGACCGACGGATAACGCTTCTTTAAACTCTTGGAAACTTTTTTATACAACCGCACGTTGAACGATTCGAATCCGGAAATCAACACAATCTTCTTCGTTTTCTTCGAGGAAAGATACAGCGCCTCATCGTCGATTGATATTCCTTCCGCATCTTCATCGTCTCGTCTTTCCTCTTCCTCTTCCTCTTCTTCAGGTCTGGACAGAAACCCTCTTCCACCTCTCGCAGCTGTCGATAACGCCAATTCGTTCGCTTCTAACTCGTTCGACACTCTCGCCAACGTGCCTTTGCTCGCGTGAATGGCTTTCTGAAACTGCAAATACTTCTTCCCATCTTTTCCACTCGCAATTTTCAAGAGTCTCTCGCCAACTTTCGGGTCGATCTCGCACACGTTCTTAAACTTCTTCTCCGTCGTGACTGGAAAATCTTCGATGAACGCGTCCGAAACGTTCGCCGCGAGTTCGTCCTCCTCCTTCTCCGTCGCCGCCTCGGCGTCCGCCATCGATACGCCTTCGAATAACAACTCGTACGCGCTATCAATCGCGTTTTGCATATCCAAAACTTTCTTTTCAAGCTCTTCTTTCTTCCTCGTCAATCGGGCGACTTTCTCTTCGTCGATTTTGCTTTTCGTCGTCGTCGTCGTCGTCGTCGTCGTCGTCCTCGCCTCGTCCTCTTCTAAGAAAACGTTTTCGCTAAATTTCTCCGCTTCGCTCTTCGTCTTTGACGACGACAGCGCCGAAGCGATCACTCTTTTCCGCTTTTCTGCTCGTGCTGCTGCCTCTGCTGCTTTCTCGTTCAAAACGTCGTCGTCTGACGAAGCACTTAATGCGCGAAAAGCTCGTCGTCTTCTTCCTCGAACGAGTGCGACAGTCGATGACGTCTTTTCCTTCTCCGCCGTGAAATCATCTCTTCTTTTGGCTATCGTCGTCCTCGCTCGAAGAAGAAGCGAGGAGGAGGAGAAAAAAGAAGAATACATCTCAAACAAAAGCTTTCTCTTTCCTTCCTCTTCGTATTTCTTCGCTTCTTTCTCGGTGGCTTATGCGCGCAAATGTGTATTCATGTATCTGATTTTGACGATTTTTGGTGTCACCAGAGAGAGAGAAAATGTGAGAGTTGAGAGACTCTTTAGAAAGGAGAACACGTCGCGCACGGTACAGTCTTCGATTATTACAATAATAATTACACGCTTTTGTAAAAGTTCTCGTTACCTTCGCAGTCCTCCTCGTACGGGTCGCAATCGTCTCCAAACTCGTCTTCGTAATCGTCTTCGTCCGAAGAAGAGCAGTCGTCCGCGTCGAGGTCGAATCCGGCGGCGGAGCCGAAGAGGACGGGTTCGCCCCACTCTTTTCTGGTGATGCCGTCGAGGTCGTTGAAGTCGTCTTTGTCGTTTCCGGCGGCGTCGGTGTTAGTGCTGGTTGGTATCGTGACTTTCGGGTGGAAAACGAGTTTTAGAACGAGCGAATATCGCGGGACACCGGCGGCCTTGGACGGCGCGGAGACTCGATGGACGACGTCTTGATCCATGAGAACGAGGCGACCCGGCTGAGGGCGGACAAACACGCCAGTACCGGTACCGGGATCTAAAAACATGGTTTCAGCGTCGTAAGAAGCTGGCCAGACATTTGGGTTCAAATACACCAAAGCAGAAACGAAGAGCGGTTTATTCCGTTCTCGGTTGACGTATAACCCAAACCGTTCGGCCCACGGTGAGGTCGGATCTACACTGCTTGGATCCATGTCTAAATGCCACGAAAAATCCTCGCCGTTCACAGCTGCGTTTCCCACGGCTGTTTTTATTCGTAATCCACCCCAAGATCCGGGGATACCCTCCGGCTCGAGAGAATCGGCTGACATCGGCAGCACTTCGTACTCTGGGTATAAGCGTTGAATTCTCGCGCGAAGCGTTTTCACGGCAGACGAGCGCGCAACTTTTGCCAACTGGTCTTCCGTTAATCCCCAAGAGGAAGTATTTTTCGCCTCTGCGCTTTCTAATGAAGATCCCGACGTCGACGGCGAACCGGTATCCAATGTATCGTACGTATCTCTTGACCATAATCCCTCTGGAGGTTCGCTGTCAATCCAAGCGTCGAAACCGTTCGTCTCTTGATTGCCGCACATTTCCTTTAACAGGTCTCTCCTCAAAGGATCACACACCACGTTGTCCAAAACGACAATCTTCGACGCGTCGCTTCGGATCCCTCCCACACTCGTGGACGACCCGACATCGGCTCGGTCCAAAGCTAACGACATCGCGATACTGACAGATCCGGGATTAAATATAGATATTCCATCCTCCCCATCCGGCCAAGAGGTACTTATTAAATCATCCGTCGAATCATCATCGCTCCCATCGATCAAATCATCCTCCGTCCCTCTCAACTTCCAATATCTCTCGTGCGCGGAGATGACTTGCCGCGCGCAGTTCGCGATCGATTTATCGTTGTTCTTCTCCGTAAACGTACCGAAAATCGACGGCTGAAAGCCCATATCAATCATCGCTTCTTTCAACTCCGGCATTAAGCGTTTCGCGTTGTCTCCGTTCAGTAACACGCACCTGCAACTTTCTGGGTACGGCGGTTTTACCGTCGTCGTCGTCGACGTCGCTTCGTTCGTTTCCGCCCCGTCGACGGTTAAAAACCAGTTGCTCTCGTTCACTATGACTGCATTCACATCTCGCTCTAAACCGTACTCCTCCTTCATCTCTTTCAGCAAGTCTTGCAAGTGCATCAACTCTTCCTCGTCAAAGTTGACCAGGAACACGTCGCTTTTAACGTTATTAATTTTGTTGTTGTTCCCGCTCGCCATCATCATCATCGCGGACGATGGTTTCTTTTTTCGGCGGCGGTGTTGGTTAAAATTGGATTCTGGAGTGTGTTGTTTCGAAGAACAAGTCGCCGCCGACGCCGACGCCGCGCGTCGACTACCCCTCGTCCTCCTCCTTCTGAGAGACTTCTCAGAGCAAACGCTCGAACGATGATTAAAGGAACAAACACGCGTCGTCGTCTGAATTGCTGTTGTCATGATACTTAGTATTATTATTATTATTAGTAGGGGAAGCAGTTGAGTGCAGAAAATTTGAAGAGAAAAAATGGCAGTTTACACGAAAATATTGGCAAGAACGAACTACTTTTGCTTTTGTTCTTGTCCATCGAACAAGACGGCAAACCGTCCTCGAGAAACCTTACCGTCTCCGTTAGAGTCCGCTCTGACAATTGCGCTTCGTATTGGCAAGAACGAGCTACTTTTGCTTTTGTTCTTGTCCATCTAACAAGACGGCAAACCGTCCTCGAGAAACTTTACCGTCTCCGTTGGAGTCAGCTCTGACGAATTGCGCTTCGACGCGTTCGACTCTTTCGATTTCGTCGTCTTTTGCGCCCGGTCGCGTAAAGTAATACAGCGTTTCCCACTCGTCAAAATCGATGAAACCGTCTCGGTTAGCGTCGAATTGAGAAAACGCCTGGTCTAAAGCGAGTTCTTCTTCGCGCGATTTGCGAGGGGCGGGTTGTTCCACGCTTTCCGGGCCGCATCGTTTACAGCTTTTGGCGCAGTAATTACCACTGACGATCCATGCGTCGTTGCATTGGTTCCAGTTGGCGCGGTCGATGCAGTTGTATTGGTCGCGCGGCTCGATGTCGAAACAGTCCATCATGACGCGCAATAAGTTGCGGTTCAGAAATGGACGACTCGTGTCGCTCTCGTCCGGGGCGGCGCTGGAGGAGACACCTTTATCTTTCGGGCGTTTACCGGCAATTAAGGTAAACTTATCGACTGGATTTCGGTTGCGAACAGCGGCTTGGAATTCGGCGTCCGAAGCGCCTTGACGAGGCGTCGTCGCCAACCAGCACGTCGCTCGAGCGTTTGGACCAAACTCAGGGAAATCGCAAATGAGCGTGCCGAACTTGTTCGCCGAACGAGCGGTTACGCATTGAGAACAGTCGTCGCACCTAGTAGAATATATTTTGCTCCAAAAGTTGCCACCATTTAAACACGCTTCGTTTTTATACCCGCCGATGCCGACGATGGCGACGCCCGTGGTCCCGTTTTCGCCGCTCGAGAGATAAATTCTGTCGTCGTCCGGAGCATCCCACCACTTCAAATCTTCGCGAGTGAACCCGTAATTTTTCGTTCCGAACCTGGACATTTCGCGCGTTCTCGAATACACGTGCGCGTGACCACCGACGATGAACGCGCCGTATTTTCTGCAAATTTCGTAAGCGCCCCATCCCGTCGAGTCGCCTTTATATGACACCTGCATCTTCTCCATCGTCATGTGCCACACGCAAATCTTCCATCGAGCGTTGGAATTTTTCAAGCTGTTTTCCAAGTGCCAATAATGATCTTGGTTGATTTGGTTACTTTCCCCGGCTCTTTCCACGCCAACCGAAGAAAGAACGAACAAAATTCCCTTGTATTCGCAACTCATGTCCACTCCGTATTGGCCTTTACACTTTGCGCCTCTCGGCACGCCGTAGTCCTCGAGGAGCTTTTGGTACCCTTCGCTTCCGCTCCAAAGGTACCTCACGCCGTCCCACCCGTCTGCATCGTGGTTTCCTTTTGCTGCTATGTACTCAACTTTATCACGCACGGTTTCTTTTAAAAATTCCACCCACATCTTCGGCGCAGACTCGTAATCCAAGTCGCCCGCGTGTACGATCTATTTGTGAGAAAAAGAGAGAGAAAGAGACACGTCAACCTTTCGTAAAATCCAAGAAAAAAAAACAACTCACCAAATCTGCGCCAGATTCTTTCGCCAGCCTCACGACGTCGCGCGCTCGCGAGTAGAGTTTACACGGCTGTCCTGCGTGATCGTAACAGTTTCGGCCGTTGATTTTATACGGCGAGCCTTGTAAGTTCCTATCGTCAGCATCATGTGGTGCAAGGGAGAAGAGTTTTTTTTCGTCAGATGTCAAAAATACACGTTTTATTTAAAATTAGGTGTATCACGCACCCGCGATAGTCCACCCACGAGCTCGAAGGGTTATCGTTTCCGATGCCACTATCGGCGATGAACGCGATGCGCACGGCAGATGCTGCGGAGATACACGCGAGAAAGATAAAGATTAAACGTCGAAGAAGCATCATAGTTGTTGCGTGTTCTTGTTGATGTGAGGATTTTTTTTCTTTTGTTTTTTTTCCTCTCTTTCATCGTTCTTGTTCCCCTCGTTAAAATTGGTGTTAAGCAAACGCGGTGGTGTACGTGTGTGTGTTTGTTATTACAATAATAATGACATAAAATTCTCTCTCATATAATTCCGATACATTTGTTAGCGAGCGCGCGCGCGTGCATAATACTTACTTGTTTCAATCTGTTCTTTATCATACCGTGTGTTCGCGAATGTAGCTCGCTCTTCGTTCTTTGGCGACGGCGGATAAATCCGTCGGTTGTGACTCGGTAAAGCTCGCTACTTTTTTCGCGCCGCGATAAATGAAGCTTCCAGTAACGCGTAACGGCGAAGCGTTTGGTTTCTTCTTCTGTTTCTTCTCGTCCACTTCGTCTTCTCTTTCCCAACCTCTGAACGCGTTGTCCGAGTGTAAGTCTTTCACTACCCACGGGCCACACTCGCTCAACTTTCGTTCGCACGTGCCGCCGAGAAACGTCGGGGTTCGATCGATGCCACCAAAAACGTCAACGATTTCCTCGAACGCGGCTTTCGATTTTTTTTCACCGGTGATACGTCCGAACATGGTGACTTTCTTGCGCATTTGACTGTCTAAGAAACCGCTGACGGCGTGCCAAAAGACTCTGACGTTCAAACTCGCGTTGACGACGTAGAACTTATAAATCAAATCTGGGTACTGTTGTCGGAATATAATCATCATGTTTTTGAACATTTCCACGCGTTGTTTCGCTTTCAATTGTTTCCCATCTCGGAATTTCAACGCGATGTCTTTCGAGGCGTCGATGACAACCACGCACTTGTCGTGGACAATCACCGCGTCTCGCGTTTTCAAGCTCGGAAACACGATGTTCGTTAAATACGTAAAAAGCATCCCATAATTGGCTTCAACGATTGTTCGAGCATCGATAGAAGAGTGTTCGCTACCAGAACTTTTGCTGCTGATACTGTTACTTCTACCGCTTTTCTTGTTATACTCCGCGGCGGACATCGTCATCATGTTCTTCGACGCGTCCCCGACGCGCATGCAGCACACCGGAATCCCTAACGGCGTGTGCGTCGTGTAGACACTCATGCACGGATGCGCCTTGTGTACCTTTTTCTCTAACTCGCTCATCCCCCCGTCCTCCTCCTTCATCGTCCACCTTCTCAAGTACTCTCGCGGCTTCATCTTCTCTCTCCAGTCCATGGAGTTCACGATCATCCTCTTCGCCGCGTACACGTCCGAGCTGTTTTTCGTGCTCGACAAGTACCTCCTCAAACAATTCTCTCTATCGCCACCTACCATCATATCTTCCGGAAACTTTACGTCTTCCACCTCCTGTTCCAATTTCTTCACGTTCTCCTCGTACCCATTGACCACCTCTCTCGACCGACGCCAAATAACCAGCGACCGTCTCGCATTTTTATGCTTCTGTTTCGACCACATTCCCATGTTCTTCCCGTCGAACGCTTTCGCTTCGAACGACCTCATCTCAGACTCTAACTCCCTCTCTATCGCCAGTTTCCTCTCGCGGTACAGCACCCACGGCATGTTTCCGTGCACTTTCCGAAACACGTACCAAAACTTCATCGCTTGCAACGCGATGAACACTTTGACTTTTGATATCTGCGTTTTGTTCTTTCCGTTTTCGTCTGAGTCGTCGACCATCTTTCTCCGTCGTTGTTCGAACGCGTTCAATCGTTCGTTCATGACGACGGCAATCGGTACCAAGAGCGAAAAAAACGTAAACGTGACGTCTCGAGCGTAGTCCTCTGGGAGAGACAAAGAGACGAACATCTTATTCAACCGGAACGGTTTATATTCGTTCCAAACGAATGCGAAGAACCAGAGCGAAACCAAGAAGAGGAATGGTTTCATCATTATTTGTGTTTATGAAAATATCGATGACGATGATGATGTTTTTCGCGCTCTTCGTCCAAAATTCTCCTTCTTTTTACCGCGTCTTCTCTGCCCTCGTTGTTCGTGTTCTTGCTTTTGCTCTTACCTCGCGCGTGAGTTTGCAAATAGGTACGTTTTTGTGCCGTTAATAAGATTCCAAAAGAGAGAAAAGGAGAGCAAAAGGTCAACACTCGGCTTATATTAAATTTTTAAATTTTTTAATAATAAATGCGAAAACGCTTCTTTTGAAGATCTCAAAAAATAATACGAACTCAATAATATACGATGCGCGATGCCGACGACGACCGCCTTCTTCTTCCTTTTCAACGAGAACATCAACAAGAAGAGACGTGGAAGAAGAATTTAAGGAGGAGAAGGAATAGAAAGTTCTTCTCACTTTTCGCGGTCGTTTCCTTTGTCGTCTTTCTTTCCATCTCCTTTTGGTTCACCGAGGAGGGAACTCAAAATATGGAAAAAGTTTTTGAACGGGAAGACTTTAAAGGTTTCGTGAAGGAAGTGAGAAATGCGAACGCACAGATTCGAGCGCACGAGGAGAGAATGAATAATGGCAACAGTAAAGATTCATCGTCGTCGTTGCGAAGAAGAACGCTGAAAGATTACGCGGCGATACTGTTCACGCAAAATTTGTGTTTCGATTATTTTGTTCCGCAAGGAGGGCCGTACTTTTGCTTGTATCCGGTGCTTTGTTTCGGATCGGATTTTTATAGCTGCATGACGAACGCCGGAGTGGTACAAGAAGCGTACGGCATTGACTCGCAGAGCGCGTACAGTGTCGGAAATTCGCTCTTGAATAGCTTTTGAGTCGCATTAAAAATGAACTTTTAATTAATCATCTCCTTGGATAATCGATGAATGGCGTTGACGAAATAATCAACCTTCGCGCAATCCTCTTTCCCGCCTAAACCTGCACCTAAATTCGCGATGTATTTTTGTGGTCCAAAGTCCTGTAACATTCGCTTCGCTTCCCTTTCGATCTCCTCGAACGACCCGTCGACTAAGAGTTTCGGGTCAAAGTTGCCTTGGACGCTGGACATGTTCGCTTCGCCGCCCGCCGCGCCCGCCAACGTGTTTCTCGCGTACTTTCTATCCATAACCGTATCTAAGGTGATGCAATCGTACCCGATTCTTTGCAAATCGGAAATCGCGTACGGTGCATCTCTCGCAAAACCAAGCAACGGGACGTTCGGATGTCTTTTTTTCAACTCTTTGGCAATCTTCTCCATCTCCGGCAACGCGAACTCGTAAAACTCCTTCTCGTCGATGTGTTCGCACATCGCCTCGAAAACTTGCACCATGTGCGCGCCGTTTTGAATTTGCAAATCTAAATAGTCGATAACCACCGTCGTCAGTCGTCCCAACAACTCCCTCGAAGCCTCCGGGTGATTCTTCAACCAGTTCATCCCGGAATCCGTGTTCTTTCTCGAACTCCCGCCGACCATGTAATACATCAACGTCCACGGCGCCGCGCTAAACCCAATCAACGGAATTTGTAAGTTTTCTTTCTCAATCTGCTCGTTAATTCGTCGGACTGATTTCAACACGTGCGATAATCTTTCCTCGACGTCAATCGTTTTCGGTACTTTCGTCTCCAAATCCTCCGGCGTTTGCAACGGCCTCGGAACGACGATACCTTTACCTCCCGGCATCTCCACGTCCACGTTCATCGCCTCCGCGATGACTAAAATATCCGAGAACAAAATAGCCGCGTCTAACTTATACCGTCTCACCGGTTGCATCGTCACCTCGCACACGTCCTCTGGATCGTCCAACAGTTGCAAAAAATTCTTCCCGGTATCTTTCTTATACTGATTATATTCCGGTAAATGTCTCCCGGCTTGACGAAACAACCAAATCGGCGTCTTTGACACCTTCTCCCCTTTCGCCGCTTTAATCATGGAATCGTTCGCTGGATTTCGGTTCTTCAAAGTCGCCGGGTCTGTTTTCGATTTCAACGGACTGAGGGTGTTGTCACACGCAAATCCGCGATATCTCCTTCTCGTCGTCCTCACCGCTCGGGATGTTGTTGATGAAAATGATGAAAATGATAATGCATTCGCATCATCGCGCGAGGATGAGGTGCTCCTAAACCTACGCGAGGAGCGGGAACCACCACCACCACCGATAACAGTAACACCGCTCGAACGAGAAGACGAAGAAAGTGTTGTTACACTCATCTTTATCGCACGACTCGTTTGAGAGAAGAAGAGAAAAAGAATACACCTTTATTATTCGTAGTAATATTTGTGAGAGATTTTTTATCCAAAAAGAAAGGAAGATCTCGTCTGTGTTGTGCGAGAGCAGTCCAAAGAGAAAAAAAGAGAAAAAAAAGAAAAATTCCGCCGCCAGAAATCTTCTTTCTTTCCACGCACGTTTCTTTGCTTTAAAACGACTGTGTTTTATTACGCGCGAAAAGAGGCACACACACATATATATAAACGAATAAGAGCTAATAACTTATACATATATATATAATGCCGGGCCCGTCGAACCACGGGCAGCGGAACAAAGCGCACAACCACGGGAAACACCAATCGAAACACACGTCGAAATTGCACAAAACGGGAACACGTGGGGGCGGCGTCTTGAAAAAAATTGGAAAGGCGAATTTAGGCGTCGGGAATAAGCGAGAGCGATTGATACGAGCGAAGCAGGCGAGAGACGCGAATAAAAGGATGGTTTCGTACGAGAAGAAGTTGGAGAAGATGGCGCCGAAAGTGGTGGCGGTGATGACGTGTGATGGTGGGGATTACGACGCCTCAGATTTGAGAGATTTCTTGGGGAAGTTTGTGAACAGTTGCGAGAGGAGGAAAGAGCTCGCAAACGAGGGGTTCGTGGTGGCGGAGAAGTTGTTTCACGCGCCGAATTTGCCGCAGACGGTACGAGTGGAATTGCACGATCACAGGTTCCAAATTATGCTCGTCGATCACGGGCATAAATTGGCGGCGTTGGAGGCGATCAAGTCGGCGGACGTTTTGGTGTGCGTGGCGTCGGCGCACTCGAAAAAAGAGGAAAAGTACGATCCGCCGAACGAGCAGTTGGTGGAATCGACGATGCCGACTTTACGCGCGCAAGGGTTGCCACCAACGGTGGTGGCGTTGAGGAACTCGATGAAAGTCAGTCCGTCGGAACGAAACGCGGCGAGAAAACTCGGGATGCGGATAGCGACGGAGGAGATTTTGAGCGTGCCGAAAGATCGGGTAAAGTCGCAATCGGTCGATACCGAGCAAGAGATGAAGATGTTGGTGAGAATGGTATGCGAACAAAGAGCCCAAGCGCCGGCTTGGAGAACGCAAAGACCGTATATCATTTCCGAACTATCTACGATTGAACCGATCAGTGAACACTTGTCCAATTTAGTCGTCGAAGGGTACGTTCGAGGGTGCGGCGTGAGCGCGAACCAGTTGTTTCACGTGCCCGGAGTTGGAGATTTTCCTCTGGAGAAAGTGGAACTGATCGAAGAGCGAGTGACGAAAAGGCATAACACGAAGAATAAGAGTAGTAATAGTAAGAGTATTAGCGATTTAGAAATGGGGAAAGTGAGACAAGAGGCTTTAGAAACCTTCGTTCCGGATCCGGAAAAGAGAGAGCCGGTCGTGCGAGAGAACAAACCGCCAAACGACGTGGAATACGACGAAGACGCGCACGACGCGAGATTAGAACACTTGAAATGGGAAGACGAGGAGAAGAAGAAAGTGATGATGCGATTGAAACCGAAAGGATGGTCGGATTACCAGGCATCTTGGCTTCCCCGAGACGAAAGCGACGACGAAGGGTCGCTCTTCGAAGAAGAAGACGAAGAAGATGCCGACCAAGGCGATTTTATTCGAGAAGAGGATGCTAAAATGAATGATGATGATGATAATGATGATACTGATGGTGGTGGTGATGGTGGTGGTGGTAATGAAAGAACAACAAAGACAACAACAATGACGATATCCACCGGAAAAGGAACGACGAACCAAAACGAGAACAACGGTGACGAGGAAATGATGACGATGGATGACCACGAAGAAGGCGACATCGAATACGATTCCGACGAAGAAGAACAAGAACATTGGGACGGTGATTTACAAGGCGATATATCTTCCGACGACGACGAAGAGACGCTAAAAAACTTGCTCGAAGCGTCGAAAGATAGCGCGAAACGCGCGAGATTACGCGCGTTGGAGGATGAAAATTTCCAGTACCCGGACGAAGTTGAATTCCCGGAAGACGTCGAAGCGCGCCGACGTTTCGCGAAATACAAAGGGTTGAAATCGTTTCGAACGTCCCCGTGGGATCCGAAAGAAAATTTACCGAGAGATTACGCGCGTGCATTCGCTTTGGCGAGTTATAAGCGACTCGGTAAACGCTCGAAAGAGTATTTGGAAACGACCATGGATTTAGACGTCGGTTCGTACGTTCGATTGACGATTAAGGGCATCCCGACGGTGTGCTTGGAGAACTTGTTAGATCCGCAATCGTCCACGTTTTACTCCTCAAAAATTCCTTCGTCGGTGCAACTGCAAGTTGGCGATGCCGGTGGACTCGGGGGAGGTGTTGGCCAACCGTGGCGAGGGTGGACGGGAGGCGCTGGCGCTTTAGTCGTTTCTGGTTTACTCCGCCACGAATCGCGCATGACGGTCATGCACTTTGGCGTTCAAAAACGAAAAGAGTACACGGACCCGGTCCCATCGAAACACTCGATGTGGTGGCACGTCGGTTTTAGACGCGAGAAAGCGAAAGCTATATTCAGTCACGACGGTTTAAACGCGGACAAGTTTAAATTCGAACGATTCTTACCGCCTCGCGTCCCGGCTATGGCTTCTTTGTTCATGCCCATCACGTTTGGTCCCGCGCCGGTGTTGGGATTTAGCGAAAAAATCGGTGCCGGCGGCGCCATTCAAACCGCTTTAGTGTGTTCTGGTAACGTTCGCGCGGCAAACCCTGACCGCATCGCTTTGAAACGCGTCGTGCTCACGGGATTCCCGTTTCGCACGCACAAACACAAAGGCGTCATTCGGTACATGTTTTTCAACGCCGAAGACGTCAAGTTTTTCTCACCACTCGAGTTATGGACGAAATACGGTCGACGCGGTAAAATAACCGACGCGTTAGGTACACACGGTCACATGAAATGCCTCTTCAACGGCGTCATTTTGCAACACGATACTGTTTGCGTGACCATGTTCAAGCGCATGTTCCCGAAACTCGAGCGGCACCAACACAACGCGACGAACCAGAACAGCGAAATCGAATTAGAAAATAGAATGCACGATAGGAGAGAGTTTGAACAGACGGGTGATAAAATGCAAATGTATTAAAGAATAGTGCGCAACGATACGTAGAATTAGGAAAACTGTGTGGATAACTGAGGTGGTACCGATAGCGATGAAATGTGACGCTCCTCCTTTGTGTTGTTGTATTAAAATGTTAAAAATGACAGTACATTCTCTTCCTCTTCCTCTCTCTCGATTCTTTCATAAACGAGCATTCTCGCCCGACATCATCGAAAGAACACTTCGTTTGAGATGACCTGGATGATGATTAATCGTCATCTTTAAATTCTCGTCTGTCCAAGTATCGATTCGGTCGTAACTCCTTAATCTCCTCCTCGCTCATCTGTTCCCCAGTCGCTTTCAACGTCGCTCGGTTCAACTCTCGAATCTCCTCGATTCTCTCCTTATCTCTGGCTTCTTGCGTGACGAAGAAAATCGGTATCCCTAACCCGGCGCCGATGCCCAACACCGCCGCGATAACCGTCGTTATCGTCTCTTCGTCCCAATCCGCGAGTTGCGCGATCTCTTGTCCTCCTCCCAAAATGACGTTGTTTCTGTGCACATTTTCCCCAAAACGATTTCGATTTTGTCGATGAAAACCACCACTTTTCGAGGACACCACGCGGCAACTTTTGCTCGTCTTTTTTGTCTGAAATCTCGAGTTAAAAGTTGTTTTCGAAGAAGACGTCGTCGCCGTCGTTGGCGTGCGCGCTCTCGACGTCATCGTCGCACTCGTCACAGTATACATATTTTTTTTTTCTTGTTGTGTGTTATCCAAAACTTTTTTCTGTTGTGACGAACACATCTGTCTCTCAAAAAACAAGCAAAAAAAAACAAAAAACGAGCGAAAAAAACGAAAGAAGAGCAAACACATGACAAAAAAAAACACAAAAAAAGCAAGACCAGAGAGACCACCTCAAATAAGGATTTGAAGGTTTTATCGTCCGAAGAAGGGAGAGAGGGGCATCTCATCTCATCTCTCTCGGTTTTGAAGGTTGTAATTTCTTCGAACGACGACGCGCAACCCGTGTGTTTTAACCGAAAAGAAGAGAAAGCAGAGGGGGAGAGAAAAAGAAGAAGATGTTGACGCACGAGATTCAAAATTTGAAACTCTTTTTGGAAAAGAAAAAAGCGAAATGCGCGCAACATCTGCGCGAGTTGAAAAGAAGAGACCGGACGAACTTGTACGAAGAGAAAGATAACGTGTTAGATGTGTCGGCGTACGCGAAAATTCTCACCGGTTTTGTTTTTGGTATTTGTTTTGCAAAGATAAAAACGACTGGGTTTTCGCACGTTCTCATGGGCGTCGTTATCATTGGGACGGTACCTCTGTTCTTGATGCAGAACTGGTTAAAATACCCGGCGGAAAAGTCGATCGAGTGGGGTGGGCCGATCTCGTTAGCGACCGATGGTTTAGGCCCTGGATTGGCGAGTTTAATTTTGACCTGGTCGGTCTGTCATTCCATGTGGAACGTTTAGATGATGATGACGCCTATTCTTTTTATTGTTGGATTTCGCATTCGCGCTCTCGCGAAAAACATCAATCGCAGAGAGCGTAAGAGAGACCAGCTTAAACATACATACTAATAGTAGCAAATAATACTAATAACAACAACTATAATAATACTGGCAGTGATAATAATATACAAGAATACAAGAAAACGAAATCCGCCGCTTCTTTATGCACACTTTATGGACACTTGGAATTATCCAAGGTCAAGGTAAATTGTAATTCATTTTTATCCAATCTCAACCGAAGAAGACTTTTACTTACGCGAGCTATTTACGATTACCGCGCCGAGCGCGACGGCCGTCGCGCCTAACGCAAACACGTACGTGAAATACCTACAGAAAACAACGGCCAAAGCGGCACAAAACACGCATCAATACAACAAAAAGAGATTAATTAGAAAAAATGAATTCACCTCCAAAGTTTGCGATACCACGGTTCGACGTACACCAATCGTCTCGCGTCCAACACCTCTGCTTCCTCTCGTCCACTTTCTCTCGCGCGACGATCGGGGTCGTAGTCCAAGTGTCTCGTGCTCATTTTCTGACCCCTCCCCTTGTCACTGATCTCTTCTGTTATGTATGAGATACACAACAAAAGAATATTTTGATTTAAATTGGACGCGCTTTTCGCGGAAAAATGGCGGATTAATTGAAAGACAAAATCATCAATCGCTTTTGGACGCAAATGAGAGAGATTCTGATGTAAATTTGGGCAATTTCTGGCTTCAAATTTTTTGAAAGCTGCCCCCGAGAGCGCACCGACGGACGAGAGAGAACGACGAGAGATATTTGTTTAGTAACTGAATTTCCCCTATTATTATTAAAGAGTACCTCTGTGAGAGACTTAATAATATACACACACACATCGCAAAATGCAGACGATGACGACGACGACGAGCACTTTCGCTCGGCGCGGTGCGTCGTCGTCTTTGTACTCCTCCTCGTCGTCATCATCTTCGAATGCTAAAGTGGTACGTTTATTTTTTTTTCCGATCGTTTAACTCTCTCTTACATTTCTGTTTGGATTAGTACGCTCTTTTATGTGTGCACACGAAGCGCGGCGGGTGTCCGTGCAAACGCGCGCGTAGGATTTCCACGCGCTGCTTTACTGCTCTCTTTTTCTGTTTTCTCGTTTTTCTTTCGCGCGCAAAACGATCTCGTCTCAGTCTTTAATAAAAATCATCCCCTGACTCTGACCGGTTGCGTTTGATCTCTCTGTGTGTAGAACAAGAAGAATAGAAGAAATTCGCAAAAGTGCAAAGCTTTGAAGACAACAAATTCGAATTTTAAGGGAAAGAAGGGGATCCAGGAAAGCGAAGGGGAGTTACCGGTGGGCGTCCAAATGCTCACCGCGGCGTCTATTCCGGCGATGTTGATGGGGACGTTAGTTGTTGGCATAGAACAGTTATCCACGGAACCGGCGTCGGCGGGAGACGATGGAAACGGGAGCGTCGTACGTACGACGACGACGTCCTCATCGACGGTGGTAGCGCCACCGGCAGCGGCGAGATCGATGAAGCCAGGGGAGGCGGTCGCACAAGTTGCCGATGCTTCTTCCTCTTCCATGGATTTTGATTTGAAGCAAGTGCTCATCGAGGCGAGTCAATCGGCTCCGGCGACGGAATCGAGCGAGGCGAAAGAGAAGGCGGCGAGAGATAAGAAACAGAAAGCGGCAGACGCAAAAGCCGTCGCGGAGAAGAAGAGGGCGGAAGCGAAGGTGGTTGCCGAAGCGAAGAAACGTGAAGCGGCGCAGAGGAAAGCGGCAGTGATGCCGAAACAAAACAGCGAAAGCGCGAAAGAGAGAGCGCAAAGAGCTCGAGAGATTACACAAGCGAAGATTGAGGCGGATAAAGCGGCCAAGGCGAAAATGCAGGCGGCGAATCAAGCGAAAGCGGAGGCGAGGAAACAAGCGCAGTCGAGCTCAATTGGGCAACCGCGTGAATCGGAAAAGGATAAGATTGCTCGAGTCAACGCGCAATTGAAGAAGAAGCCGGAGGCGGCAAAACCAAAGCCAGTGACCACGGAAACGCCTGCTCCCGTGGCTCCGGCACCATCTCTTGCCGTTGAAGCCAAGAAACCGGCGGCCGCGGCGTTCAAAATGCCGTCCATGCCAAAAATATCGACGCCGTCGGCGCCGAAACCGACTTTTGATGCCTCTGCGGCCAAGGCAAAGAGAGACGCGGAGAACGCCAAGAAAGCCGAGGACGCTAAGAAGAAAGCATCGACCCCGGTCGTCGTCGCTGCTCCTGCGCCAGCAACTCCCTCTACCGGTGGTTTGTCCGCGCCAGTGCTCGGAAACAAGAAAGCCACGAAGTCCCCGCCGCCTCCGCCGGCTTCCACCACGGATATTGAAAAGGCGAAAGAGGCTGAAAAGAAGCAACTCGAAGACGCGCTCGAGGCGAAATTACAAGCTGTGCGTGTGCAAAAAGGTAAGAAGGTTGAAACTACCACCACTACTCCGGCGATCGTGAAGAGAGCATCACTTGCTGCTCCGGCTCCGGTCAAACCCGCCACACCGACGAAATCCGTTCATGCACCCGCACCCAAGGTTGTGGAAAAGAAAATTGAAACGCCAAAACCGGTTGTAGCGCCTTCTTCGTCGACCAGCGGAGACGACTTTAGCATCGATTTCGGTTCCTTCTTCTCGGAGTACATGCAATCCACGCCAGCTTCGATGAAGAAAGTCGAAGCGCCGAAGCCAGTCGTCGTTGAGACACCGAAGCCAGTTCTCGTTGAGACGCCGAAACCAGTCGTCGTTGAGACACCGAAGCCGGTGGTTATTGAAGCGCCGAAACCTGTGGTTGCTGCTCCTTCTTCGTCCTCCTCTGATGACCTCTCCATCGACTTTGGCTCGTTCTTTTCTCAATACATGGAATCATCGCCGGCACCAGTAAAGAAGGAAAAGAAGGAAAAGGCACCGGCTCCGTCCAAGAAAGTCTCGGCGAAACCTTCTTCTGCGGAGAAGCGCAAGCTCGGTCTCGGCAAGGCGAACTTTTCAAACATGCCGAGATCCGCACCGAAACCGAAAAAGGAAAGAACAGTCATCGAGAAAGTAAAACCAACGTATACGTTTCAACGAACGGGCCCAGCTGATAAGGAAGGATTCAAATCCGCAGACAGGCCGTACTTGAAATCCGCCGCGCCGACGAAGAAGCAAAGTTTAGTCACGGCCATCGCCGGTGGCGTCGGCGTTTTGATCACCTTCGTCGCGACGAGAGATCCGAAATACAAAAACGGCCAAATTGATATCTCGAAGACTTCGAACGGTAAGGTCGATTTCCCGGAACGAACGTTTGAAAAGAAGAAATGGGGCGGCGACGGCGTACCGAAGACGCCGGCGCCGAGGAAGAAGCTTTTCGCCAAGAAAGAAACGACGACAACCGCGCCAAAAACAACCACATCGGTCTCCGTCGTCGATAACGCTGCAGATGCCGGAAAATGGATCGACGCGTGGAAGAAAAACAGCACCACCGGCGGTGGCGGCGACAGTTCCTCTGCCGCCTCCGAGGCCTCCAAATGGATCGAAGGTTGGTCGCAGTGGAGTAAAGACCAAGTCGGCGGCGACGCGACTGCGCCGACGGAAGCGACTGCGGACGGACGAGACTCCGCGGAAAAATGGATCGCGCAGTGGAAAGCGGACGGGTCCCCGACCGACGAATCGCGCAAAGGCGACGCTAAGAAGTGGATCGACGATTGGAAGAACAAAACAAACTAAGAAGAAGAAGAAGAAGAAGATGAACAATACTAAACTAAATATATAATCGAACGAATACACATCACAACGCAATCTACGCATAAACTCTCACTCACTCACTCACTCCTTCATTCCGTCGTGCTATACACGACGTCTTCCTTCTCATCGTCTTTCGGCGGGCAACAAAAGTTATGCCACGATCGCATCGGTTTCCTACACGTCGGACACTTCCTCGCGTCTCTCACAAACTCTACCCTCTTGAACTGATTTCGACGTTTTTTCCTCGACGGCGTCACTTTCGCTTTCGGTACCGCCATGAGCATGACATCAACTCCAGGAGGCGCGTACCCGGGGAGTCCTTCGAACGCGTCGTTCGTTTCTTCAGATTCTTCTACTTCTACTTCGTTCTTTATCTTCTTCTCCTCGAGGAATGCGACGGGAATAGTGCTTCCGATTCCGTTCTCCCCCGACACCGAAGACACGGTAAAACCTCTTCTCGACGAAGAAGACGTCAAACACGGCGCGCAAAACAACTTCGAGCCTTTTCCTCCTCCTCCTTCAAAAAAGGAGCTCCTAATAAAAGCGAGTGTGGTGTTTGTGCTCGTGGTGGTCGTCGACATCCTCGCTTCTTTTATTACGCGCTTCGACGCCATCATCGTCATCATCCCTCGTCGTCTCCACATCCTCTCGTACGTGTTGTTTGTCTCTCTTCGCTCTTCTCTCTTTTATGACGAACGAGAGAAAGAAAAAAAGAAAAAATCCGAGAGACGAGAGAATTTTGTTGTTTAGGGTGTACAAACCTAACAGAACAAAAACCTCTTTTTCTCTTCTTTTTTCTCTCTTCTTTTGGTCTGCGTTTTGGATAAATTTCAGACAGAAATTGGCACGAACATTATTAACGACTCTCTTGCCATCATCACGATGAGCGGTGTTGGTATTTCGACGATTTCGACGAGGACTACGACGAGCTTTAGTCGATGCGTTTTGTCGTCTTCGTCCGCTTCTGCGCGTTGTGTTCGTACGAATAAAACTTTATCGTTGCGGAGTTTTAAGAATTTCTCATCATCATCATCGCGGAGAGAACAAGGAAGGAGGAAATTGAGAAAAGGCGATGAGGATGATGATGACGTTCATGTTCGTAACGAGAAGAGGAACAGCGTGAGAACGCGGGCGATTTTTGGAGGGGATGCGATGATGATGCCACCACCAGATGCTGGTGGTGTCGTGAGTACGAATAATGCTCCTGAAATTGAACGCGTCGAGATGCTGAAACAAAGAAACAGAAGCAATGTGTTCGATATCGCGGATGCGTCTTCTTTGTCTTTAGCAGCGCCTCCTGCGGTTTTGATGAGTGAAACTCCCCCGGAAATTGAAACTGTCGCGCCGAATCTGATGGAGGAGGATTCTCTCAACATCGCGACCGCTCCGGACGTGGTCGTGCAAAGTTCCATTAAAGACGCGATGGCGCTCATCCAAGCCGAAGAGAGAGAGGCGAAAATAGCGAGCGGGGAGATTGTTGGTACGTTGTTTCGTCTTTTTTCCTTTCCTTTCGTCGCGTTCTTCTTTCTCTTCTCGCTCGCGTTTGTTTTTTTGCGTTTGCTGCACAGACGGTCGACTGTGATTTGGGCTATACACTCGGTGCCTCTCAGTCAACATTTTTATTGTGCAGCTACATCGACTCTCGGACCGCGAGCGAGGCGTTTGACGATTGGATATTTGTTTCGATGGATTGGCGTCCGGAGAAACGTTTGAATTGTCGCCGCGGCGTTTCGGCCTACATTTTCTTTTCCTCTTTCTTTGGTGGTATCTATTCCGTCGCATTATATTAACGCCTACTTTCTTTTTCTCCTCTTCATTTTTACGCGCAGAGCCGCAAAGAACCGAGGGCGGCGTTTTCGGTCTCCTGGCGGATTCTTTCGAAAAGCTGTTGTTACAAATCCAAGACGTGGAAAAAGCGCTTGGGATCCCGTATCCAGTCGGGAACTCGATCATTATTTTGACCGCGTTAGTGAAATTAGTCACGTTCCCGTTGACGAAATCTCAAGTCGTCTCCTCGCTCAACATGAAAAACTTACAGCCGCAAGTTGCCGCGATTAAAGAAAAGTACGAGGACGATCCCGAACGAATGAACTCAGAAATCAATCGCATTTACGAAGAGAACGAAGTCAATCCATTAGCTGGGTGCGGCCCTTTGATTTTAACTTTACCCGTGTTCATTGGTCTCTATCGAGCCTTCAAGAACGCCGGTATAGACGGCGTCTTTGACGAACCGTGGTTGTTTATTCCGAATTTAAGCGGTCCGTCAGACGCGCAAGATATCTCTTGGCTTTGGCCCTTAGACGACGATTTCGCGCCTCCGCTCGATGGTGGCTGGGAAGCCGCGTGGCCATACTTGGTCATGCCAATTTTAACCACCGCGACGCAGTTTTACTCCATGAACGCCATGCAACCGAAAGAGGAAGAAAAAACGGACGAGATGAAGAACCAGTCACAGTTGGTGAAATTTCTTCCGTTTTTCATTGGATATATATCCTTGACCGTTCCAGCTGGGTTAGCCATGTATTGGTTGTTTAACAACGTGTTCACGACGTTAACGCAAGTCTACTTGAGAAACTTTGGCGGTGCCGTAGCTACCGTGGAAGCTCCGGACGATATTTTAATTAAAATTCCGCTCGGGTGCGCGATCATCGAAGACAGTTTCGAGCGCGTTCCGAACGATGAAATCGAAACGTACTTGAAAACCAATTCGAGCGTCATGTGGAATGAAGAGTGGTTAGAAGAGTGGCGACAACAACAAGCGAAGGAGATTTCCGAATCCGTGGAAAACGCGGAGAACGAGATGGTGGATTTAGGCGCTTCGGAGGAAGTGGCGGCGTTGTACGCTGCAAAGCTGAAAAATAGAGCGAAACGATACAGAGACATGGAGAAGCGAAAGAATGCGACGCCGAAGGAGATTGAAAATTTGATCGCGGAGTATGAGAAGGATGGGAAGAGTCGAGAG
Source organism: Bathycoccus prasinos (assembly GCF_002220235.1). Lineage (NCBI taxonomy): Eukaryota > Viridiplantae > Chlorophyta > Mamiellophyceae > Mamiellales > Bathycoccaceae > Bathycoccus > Bathycoccus prasinos. The sequence continues at coordinate 201,001 of NC_024006.1, forward strand.
GACATTGCTAATTTGCAGAAAATGCTCGAGGCGACGATGAAATTCGAGGTGGAAATGAAAGAGAAGAAATTGAAAGGCGCGGCGGCGTTGAAGGAGTTAAAGGAAGCGAAGGGCTTAAACTTAACGGGCAAAGAAGCGAGTAGCAGCAGCAGCAGTAGCGGAGAAGAGAAAGCGTCGACGACGCGATAATGTACGTATATATATATATACACATACATGCGTTTTAATTCAAATACATATGTTCATAGTGACTTAGTATAAATATTGCAAACGCAAAGAGGTACTTGGTACATAGGTACCAGACTAATAATAATGAAATGATAAAAGACGCACGGCAACTCTCCCACAAATAAATTGCGCTCCAAGTGCCGCCGTCCACATATAATAAATAAATACAGCGACATATATACAGCAACATCTTCTTAGTAGTATAATCTTACTTTCGTTTTTGATGTTTTTGTTTTTGTTTCGTTTACTTTTGCTTTACGACATCAGACGAGTCAATCGAGCTTCCAAAGCGTGCAAGCGTGCCTCCGCAGCCTGGGCTTCTTCGTTGCCTATGGCTATCCTGCGATTCGATGTCACGATTCTATTTTGCATCTTGACCATACCCTCCAACGCCTCAGCTAAACTCTCACCTTCCGTTTTCAACTCTTCTTTTTTGGGATCTTCGTCGTCTTCGAAGATCATTCTCGGTTGTTCGCCAACTTGCTTGATGAACAATTTCGCCGCGCCCGCGATTTCTTCAGCCGTATCGATACCTCTTTGGTTTTCGAGGTTCTCGTACGTGCCTTCTTGCTTGGAAATTTCCTTGGAGACTCTGTCCATATCTTTCTCCAAACCGATTGGGTCCGAACGTAAGCGGAACTTTGGATCTCTGCTAGTTTCCGTGGCAATGACCGCTTTTCTTAACACTCTTCGTAAACCGAGCTGGTCGATTTCTCTGTCGTCGTCGTATCGAATAACGTTTTCTCCGGGCGGGATGTACGGAATGACTTCGTCTTCGGAATCCGTGGACTCGTAATCCGGATCTAAACCGTGTCTCCATCGCTTCAATTGCGCTAACAACTTGTCCGATGAAATGTGGTCTCGATGAAAACCGAAATATCTGGAGAATGATCTCCACGAATCCGAGATCATCGGGTTGACTTCCGTGTGTACAGAAATACTTTCGCTCGCGTTCGCTTTGACTTCGCCAAACGCGTCGACGATGATGGCCAACAAAAAGTTGAATAAGATGAACAAAACCATGATGTTGAACGAGTAAAAGTAAATCATTGCGACGATGTAGGTTAAACCTGGGAGTTCCACCAAATCGACGACGAAATACTCGACGTCGCCCAACAAGTTTTTGAACAACGTGTGAAAGGATTCCTCGAACGTGGAGAAGTATACCGACCCAAAACCAAAAATGACGTGCCCGATGAACGCGAAACCAGTGAAAACCATCATGAAAATCGTGAAGAAGTGAATCAAATCTGGCGCCGCCAAACCTAACGTGTGCGTGATCACACCCAAACGAGGTTGGAAGTCCATCAACTTCAAAACTCTCAACATCAACAAGATGATGTTGATCCCAGACACCGCCATGTACGATTGCAAAAACGTCACTAACGCGTACATGTCCGAGAACATGTTACCTAAATCTGTGAACTCGTGGTTCTCAAACAATCTGGTTTGAAATGCAGATGCGTCGATGTTTTTGTAAATTTTGTAATGGATTGATGGATCAAATCGCGGGCAACCGACTCTTGAAAATATCACCCACATGACGGTGACGCCCAAGTGAATAGTGATCGACGCGACGTCGATGTAGTTCCACGCGGATTCAAAGTACGCTCTCCAGTTACCGTCGTTTCTCTTCCTAGTCAAGATGAAATCCATAAACTCGTCGTAGACGGAGTATAATGCGCCAATAGCCAAGGCGATTTCCATCGCAAACCGTAACATATCTTGCCAGTTTTCGTAATACTGAACCTTGATGGTTTGATTCTCGTAGGTCACGACAATCTTACCGCCGTCGATGTACTTGAAGTAAACCATGGTGTTTCCAAAATACCCGAGCTCTGAGTTGTACACGACAACTTGCGCGGAAACTTCATCCGTTTGCGCGTCGGATAACAACAAACCGTATTCCATGTAGTCCAACCATCGTTGCGCGCCAGCGGCGTCCAAATTGATATCGATCAAAAACGGGAACCCTTTCGTGTACGAATTGGAAATGTCCATGGAATGAAAGCCCCACGGAACGTCTCGAGAGTTGAATAACTCCGCGCAATACGGCGCATTGTTTGCGGTGATATTCGTACCTTCAACGCGTAAATCGTACGTGGCGTTTCCAATTTTCGTGCAATCGTATACTTGCGAGATGGTTTTCACGTTGTCGTAATCGGCGTTGAACATTGGCGTTCCGAGTTTGAAAACCGGGTCGACGCCGTACGCGTTCGTATCGGTACCACCAGGGCAAAATTTATCCAATTCTGCGAAACGATCGTTATCGCACAAATTCAACTCTTTCCTTTTGACGTAAAAGAGCATACCGGCGACGACGCGGTTGGATAAGCCTACGTAGCGTTCTCTGAACGCTTCGGGCGGGTCTTCGTTGTCAAAGTTTTCAACTTCAAAGACGCGATTGACCGGGCCCATTTGACACGGAGCGTTCATCAAAATCGCATCTTTGGCTTTGAACTCTCGAGAATTGATGGAATCTTCTTGAATTTGAATGTACGACCCAATATCTTTAAACGCGCCGGACAACCAAGCGTCTCGAATCGTCAACCTTTGCTTTTCAACAGCGCGAGTGAGCTTATCGATAGCTTTCAAACCAGCCTCTAACAACTCGCTCGTTCTTTGTTGAATTAAAAGAGACGCTTGCGCCGCGGCTAAAGCTTCCTTTTGTTTCGCCACGATTTCGTCCAATTGCTCGGAAAGCGAGTCGTGCTCGGCTTTTAAATCCGTAAAACCAGTCGTCATCATTTGTTCGAGTCTTTTATCTTCAAAAAACGCCGTCGCTTTATCCGTTGCGGTTTCTTGATCCTTCTTCAACTCTGCCATGGCGGTGTCTAAAGACGTCTGGTTCGTCGCAATGGCGGACACTGCGGTCATGATATCGTCGAGCGTCACGGTAGATTCCGTCGTTTCCGCCGTTTGCAACATCGCGCGTCTATACTTTTGCGTAAACTGCGTGTTTGGTTCGTGCGCTTGCAACAACTTTCTGCCATACCCAACTTGACCGTCCCTGGTTGCGTTCAAGTACTCCACGGTATCAAACATGCCCTCGTCTTCGCACGCCTCACACACGCAGACTTCACCGGTATTTTTGTTGCAGTTGTTATTCGCGCCAGTCCCCCCGCCACACAAACACAAATAATTACACATTCTCTTGTATCTCGACTGCGTGAGCCAAACGGACGTGCCGTTTGTCCAGGGATCCCACCACTTTGGTCCAGCAACAGTTGTTGGGTCCGTGCACGTGCCTCTGTAAATATCCGAACGTTCGGCGATGTTACAGGTTAAATACGCGTAATCTTTGCGCTCAATAACTTTACGGTTGAACTCGGCCAAAGTGTAATTCAGCCGCGTCGTCACGTCGTGAAATCCCGAAATCGTTTCCGCGGTGTAAAACTTTTGGATCTCATCGACAACCGGCATCTTTGGTTTCTTGAACGTCGAATTCCCGTTTATCCAAGGGCTGTCGTACACTGGTACATCTTGCATTTTTTTCTCCAAATCTTGAATGCGCGCCGCGAGGAATGGAACGAGTTGTTCTCGATGATCTGGATACTTGCCGGAGTTGGCGTATCTGACTTTGGAATACGCGTTATCTTTACCACCAACGGAGTGTTCACTAGAGATAACGTACGCCTTCAAAATATCGTATGTTGCCGTGGCAACGGCATCACCTTCCAAGCCATCCATTTTAATCATGTCGTAATACTCGACGTTTTGTTGCGCTTGAAACGCCTTCAAGAAATCCACTTCTTCCGCGTCGGCCAATTCCAGCGCTTGCGTCTCGTACGCAGCCAACGTCGACCACGCGTCCGCGATGCCTTGGTTATACACGTTTCGCAAGAATCTATACGTTTCTGTACACGCCAATTGGTTTGGATCCGGCATCGTCGTGTTCACGCCGTTCCCGACGCACTTGTCCAAACACGCCGTCACTTTCCCGGTTTCGGCATCCTTCTCGCACTCGCAAAAGTACGACAAACCGTACGGCGGGTGAATGTACAAATCTCCAATCATATTTACACCGAAAACGGTCGTTTCTTTGGTACTCGTGGAGGCGGCGTCTACATTACTCCACCAATCTGCGTTCCAATCCGAAGTGTTGACGCCGTATTGACTCGTCGAATTGTCGTTCATGATTGGCATACAATCCAAATCCGGATCACTGGCGTAATCCACCAAAGTGTGATTATTCGCGAACGTTTGGTTCAAAATCTGAATAGTCGAGTTATACACGGTCGAGTTATACCAACCGCGAATATTCGCCAAGTTGTAACTCGCGCCGTAATCCGCCCGTTCGATGACGAACTGTTCGCTGTGCGCAACCTTCAAGTTCGTCAACTCCGAATTGTGCAACTCGTTCAGCTTTCTGTGCGCGAAGCCTTTCCCCAAATCCAAAAAGTCAATTCGTAACTTTTCCAAGATTTTCTTCTCGTGCTTTCTCGCCACGTTCGCGTAATGGTGCGCCAACAAAATCCGGTGTCTCTTTTCCTCGTGCGTCACGTTTTGCCTCTCTCGCACCGCCCCGCCAACTTTCAAAAAGATATCTTTCTTCATTTGCACCGACCACGTGCCATCCGGAACGTCGTCCAGCAAAACTTGCACCTGACCGCTTTGCGAAGGAAACGGTTGATCTGTTTCGTAATAACAATCCTTCCCGTGTCTTATCTTTGCAATCCCGGTGATCTCGTCCTGCTCTTTCGGGCATAAATTCCACGTCGCGTCCTTCTGCAAATCTACCGGGTTCACCGAACCTCTCGGATGCGTAAAATTATAGTATAAATCCAACTGAACTTCCGTAACGCTCATCGTCTGAATCCAGCGCAAACAATCCGCCTTACACCCGAACCTCCCGTACTCTGGAAACTCAAACGGTTCCGAACACACGCCGTCCCCACACACCGCATCGGTCCACAACGTATTCACCACCCCACTCGCCCAATCGATGATTTCTCTCGACGACGTGAACTCTTTCCTTTGCGGAATCAACACCGAGTTCAACGTCGACGTGAGCCTATACGCCTCGCCCGCTTTTCGTTGCAAGAAAAGAATCGAGAGGTAGAAACACACGAAGAAAATGAACGAGAATAACGAGACGTAGTTTTTCTTTCGCTCTTTCTGTTGTGTAATATCGTTCGAAGAGAACGAGAGAGAGAGAACGAGAGTCAGTACATAAACGTAAGATATATCTAAACAAAGGATTCGCGAGGAAACTTAATGTGCTTCTAAAAAATCTTGCCAGACAAAAGGAGATCCACCCTTTCGAAAGACGTTAGGGCAAAAATCCATTGGACATTTTACCGCCCGACCACCGCGGTTTCTTTGTCTTCTTTCGAGCGGTCTTTCTCTCCCTCACTCGTGTTAGTATCAGCGAGATGATTTTGGCGACAGCAGTTGGTGTCTCGAAGAAGGCAAAGAGTCTGCGATCGCGTTCGTCTTTTGATAAAACGCGAGATTGAAAACACATTTTAACACAAAACTTTGCGCGGAAAGAAAGATCAAAAGATGTGATCGCGAAAGACGAAGATTCTTCTCTCTCTCGAACGAAAACGTACTCTGCTTTTATACGCGCCGTATAAGTTCTCCACGATGCGTTTGTGCACTCTCGGATCGCTCAAATCGCGTTCGATTTGCGCTTTCGTTCGTTTACTTCTCCCGTGTAACTCGTCGTCGTCGTCGTCCTCCTCGGCTAAGATTCGTGCCGTTCGTAACCTCTCCTCGATGCGAGAGGATTGCGGGGCAGATTTCCCTCCTTCCGTTCCCGAGGGGTTCGATTTGCGCGCGCGACGAAGAAGACCCATTGTTGTTGTTAGTATTCTTTCCTCCTCCTCCTCCTCGTCCTCCTGGCGATGATGATCGGAAGTTTACAACACAGAAAGAGAGAGAGAGAGAGAGAGAGAGAGAGAGAGAGAGAGAGAAAGCGCAAAGAGACTTTCGTGTGTCGATTTTTCCTTCGACCAGATTTGAACACAAGCTCACCTTTCCTTTTTGTATTTACGAAAACGAGTGAAAAAAAGGCAGAAAAGAAATAGAAGGTTGTTCTTTCAGAGAGAGAGAAGGCACCAAAGTGCCACACTTTTCACACCCGCAAAAGAAACACACACACGTATCAGAGAGAGAGAGAGAGATTCAGAGAGAGAGATCGAAAGAAGAAGGAAAAGAAGCGCGTTCGTTCTTGCGCGCGTCGTCGGATACGAGAGCGAAAATGAATTCCGAAAATTCTTCCTCTTCTTCTTTGCGCGACAGCGCGGGGAATCCAAACTGGAACGCGATTCTGAAATGGTCCGTCGATGAAGGCTTGAGGCAAGAGGCGGAGTTGAAAGCGAAAGGAGGAGGAGAGATGAAGGAGAAAGCGCAAACGAGAAGAACGATTTCCGAGGAAGACCGCGCGTGGTTCTTGAAAGCCATCGAGAGCGGAGTCGTGGACGAGGTGAAACGGATTAAAGAAATCACGGAGAAAATCATCGGGAAGGACCCGAGAGGCGAACGTATCGAGACGGAAGAAGAGGAAGAGGAGAGAGTTCTCGCGTTGGAGGAACTGAGAGACCGGTTGGAGTCGGTGGATAACGCGAAAGATTTAGGGAAAATTGGCGGGCTCGAACCTCTTTTAGAAGGCATTCAATCGGAGAAGTGGGATGGAATTCGAGCGATGAGCGCGGAGTGCGTGGCGGTATCGGTGCAGAATCACCCCGAGGCGCAAAAGAACGCCATGACGTGCGACGCTTTGAACGTACTGTTGCTCGCGTTGCAATCGGAGAAGCATTTGAATAAGAAGAGCAATTCGAAAGTTATATACGCGTTGAGCTGTTTAGTGAGAGGAAACGCAGAGGTGATGAGTATGTTCGTGGAATCAGATGGGATTGAATCGTTAGCGAAGTGCGGGTTGACGTCTTCGGTCGTCAAGACCAGAGTCAAGGCGGCGGCGTTGTTGAGACACGCGAGCGTGACGTCGGAAGAGGCCATGAAACGGACGATAGACGCGAAAGTGATAGAAGTTGTGGCGACAAAGTTATCTGTGAACGTGGAAAGCGGTTTATCGTCATCCTCGCTCACAGACCTCGCGCAAGAACGAGAGTCGTACGCTCGCTTGCTTTTAGATATCGCCGAACGCGTAGACTTTACGACGAACGAAGACGCCGTCAATCAGTTCAGAAGCGATGGGTTCACGCAAACCCTTCGAGAATCTCGAAAGGTTATAGACGACGGTGCGAACGGCGGAATCACAGACGAGAAAGAATTTATCCTCGCCGTCGATCGATTAAGAAACATGCTCGAATAGAAAGTAGAAAGTAGCTCTCTGACGCTTCATAACAATAATAGGAGCTTCATCGTATTTATATAATAACACGAATACATAGTAACCGCGGACGTAAAAAAAACTGTATAAACGAACAGAACCATGCTCACATCGTCCTCTTTGCGAAGCTTCAGCACCGCTCCTCCGTCGTCGTCGTCTGAATCGTCGTCGTCGTCAGTGCACGTGGAAATGAAAAATTGCTTTCGTCGGTGTCGTCATCTTCGAAATCGAACTCGTTTCGCCGCAATCAAAAGGGAGAACGAGCGCGAGAAACGTGCAGCAAAAGACGAGAGCGAAACGAACACTGAACTTTGTTGCGTATCTTTCAGACGCCGCAGCTTGGCGAGTGCTTTGGCGAGTGCATTTATCATGAAAAGTAGTCCCTCGTTTGCCGGGCAAGTGATTGATTCGATGCAAAAAATGCTCGACGAAACCGACGAGTTGTTGAAAAATCCAGAGCTCTCTTCCGAGGAGAAAGAAGGTTTGGAACGAGAGAAGACGTTTTTCGAGAAGCAAATATCGCGGGTGCAAAAGAACGGCGAGTTTGTTCGAGAGCAGAAAGAGCGATTGAGTAAAACCGGGAATACGGATCAAGCGTATTATGCCTCGGGTATAAGGATAGCGGTGAAAGACGTGAAGAGCGAGACGCAGTTTTGGGAAACCGCGATGGGGATGCGAGTGACGTCGATAAACGAGAAGAGTGGGGTAGTGCGATTGGCTTACGGAAGGGAGACGTTGAATGAAGATGACGGCGGGAAAGCTTCGATTGAGATTCATCCTCTTGATTCTTCTTTGAATAATGGCGCAAACGATAGCAATAATGTGGTTGAAAAGTTAAAGTACATTCAGTGCACGGTGCCCTTTGGTATTCGAGTATCGAGAGTGTACGAAGCCGGCGGGGAGTTGTTGTACGGATTTGGATACTTTGACTTGCGTTCGCCAAACGGAGTTCCAGTCATCGCAAGCGTTGCGAAACGAAGAGATTCTCTCGAAGCCGTGTGCATAGAATCCACCAACGTCGACGCAACAACCAACGCCATTCGAAGCGCCTCTGACAACGGCTTGAGCATCTACGACGCTCAAATACCGGAAACAAAATCCGAGGAGGACCGGAAAAAACTCACCTCGTACGTCCCTCCGCCTCCGAGAGGATCGAAGTTCTTAACCGCTTTACAGTATCAAAAGAACAAGGACGGTTTGCGCATAGACGTCTTCCCAGACGCGGCTACTGTGAGAGCGAACATGACGTTTCAAGAAAAGGTCGCGGAAAAAGCCGAGCAACTGCGTCAAAAAGCCTTCAGTAGCGGTTCAGACGAAGACGACGAGGAAGAAGCATCCGCCGGTGAAGACGACGACTCGCAAAGCAACTTTGCGTTCCTCGGATTAAGAGCGGTGAGCAACGCGAACGAAACCAAAGAGGTTCCGAACATCGGCGCCGATAAATCGAACAGTTGGTCGTTATTTGTAGAATCCTTAGACGCGTTCGAAGGACGGGTGAAAGAACAGCAGCAATAATAATAGTACCTGGTAGTTATTAGCTGATACATAAGTGTCTACAAAGTCTAAAATCAAAGCGCTATCGCGATGAGGCTAAAGCTACGCGCGCGAACAACAAGAAGAAACGCAATCCAAAAACACCGTTGGTGTCATCGCTTTTTCTTCCTCACCATCGCTACACCAATCGTCGCTCCACACAAACCAATCATCGCCCCACCAATCCTCGTCAACACGTTCGCCACTAACTGTCTGTTTGTCCCACCGGGGAAGAAGAATTTGCGCACGTGATGGTCGTCGTCGATGAATGGGAGAAAGAGCAGCCACGCGGTGAGATAAAGAAAGAGTACGGAGGACACAGAAAGGACGAGTATACCTCGTATGGCTTCGGGAGAGTAGCGCTTCGTGGTGGTGAGCATTTCTCGTTTGTTGTGTTTGTTGTCTGAGGAAAAAAAATCGTTTTCAATATACCAATATGTGAGATGAATTTTATCATTTTATGCGTGAACGCGCTAATATGTTTCTCTTGAACAAGCAAACTAACAATCTAAATCTATCTGGTTTCAGACGGCATGCCTTCGTACACTCTCTGACGACACTCTTTGGCGGTTTTTGGAGCGCAGTTTTGTTCCACGGGTATTCTTCTGGCAATGTTTTGCCAGTAGTTTTCGTCCTTCTTTACCGTAGCTCGCGCGTTTTCAAGCGCGACGAGCTCCTCGAAAGACCATACAGTCTTGGAGTTGTTGATGGCAACATCATCTTCTTCGACGTCTTCCTCGGCTTCTTCAGTTTCTTCATCGATGGAGTGACCTTTTTTGAGCGCGGATGGAGGTGCGCTTTTCCCTTGAACGACGCGTTGGCCACCTCGCGTCCAGCCGACGGCTTCGCCTTCGTCCGAGGAGCTGCTGTCTTCGTCCGAGGAGTACGCGCGGTGTCGCGTTTTCTTGCGAGGTTTTGGGCCTGGCTTCTTCGCATCCGGTCGGCGTTTTGACCCTGGTTTCGGGCCTGGTTTCTTCTTCACCTTGACTTCTTCCTCCTCGCCTTCTTTGGTAGCGTCCTTCTTTTTCTTCTTCTTGGAGTCGCTGCTGCCTGGCGCTTCGTCGGCCTTGTCGTCTTCCTCTTTCTTTGCAACACTCCTCCCGTTTGCAACGCAATCGTAGCAGAACCAATCGCCGTCGGGTATTTTCGAAACTTGTGGTACCAAACAGAACGTATGGAAACATTTCGTGCATCCACCACATACGAGTAACGCGTAATCGTGGTCGCTTCGTTTGCATTGCAAGCACGCCTTTTCATTCGACGCAGCGGTTGGATTATCCACGAGCGGTGGTTGCAACGAAGGCACTACCGGGATCATTTGTTGCACGACCGTCGGTTGTATTTGTTGCGGTTGTTGACGTTCTGGCGGCGGTGGTTGTGAATGTAGTGGGCGCTTTTGTTCGGAAGGAGGTGCGGAAACAGGATGCGATCTTTCCGATGCCTTGTCATCGTAATCGTTCTTAGTCTCCTCCTCGTATCTTCGCCGTTCTCGCTGGTGGTTTTCAAGGAGGTGCTGTTGGTGTTCCTGCGTATCTTGCTGCGCGTACTTGCGCCAACCAACCGGTCGACCGCGTTTTTTCTTCGGTTTCTCCTCTCCGGAGCGATAGTCACCGTCGTCGTCGTCTTCCGAGTTATTCGCGCTGACTGTCTTCTTCGTCTTTGGTCCCGTTTTTTTGGCATTGGGAGGATTTTTCGTTCCCGGCGGCCGACCGCGTTTCTTTCTTCTCGGTGGCTGTTGTCCGTTCACGCTTCCATTTCCGTTCGCATACGCAACTCTCTTGTAATACATCTTTTCGCTTCGTTCGTCGGTTAATCCACCGATCCAATTGTCGTTGCTTCCATCGCCGTCCATATCGAACGATTGTTCTTGTAACTTTCGTTTCTCTTCGTACCTCGCGGTGTTCGTTTCCCAGTACGGCCTCGCCGGGAAATTTTTGTTCGCTCGAGAAGACCGACGACGCCCATCTTCGAAATCGCTACTCTCGTCTAACCGGTACTGATAATCGTTGTTCGAGACGAGCGTTGCCACGATGGCTCTAGGATGATGTCCTCCATACTTTTGAGACGGCGGCGGTGTGATGCCTAAAATTTTTGAAGCCTCCAATCGCAGCTCCTCGGATTCGCGACGTCCTTTTCGAGCACCGTTCTTCTTTGACGGTACATCAATCGTCATCGTCGACTCAGATGCGCGAACGCCACCGGATGGTGACTTTCGTCTATGCGCGCCTCTCGGTTCGATGTAGACGTCGTCTTCGTCGTTTTGTTGTTGTTGTCGTCGTTGCTGCTTTTCATCCGAAGCGACCGAGTCTATTTTCCGAAAGAATCCTCTCGGCGGCGACGGTGGCTTCTCTATTTTCGGATGCGCGTCCACGTACCCACCTCTGTACTCTAACGTCTCCTTCATCGTCTCGTCGTCTTCTATTTCCTGCTGCTGTCTATTTCTATCGTTTTTGTTATTTTCTATTTGCTTCACCGGTGACGGCGACAAACCGAGCGCTCGCATCCCCGGCGACGCCTCTGGGCGTTGATTCGACGCTTTCAGCGGCGACGGCTGCAACGTGATCCTTCGCGGTGGGCTTGTTAATGCGTTTTGTTCTTCTTGTTGTTGTTCATGTGGTGCGTTTCCGGTGTCGCGCCTCGGCGACGCGCGTTGTTGTTCTTGTTCTTGCTCTCGTTGACGACGATGATGACGATGATGCTGTTCTTGTTGATGCTTCTTCGCGTACGGAAACCCTGTAACCATCTTCTCCACGTGTTCTCTTTGCATTTGCATCTGCATCTCGCGTTGCTGCTCGAATCGATCATCTCTTCGTCGCGCGTCGAGGAGCAGCTCCGTCATATTTTGTGCACCTTCTTTCTCGCGAGGCGAGGAGTTTTTTGCCAAAAATTCCTCCTCCTCTTCCTCCAAATGCTTTTCACGTTGCCTCGTTAACCCACTCTCTTTCTTCTGTTTCTTTTTCTTTCGAAAGAGGAGAGGATACGAGAAGACGATTTCCCTGTGCTCCTCTTCCTCTTCCTCCTCGTCGTTCTCTCCCTTCGAGAGGTGCACTCGGCCGAGCATCAAGTCGTCCAACGTGAACGACGAGGTTTTCGTTGTTTTCGTTTCTGTCGTCGCTTTCATCATCGTCGCGTTTTCGTTCGTTCGTTCGTTCGTTCGATGCGATTGTTCTTTCGCGCGCGCGCGCTTCAGAGAGAGAGAGAGAGCGAGCGCGAGTTTAAATCGGAAAACCTCTCAGAAACGAGTTCAATCTCTCGGGAATGGGATTTCCCGGGGAAAACAAAACACAAATTTTTTAAAAACGAACAAAGTTTCTCTCTCAACCTTTCGTTGTTGTTTCCTCTGAACGCTCGCCTCCGAAAGCGCTCGCTCGTGACGTCGCCGAGAATGTCTGTCGCGCGTTCTTCTTCTCTCGATCGATTCGCGACGACAATACACCACCACCACCAAAGAAGAAGAAAGGATTCTGAGTTTAAATAAAGAGAGTTTGATGAATTTAAATGAAATAAATTTGTTGAAGCAGCCTCCTCAGAAAAAAAAGCTGCGCTCTCACGACACAAAAAAAGGGAGAAAAAAGAGACACAAAAAAAATGGAAGGAGGAACACCCACGACAGCGGGTGGTTTGACGCAAACTCTCGTGGCGACTTTGATGCGCGAGAAAGGAGGCTTAGGAAAGCTTTTCTCCCGCTCTGATGAGGATAAAAACGCCAACAACAACGCGCTCGTGGTTGTTGGCGCGGCGGCTCTTTCGGCGTCGTCCGCGATGATGGTGTGGTATTTCGCGTACAAAAAATCGTCGTCTCACATTTCGTCGGGAAATTTGAAAAAAAAGGACTGTGTCAAAGCGTTGGATTTGATTCCGCACCCGGAAGGTGGCTATTTCAGAGAAACCCACAGGTCTGGGGCGACGCCGATGGCAAGTCGAGGGAAAACAGATTCGAACGGAGATTTGGTGAAAACGTCGTCCGGAGGGAATGCGAGGAACACGATGACGTCTATTTACTATTTGATTGAGGATTACCAAGGATTGGTGTGTAACAAGAGCGACCACGTGCATTATTTTCACTACGGGTGTACGGTGCTGTATCACATCGTCAATCCATCCACGGGAGAGTATTACGTGGAACGATTAGGTTCAAATTTGAGTAAGGGCGATAAACCACAAGTCGTTGTGCCTGGAAATTATTTCAAAGCGGCGACTTTAGAGAAGACGAAAAGTTTTGACTTTGCGCTTTTAGGCGAAGGCGTCGGACCCGGGTTTGATTTTCGCGACTTTGAGTTTGTGAGTAAAGAGAAGTTAAAGAGGAATTTGTCGAACAAGAGTAACTTTTTCGTTTTAGAGAGGTTGTGCAAGCCAGGCATCGAAGACACGGACAAGTTTTACGAGAAGACAGATAATAATAAGAAGAAGAACAACAAGAATAAGAACAATACGAATAACAATAGAAATGGATCGAGCGATAAGTTGTCGAAAGGAAAAGATATATCAGCTCCCGGTTTGAAGAAAATTCCGACGCCGAAGATAGGTGGAGGACAAAGTACCAACGCAGTAGCAGCGCCGGTGAACGGTGAAGCAAAGTCGCCACAACCACCACTCCCACCCTCGCCGCCGCCTCCGAATGCGTTGCGAACGACACCCAACGGTAATACGGTTTTGGCCGACAGAAAACTCACGCGTTCGATGGCGACCAACCCGCAGATTCGCTTCGACGATATCGGTCAATCCACGCCTCAGTTTAAACCGCCAAAAAATATCAACCGAATCGACCGAGATAACGTGGAAATCACGCCGATGGGTTTGAAAACGAGACCAGAAGAAGACGAAGGCGATAAGTCGTTGGAATTGGAAAGCCCGCTTTAAAGAGAGAAAAATTAATCATAAAACAAAAAGCTGTAATACAAGACGCGAGCCATTCGCTGCATCCCTCCGCGACTTTAAACGTGTGCAAAATTTGTGCGCCCGTATCCGTTCTTGTCGCTTTGCTACTAAAACGTGAAGAAAGTGAGATTTTGAATTATTGTTTGTTATGTATAAATAGTGGACAGTTTTTACAGAGACGACGCGCATCCTAATCACTCAGAGCAGCAACTATCGTTTTTAAGTCCACTCCAAAAGAGCGCTCTTTTGTCGCGAACGAACGTTGTTCAAACCCTCTTCTCTTTCGTTCTCTCTCGTGTGTGATGTGATTTGTGTTCTTGTGTGTGTGTTTCGAATTTTGAATTTTTCCCCGAGCTCCGTTTATTAGTCCGTGCTCGCATCCTTCAACTGAGAAATCCAAATCTTAATCTCGTCCTCCGTCGGCGGTCGTTTGTGCTTCTCCTCGAACATCTTGCACAATCCGTCGAGGATGGAGTTCAACTCCTCGTCTTTGATATCCATTTTTTGTAAGTTTGAATTCGTCATCGTTTCAGAAAGCGGAGGCATTTTTTATAAGGAGAGAAGGAAAGCGTAATACACTGTTAGCATCGTATTTCATCCGGGTCATCGTATTTACTTGATCACTTCGTACTTTACATCGCTCCGAAAGACTACTCTATTATGAACACTACTCCATCTATCTAGTTCTATTATTTGAGGTGCTGCGTTTTTTTCTCCGTCTTCAAAGCGCCCCCGCTCTCTCTTCGTCCAACAACTCGATTTTCTTCACCTCCAATCGAAACGCGCCGTCCATGTCGCCTTTGCCGAACTCTAAACCGCCGCAGGCGATACCAATCGATCGCATGTTCCCTCGTCGTCGTAAACTGTCTTTACCACCGATTGTTTGCGACTCCACCACGCCTCCTTTGTAGGTTTTCATGAACTGATCGAGCGGGACGGTGAGTTCGGTCCAGTTCGTACGACCGCTACTACTTTCTTCGCTCGTCGTCGTTTTCGGCGCGAGTAAAAACGCCTGCCACAAATCGTGTTCTCCGTTCCCGAACGCGTCTCTCTCGGTTTTTATCGAGCACACGTACGCTCTGCCGTCGTAGTTTCTCATCGTAAACCGCACGTGCGAAAAATACTCCAAATCTACGTCCTCTTCTTCTTCTCGTTCTTGTTCTTCGCTTTCGTCATCCTTCCTCTCTCTCGACGTTTTCGTCAGTCGCGCCTTCACGTCGTTCCATCCAAAACCGGCGAACCCGGACCGTTTCAAGCTCCGAATCTCTCGCATCTTCTCGTCTCTCAATTGCGGCACCGATGAATCCAAGTTTCCCTCGAACACGACGCTGCCATAACCACCAATATCATCAAAGTTGTTCTCGTTCACGTGGTTCCTCTTTTCCTTCTTCGTCGTCGTCAGAGTTGCTCGACTTCGGCCTCCAAAATCCGCGTCCGAGAACGACTTCCATTTCTTTTTCTCCTCCTTTTCCTCCTTTTCCACGAGATGACACCGACTGAAATCGGCGATCGTAACTACCGCTGGAATCGTCGACGGTGGTCTTTTCGCCGCGGATATAAAACTCCCGAGCATGGATTTGTACATCGTTTTCGTCAGTTTCGAGAAAGACATTTGGATTTTGTTTTTCTCCCAACTGATGAGAAAATCCTACTCTAAAACCCAAACGACAGAAACCTCTCAACAGAGAGAAAAAAAAAGAAGGAGTATTCAAACCGAAACTACCACCACACGCGTGTTTTTGTCGCGCGTGCGTCTTCCGTGCGCGCGCGTATATATGATAACGTTTGCGAAGTTGTGTAATCAAAGAGATATTTTTTTGTTGTTTTTTTTTTGTTGTTTTTGAGAAAAATTTCCTGCTCGACAGCTCTTTTTGTTTTTTTTGCCTCTTTGAGCTCGAAAACGGGCGAAGATGGTCTGTTGAAATTGCGGCTTACGTTCGACGCTTTGTCTACTCCGCGCGAAAAGAACACACAAAGGCGAGACGACGAGAATACGAAGCTTAAGTGATAAAAGAATACCATGGACGAAGATGAAGAGTACGAGGGAGGCGGAGAAGAAGCAGAACCGGAGATGATCGATAACAACGAAGGAGGGAACGAGGAGGATGAAGGGATGGATGTGGACGGGGACAACATCATCGCCTCCGGGGATCGATCATCATCGTTGGGTGCGCGAGAAGGAGGAGGGAAAAGAGGGAAAGCGGTCCCGAAAGACCAACGAACGACGACACCGTACATGACGAAATACGAACGCGCGAGAATTTTAGGCACGAGGGCGCTGCAAATAAGCATGAACGCGCCGGTTTTAGTGCAATTGGAAGGCGAGACGGACCCACTGGACATTGCGAATAAGGAATTGAGGGAGAAACGAGTGCCGTTTACGGTGAGAAGGTTCATGCCGGACGGGAGTTGGGAAGATTGGGGAGTGGACGAGTTAATCGTGGAAGATCCAGATAGGAGAAGAGGGTTGTGATAACGTACGTAGCTTTTGTTGTATTAAAAATGATTAGTAGAGAGAGAGAGAGAGAGAGAGAGAGAGAGAGAGAGTTAAGTTACTCGTATTATTGTTAAACTTTGCCGCTCAAGAAGTCTCGAACGCGCCGGTCGATCGCCAGAGCGACTGCTTCTCTATTCGTAGAATACGGAACAAAAGTGGCCACGTACGTGTCCACATCAATCGCGAACTGGTTTATGCCTTCCTCGGACATTTCTTTCTTTTGCTTTTCGAGGAGGTAGCGAACGATATCATCCGAGAAACAGCGCTTGGAAACTGACGTGCAGATTTTTCGCCAAACGCGTTGGAACGCTCGAGAATCGAGAGATCTGTGGAGAAGCGCGAGCCACGCGCGAAGAGCGGGAAGACCGACTAAAAGGAGATGACTCGCTTTGGTCGGAAACTGAGAAGATGGAGACGCAGGAGGCGAAGTGTTTTCTCGATCATCGTCGTCGTTTTTAACGCCGACGCCGCATTTCGTAAAGCGCAAGGCGGAAGCGTAGGATCTGTACCCATCCAAAGCGTCGCACGATTTACCCACCGCGACGTTCGCTAAGCGATCAATCCATACCTCTCGCAAGTCTTTAAACATCTTGCATTCGTCGTCAAAAACGCCTTCGATGTTATCGTCTTCGTTGTCATCCTCGTCGTCGTCGTCTCTTTTGTACCCTCTTACCAGGTCGACTAAAAACGGCAACTCGGAAAGTTCGCTCAAAGTTTCCTCAATCTTCAACGACGCCGCGATGCACGCTCCAATTCGAATCACCGCGCGCGTGACAACGTCCATGTTTTCAGAAAACAAATCGTGTTCGACTTCGTTCGCCTTGTCATCGACGGCGTCGCGAAACTTCTCGACTAGAAGCGCCGGCACTCTCGCGAGAAACTCAACTTTGTGTTCGTCGTCTGAAAGTTTTTCGCTTCTCGCGACTAAATTTGCGAGCAGAGTAGCGAGAACGGTCGAGACTTTAGGCGCGGTTACGCCGGGTAAAGTTCCGTCATCTTCAACATCCACATAAAACGCGTCCCTTTCGATGTCGTCTGGAGACCCTTCTGCGTATCCGCTCGCTTCGCACTCCCATCCCGCATCTTTGGAATCCAACAGCGGTTTAATCTCGTTCCAACTCGCCTCTAATTCCGACAACAACCAGGACACCTTCCAATCTTCGCTTCCGTCCGCCAACACGTCTAAGCATTTCGGTGCGTTCGAAAACCGTCCGAAATCTTTCTCACACTTTTCGTCAAACGCGATGGCGCAATCTGCCAAGTGCAGCCACCATTTTTTCGCGTCCGATTCACACTTGGCGCAGTACACGTCTTCCAACAGCGCGCGAGCTGAATCGCTGAGCGCGGATGCGATCGTAGAAGCAAATGCGCTGGCACGTTTCTCGAACAGTTCCTCTAAGAAAGAAGTCGTGTCATTACTACCAGCGTCATCGTTGTCCTTCTCGTCTTTGTTGCACTGAATCAACGCCGAGGCGACGAACGATGGCACAAACTCAATCTGTTTCGCGCAACAATTCAACATCAACTCCGGCGCTCTCGAATGTTGCGCGCTCGCAAAGGCTTTCACGAACCGTTTTTGAACGGCTAAGGCAAAAGTTTCGGCCACGAAATCGTACTGACCGACTCTAATATCTATACTATCTTTTCTATTATCGCCGCTGATAAAAATATCGCTTTCTAACGCGGTTTGCAACACAAACAACAGCTCGCAACATCGACTGATTACTACCCCATTACTCTCACTCTCACCATCGTTCCACTCGTACTCGCTCAACTGCGAAGGCGTCAACGGAGGTGGCCAATTCGTTCGTTTCAGCGAGCGTCTCAGAATGGTCGTCAACGCGCGTCGACACTCTTCCGCGACCGCGAGCGTTCGTTTCCTAGCATGCGACGAAACTCTCGACGACATCGACGCAAACGCGCGAATAGTAGTATCGTCGCCATCACGATTCCTCGCCATCGACGACGCTTGATTGATCAAAGCGACGCTTTTTGCCAACTCGTCCAGCAAGAGCGGGTAGGATTCTGTTTCTTCTCCTCCTCCTGCTTCTTCTTCTTCTTCGCTCGCGAGGACAAACACGCCTTTCCGCTTCTCCTTCATCTTCCGCACGATATCCAGCGACGCGCACGTCAAGTGTTCTCGTTTTGCCAGATGGTGTAAAAGAACGCTCGCCATTCTCGACGCGCGTATACTTCTCGCTTTACTCGTACTCGTAGTTGTTTGCGTGGTAGTAAAACCGTCGATGTTGTTGTTGTTCATGTTGTCCTCCTCCTCCTCCTCCTCCTCCTCCTCCTCCTCCTCCTCGTCTGAGGCGACACCAGCGTCCTCGTCCTCGTCTGAAGACTTCATCAGCTTCCTCCTCGCGTTTGCCGACGTCGACGCGACCGCGGAATGTCTCGATAACCGCTCCAAAATTTGCACGCGTTCGATCGTTATCGCCTGATATATATATAGAGAGAGAGGGAAGAGGAGCGTCAGCGTTCAGAAGAGAGAGCGAGCGAGAGAAAGAGAAAGAGCGTTTTCCAATTCGAAAGAGAGAGAGAAAGTTGTGAGTCGTCTTACCTCGACGTCGCGCTCGAGAGACTCGATCGTCGTCCTCGTCGTCCTCGTCTCTGTCAAAGTTTCTTCTTCTTCTTCCATTATTTCGTCGTCGATGATGACGCTAAAAGTGCGTGAATAGAAGCCCTCGTTGATGGTGTCAGCTTCCACTGCACATCGTGCTCTCTGTTGAGACGAATACAATAACAGAGAGAGAGAAAAAGTGATGAGAGAAAGAGAGAACGAGAGAGAACGAGAGAGAAATCGCTCAGAGCGTTTTGACTGAAAACTTTCGAGCTGCAGACGTGTCTCTTTTTCACAAAGAAACGTTGTCCTCTTTTCTCTCTTTTTGCACCAACAAAAACCTCTTTTTCCATTATATCCATTACAGATTTGCGCGTTTAAATTAAAGCGGAGAGAAAGAGAGAAAGAGAGAGAGACGATCGTCGGAGCAGTCAGAGTACGTTTTGAACGACGCACAAAACACGGATCTGCGCTTTGCTTTATACACACACACACACACAGAATACGCGAAGGATTCTTTGTCTTGAAAACGTGATGTTTGCGAGTGAAAATGTCCTCCTCAAGAGGGGCTTCGTCGTGGCGGCACAAAACACATCATCTTCGTCGTCGAGACGAACGAACGCGCGTGTGCACGTCAAGCGGCATCCGCGAAGAAGACAATCGCACAAAAACGAGAGGTCATCAAAAACGCTCGTTGTCACGAACATGGCGAAACCACCGTCAAACTCGGCGGTATCAAACATTCGCGTGGAAAAATCCGAGGTGAAACCCGGGTGCGTGGTGGAGTTATCCGTGGCGGTCCCGATGGATGTTTTGGCCATAAGCTACGAAAACGCGATCGACGAAGCCGTCGCGCAAGCGGAAATTCCAGGGTTTGAAGCGCCGAAGAAAAAAGACGGGTCGAGAAAGAAAAGTGATACGAAGAGACCACCGATGAATATGCTTTTGAAAGCGGTCGGGAAGGATACGTTTTTGCAACTGTGCATCGAGGATACGTTGCAGAACACGTTGCCGCAAGCGATGCAATTCGTCGCCAAGGAAGCGATCCAGGATTCGGAAACGATCGCGACGACGCCGAGACAGCTAGCGGAAGCGTTTGGTGGGCCAGAGTGTACGCCGTCGAAAGAGCTGGAATACGTGATTAAGATTTGTGTGCAACCGACGGTGCAGTGGACGAAAAATATCGACAGTTTGGAGGCGACGTACGTCAGCCCGGGGAACGACGAAACCGATAAGAGAGACGCGGAGACGTTGTTTGAGAACCGATTGAGAGATTTGGCGACGATGCGAGTGATCGCGGATAGAGGATTAGAGGAAGGCGATGTTGCCGTGATTGATATTAATGCGATGGATACGAGCGGGAACTCGTTGCCGGGGATTGAAACGAAAGATTTTCGATTGGATACGGCGACGACGGATTTGAAATTACCCGGGTTGATGGAACAAATCGTCGGGATTAAAACGGGAGAGGAGAAAGATTTCAACTTATCTTTTCCGGAAGATTGGTCGGTCAAATCTGTCGCCGGTAAAACAGCAATGTTCACCGTCAAAGTGAACGAGTTGTTTTCGCGAGAGATGCCGACGTTGTCGGACGACATCGCCGAGGACATTTTTACCGGGTCAAAAACCGTCGACGAGGCGAAAGCGCAAATCCTGGAGGCGCAGAAAATGTCTCGAGAAGTCGAAGAGAAGATTGTGAAAGACGAAGCCGTGTTAGACGCGTTAGCGGCGGCGTGCTCGTGTGAAATTCCGGAATCTGTGTTGAGAGAACAATCCGAAAACATGTTTGGCGAACACTTGACCCAAATGCAAATGGAAGGTAAAATGTCCATGAAAGCGATTCAAGCGTTAGCCTCGGAGAAAAACATGAACAAGTTCGTCACGGAAAGAGCCGAGGAGATTAAACTCATTTGTAGAAGAACCATCGCGTGCGAAGCGTTGTTCACTGAAAAAAATATGGTCATCACGCAAGGCGAACTTTCCGACGAATTGAAAAACCAGGTGAAAGATCTCGAGGCGCAAGGCATCGAATACGACGAAGAGAGAATGATTCAAAACGCGCGAGCGGCGTTGGAGGCGGCAAAGACTATTCAATGGTTGAGAGATAACGTGAAATTGACCGAATTGCCACCTTTAGAAAGATCCTCCGCGTAGTAGAGAAGAAGAAGAAGAAGAAGAAGACGGAACTTTTTACTCTCGCGCACGGGTTTACGTGTCGGCGGCCGAGCGTTTTAATCAGAGATATTATTTAATAACAACACTTCCAATCCTCACTCCATCTCCACCATCTCCCACTCGATCGCGTTGTTATTCTTAGTATTCTTCTCCTTACTCTCCGCGGCGGAAACGACCACCTTCGCTGGAACTGACCCGTCCCCGTACGCTTCCTCTTCCACCGGCGGCACCATATCTCGACTGTCCATCACTTGCACCAAGACCAAATACCCGACCGCTATGAGGACCGAAATCACCCCGGTCACGATCGCGGTCACTTGTCCTTTCACCAAAGGTTCCGCCGTGATTGGATTGATCGGTGCGTCGATCGGTTGTCCGATGTTTGACGCGTTCATGTCTTGTTTCATCACATCGTCGTCGTCGTCACTCTTCGCTTTCGTCTTTGTTTTCCCCGCTGCTCGTTGTTTTACACGTTTCTCTCGTCCTCGTCCTCCTCGCATCATCATCGTCGTCGTCGTCAAAACGTGTCGCGACGATCTCGACGACGACGACGATCTCGACGACGACGACGAGTGCGACGACGATCGTCTGCGTCTCATCAGGGTCGCGCACGCGCTCAAGCTCGTCGTCATCGTTAAAGTAATCTCGTCTCTCTTTCTGTCGTCTTTTCCCCAAATGTGCTCCAATTCTCCTCAGAATTTATCGAGAGTACACGCACGTAAAGAGTCTCGCTTCGCGTCATGTCGGACAGAAAAGGAGTGGGAAACTGGCCCGACAGAGGAGATCCTTTTCATCGCGGAGGAGGATTAGGAGGAAAACCACGGGTGCGCGTTTCTTTTTGCTTTTCTTCACATCATCATCATCTCGTCAAAAGACTCGCATCCTCGTCTCTAGGGAAAAGGAGATCAATTTCCTCTCTTTCTCTCTCGCTCTTTTCCCGTCGTTCCCGCGAGTCGCGTTCCCTCGTTCGTGGATTTTCGTTCGCGCTCTTTCGCTTTCGCTTTATTCCGCGTAAATTCTCGATCGTGACGATGCGTTGTTGTCGTTGTTCGCGGCTCACCTTTACACACGAAATGTACGCAAAACAGGACGAGGCTGCCCCTGTGGGAGGACAACAACAACAACACCCGCCGAGAGGCCCGCCGCCTGGGATGGGCAACGCGAGAGGTCCACCACCACCACAGTTTCAAGGAAGCAACAGAGGAGGAGGAGGAGGAGGAGGGTATTACGGAGGAAACAGGTCACCGCCGCGAGCAAACAGACCGCAAATGATGACGACGCAGCAGCATCGGGCGCAGAGTCGGGATCGATATCCCGCGGCGGATGACGATCAAGGCGCCGAGGACGGCGAGGTAGGCGAGTTGCCTCCACCAGGGATGGGAAGAGGCCCTCCGCCGGGGATGATGGCACCTCCCTCGGGTTCGAGGTTTCCGCCGATACCGACGGGCGGGAGGACGAGTCAACCGAGACCTGGTTTTGACGAACCGATTATGGCGAGCGCGGCGATGCCGGCGAATCGACCGAGTCTTTTAGCGCAGACGCAACATCAGAAGAAGTACGTGCCACCGCAAATTCCAGGAGATGGTGGAGGCGGGAGTGCTCCGGTCGGACCGCCCCCGGGGGTGTTAAAACCGCCAGCAACAAGCGGTATTCGTGGTTCGGAAGGCGATTTGACGTCGCCGTCGAAAAAGAAACTCGGTTGGGGTCGGTCTTTGAAGCCGCAACAAGCGCCGCCGCCGAAGAAAGAAGAAAACGAAGAAGAGGAAGAAAAGAAAGTCGAGAAAGAAAAGGAGGAAGAAGAGGAGAAGCCGCCGTCTCGACCGCCGTCGGCACCACCCGTCGCTATCGAAAAGAAAGCAGCGCCGACGAAAGAGGAGGCGCCGACGATGGACGACAAAGAGTTGAAAAAGCTCAAAGCGGCGGAGAATCGATTAAAAACGACCAAAGCCGCGTTGGTCGCGCAGATGGATCGCGTGGACGAAACCGTCGTCGAGTTGGAAAAAGAACTCGAAGCGCTCGTCGATCAGAGACGTTTGGAGAAACAAAAAGATAAAGAAGACCGCGACGGCGACTCTTCGGATTTGCGTTACGCGAGACGCGAGACGGAACTTCTTCGAAACCGATTACAAACCGCAGAGAAGCAAAGAGAACAGCGAGAACTGTTCGTGGAAGAAAGAAACCAAGAAGCTCGAGAGTTGGCCAATCGCGAGCGCGAGTTGAAGGATATTCGCAAAGCCTCTGCGTCTGAAACCGAAAAGGCGGCGAGATTTCTAGCCAATCGCGTGTGCAGAGAGATGTGCGAAAGAGATAAGAAGAAAGTGAGCGAGGAGATTCCGAAGCAATTCGCGGCGGAAAACAAAAAGAGACACGACGATGCGGAGGAGCGAATCACCTCCAAAGATCACATTTCGCTTCCTAGTATTTACTCAATTCCAAAAGAACAACAAACGAACGCGGCGGATATCGCGAAGAGAGTCTACGACGAAGAAAAGGACGAAAAGAAACGCGGGAAAGTTCGCGAACAAATTATGAACGTCTTGCGCAAACGAAAGAAAAAGTTGAGCGAATACGAATACACGTTAGCGTTGCAATACTTGAAATATCGAGAGCGATGGCGCGTGTCGTTAATGTTTAAAGCGGCGGAAAAGGAACGAAGAGAGCGCTTGGCGCAAAAAGGCAATCGCCGAGGCATTACCGGCATGGGAGGTGGACCTTCGTCCTCCTCGAGAAACCGATCAGATTCGCGAAATCAACAAATTGGTGCGGGCGGCGTCGGTGGATTGTACGGTGCTCCTGGTTTTGGCTTCGGTCGCTCCGATGGTGTCGCGCGATCCGAATACGAGGAGATGCAAATGATCAAAGCGTTACAACGCAAAGAAGAGTTGAAAACGCTCTGCAAGGTTCCGGATATGATCTTGGACGAACACGAAAGACGCATTGCGATTTTTGACAGCCGAAACGGTCTAGTCGAGGATCCTAAAGCCGAACACGACGCGGAGAAGTTCATTCGCCCTTGGACCGAAGACGAGATTCGCGTGTACCACGAAAAATTCACCGCGTACGGAAAGAACTTTCGACGCATCGCGAAGCACTTGCCCGGCCGCGATACCGCGGATTGCGTCGTATATTACTACAGAAATCAAAAGACGTCGGACGGGTTTAAAGCGCGAAGGAAAGCCGCGGCGAAGAAGAGAAAGATGTATAACGACGCGCGCCGCAGCGGCGCGACTGGTTTGTACAGCGCGCCGCCGGAAGCTATAGCGCAAACGTTTAAAGAACGCGAAGAGACGCAACGTTCCGCGTTAACCGCCGAAGCGCGATTAGAACGCGCGGCGTTGGCGCAAGCCGCGAAAGCGGCAAAAGCGAAGAAAAGAGCTGAGAAACGTGAACGCGAAGGTGGTGGAAACGACAACGAGAGGAAAGGGAGTTTTTCTGAGTTGACGGATGCGTCCGGGGAAGTCAGCGGCGAGGCGAAGCGTCAAAAAGCGTGAAATGAATGAAACCGTAAAAATCGTTGCTCGTAGTAAATCTAGCGCTGGGTGTGTAAACCTAACTAAAAATTGATTACATAGAAGTACTCTCGTTGAGCGTCGTAAAAGAATACTAATACTACTCGGTCGTCCGAGGGTAAATAAAAATGGTGGTGGTTTTTCAATCGTAATCGCCTTCGCCGTCGACGTCGAATTCGCTCGCCGTGTACTCTCTATCGCTCTTCCCTAAAATCGTTTGAAACAAAATCGGAATGTTCATTTTAAATTCATCCACGCCTAAAGCAGAGCCTTCTCTACTCGGATCCCAGCTCGCCGAGAGCACGCCGTACGTGATCCCGACAAACGCCAACCCAAACGTCGCCGTGCTCGCCGCGAAAAACATCCAAGGTTCCAACCACTCCTGCGTGTTAATTTTCGCGAAATAATAATACGTAGGTCCCGTCGTGAATCCTAAAACCATCGGTATCCCGCTAAACCGTACGACTCGCGAGAGCATTCGATCGGTCACGATTTGCGGCACCGCTTTTTTTTGCGCGTTTTGAAACTTTTTTCTCTCCTCTGCTTTTCTCGCATTTTCCTCGTTTTTCTCTCGTGCCGTCGTTTCGGTCGCTTCTTTGATTCGTTTCAGGGACTGTTTGGAAACTTGCCCGCCTGAATACGAGATCGGTTTCCCGGTTCGTTCGGAGTATTTCACGTTCGGGAGTCTCTTTTCTCTTTTGCTGCTCTCTTTTCTTCGCTCAAAACTCGTCGACGTGGTTTCGTCTTCAGAGTTCTCGACGCGCTTTTGCACGGGTTGCAACGACGACGGATTTCGTCCTTTCATCCCGGCGTTTCTCCCTTTCGCCGCATCGACGGTGACATCGACGATTTGTCGTTTCCTCCGAGAAAACGAGGAGAATAAAAGGACGTTCGTTCGTCTCGGTTCTGTCGCCAAAGAAATCCTCGTTAAAGACGAGGAAAACATCGCGTGGTATTCTTTGCTCTGTTGCGTGTTGTGAGGATTTTTGATTGGTTTATCCAAAAATGTGGGCCGTATCTTCTCTCAAAAATACTCTGCGCGAGATGTCACTGTTTTAGTATTAAAAGGTGGTCTTTCTTTCTCGTCTCTTTCTCGTTTTCACGCGCTCTCTACTACTTCTTCTCGTTGTTCTCTGTAGAATACGCGCGAGATGTCACTGTTTTAGTATTAAAAAGTGGTCTTCTTTCTTTCTTTCTTTCTCTGTCTATTTCTCGTTTTCGCGCGCTCTTTACTACTTCTTCGCGTTGTTATTGTTGTTGTTGTTGTTGTTGTTCGTGTTGTTACTCATCATAATCGACGCAGACGGTTGCCGGCGGCTCATGCCTCTTTTCAACGCCGGATTGGTCGCCATCGTCGCCGCGACGGCGTCGAGTTCGGAGGCGGAGAGCGCGTTGTAGGAACTCAAGAATAAATTGCTCGAATCCGGGTCGGTGTTGAATTCACTCATCATTCTGGAGAGATCGCTGGAGTATTGGCGCGCGACGCCGGCGGCGGCGATGGCGCCTTGGCGCGAACCCGGTCGAGAGCCGAGCATGAGTAACGAGTTGGAGGAGGCGTTGTTGGAACCGACGGCGGAAAAACCTTGGACGTTTTGGAAGAGACGCGCGACGTCTGGCGGTGGCGTCATTGATGAGGTGGCGCGGAAACCTTGTTGCTGCGCTGGTGGGTTGTTCGCACCAGGTTTCGGGGACGGTGGTAACATCATCATCGCGTTTAGGCTCTTTTGCGACGGCAATTGTTGTTGAAAAAAGTTTGGCGTTCGAGATCGGCCGGGAAGGACGCCGTCGGTCAAAACACTTCCGGTATTCGAATCCGTCGGCTTTGCCGCCTCTGAAGCCACCACTTTCTTCCTCGTCGTCGCCGCTTTGGTGTGCTTCTCTTTGCTACCAGTCGATGTCGTCGTTTTAGTTTGTGCGCCCGCCGCCGCCGCCGCCGATGCCGCCGCGGCTTTCTTCTCGGTTCGTATTTTCGATCTGTTCTCCGTGGCCATTTTTTTCTCCTCTTCCGACTTCTTCACCGCCTCGACGTCCACCGATAACGTCTCTTTGTCCGTCGGTACCAGTAAAGGCGTGCCTCTCACGAACCCTTTCTTCGTCTTCCTCGGTTTACCAACAAAAATTGCAGCCAAATCTTTCGCAGTCATCCCGCTCGCGCATTTCGCCAACTTGTCCTCGTCGAGAACCCACTCGGCGGCTTGTCGTTCGTCTTTCTTTTTAAACAACTCTTTTGCGTCTTTTTCGGAGATATTCGTCGCGCCTTCCGAGGCGATGTGCACTAACAAACGCAAAAACGGTTCAACTCGAGCGTTCGTCCACCAATACCCGTTCACGTCGAACGTTTTCCCGTACGTTTGCGCGAGAAACTTATCAAACGCTTTGCGATACCCCAACCCGTCGCGACTGATGAAGACGTGCGACCCTTCCGCTCGTAATATAGCCGTCGTAAATCGAGCAATCGTGCGTCTCCTGTCCGCTCTTTTCGGCTTACTCGCGTTCGCTTTATCCCCGGACGCGGCGATAGCGCCAAACACGCCTTTCCTCGTCGAACTTTTCTTCTCTTTCTTTTCCGGCGGCGGCACCATCGGCGTTTGCTGTAATTCTCCGGCAAATTTATCTTCTTTCTTATTACTCGTCGTCGTCTGAATCGTCGTCATTTCCTCCGCGTCCGCTCTCCCGCGTTTCCGTTTCTTCGGCGGTGGCGCCATCTCTTCTTCTTTAACTTCTTCGCTTCCTTTAAAGAAAAAACTCGTATCAGTATTCGAGCCGTCGTCGCCGTTTACGCTTCGCGTCGAACTCAACAACCGCGCGATGAACTCTTTCGTGTTCGCGCGGTGTAACGGAGGAATTACACTCTTTTCGAGTAAATGTTGTTGTTTTTCTTGTTGTTGTTGTTTTAGTTCCGTCGAGGACGCTTGGAGGAGTTTTCCGCCTCCTATTCCTCCTCTTCCTCCTCCTCTCTCGGTAGCAGATCTCTTCGTAAACTCCGCCAACAAATCCGCGGTCGCTTGGTAATCCGCTTTCCGTTCCAGCAACAAACTGGCGAGGATTTTTTGTTCGAAAAGCGTCGAGTGTTCGATCGACTGTTTCAGTTTCGTCGTCGTCGTTTTAATCTTCTTTCTGTCGTCGTCGTCAAAGTCGTTCCCGCTGCCGGATTTCGATCCAATTTTAGACTTCGGAATGGTGGAAAGAAACAAACTCTCCTCTTCTTCTTCTCCTTCTGAACAGAGAGAAAGAGAGACGAGTTCTGTTTTACGCGATGCGTGTGTGTGTGGAGCAGTGTTAAAGAGCGCAGGAAAAACGTGACGCGAGAGGGTACGAGTGCAATAATCGCAAACAGGTTTAACGCGTCTGTGAAATGGAGCGTTTTGGGAGCTTTTTGGGGTGCCTTTCAAGCTTGTAGAAGAGAAGGTTTGTAGTACATTTTAGTATAGTAGATTACATGTTTTCGATGCGTATCTCGTTAGTATTAGCCTGGATTCTATTAGTATTATATTATTCTTCTATTATGATTATTATTATTAGCCTGGTATTCTCAAGCGCGAGTGTTGTTGTTATTATTATTAAACGTGTTGTCGGATAACCCGCGCAGAGAACCAAACGTGACGTTATCGGCGAGCGCGTTGACGTTGGCGTTGTAGTTTCGCAAATCTGACATACCTCTCAAGTCGCTCGTTTTCAACGATTTGTTCCCACTTCCCGCAGCGATGTTACCACCCAAGGAGTATAAATTACTTTTCTCCGGCGAAATACCAGCCGCGGCGCCGTTGAGTATTAAATTCATGATGTTGTTGTTGTTCAACGCGATGTTTGGAATTTTTGGCCGACCTTCTCCGTTGGTACCGTTGGAGTTCTTCGTAAAAATGCCATTCGAGAGGCTTTCCATTTGCTTCTTTTGTTCCTCGTCTCGTTCTTTATCTTCCAAAGTCGCATTCATGGACGGTGAATCCAAAGTTTGCGCGTCCAAATTGTTTTCCATTCTGGACATGGGTAAAGACATCAACGACGTGATCGTTTTCATCGTCAACTTCTTGGCGTTTAAACTTTGCGACGGCCATCGTTCGATGCCGTGTAAGCGAAGGACTCTTTTGAAGGTTGTTCGACCAACTCCCACCTCCTTGGCTGCTTCACGCAGCGGCATGTGGAATCTTTGTTCGATCATCGCGCGCGTGATGCCAAACGAAGGGTTATTTGCGAATCGTTTTCTTTTGGGTTGCAAAATTGGCTTCTCGTAATCCGGTGGCGCATCGACGCGTTGAAACTTCATACCTTCGGTGCTATATTTGGACTTACTCCCACTCGACTTTGTCGTCTTCGTCTCCGTGCTGACCATGGTTTGCAACGTACGATCTTCTCTCGTCGTCGGTTTGGTGACATTTTTCGTGCCAGGCGGTAAATCATCCGTCACTTTCCGAACTTTTGCCGACTCTTCTTCCAAAGGATTTTTCGAGGTCCCGTCGTCTTCTTTCGATTCTACGGCGGCGTACTCCCCAGCCGTTTGGATCCCTCGTTTCTCCATCATATCTTTAGCCCCTAGATTCGCATCCTTTCGTAACGGGTTTGATTTTTCGTCGTCCTCCTTTTTGTCTTCTTCGTGACCTTTCTGTGTTGCCAACACTTTCGCTTCCTTTTCTGCTTGAGATCTCTGCAACGCCTCTTCGTAGCTAAGGTTCTCTTCTGGCGGCTGCCTCGCGCTCTCCTCTTGCATCGCTTCGTTTGCCTGCGCCATGTCATCGCCTTGCACTAAGCGCCATTTGCCTCCGCTGAATAACGTCAAAGCATCCGGCTCGACTCTCGTTCGTAAACTCGCCGGGCGATGAAGGAAATTTGGATCATCCGGTTCTTTCATGTGCGCTCGGATAGTCGCCAACTTCAAAAAGTTTTCTACGCCTTCTTTGTACTTTCTCTTGCGTTCGGACGCGGGGTCCAAAATACCCACGAGGCTTTTTTTATACTTCTTCTTTGCTTTCTTTATTCTTCCTGTTTTAGTGTATTCTATTTTCCCTTCCTCCGCGACGGCCGCGTTGTTATCGTCAGCCGCGCTCGGAGTTGAAGGGTTCTTCATTTTTTTAATGCTACCACCGGATCCGCTCGATTTGTTCCCACTTACCGTCTTCATTCCGATCGAGAAGGAACTCAACGTCGCCGCGGCGTCGAATAGTCCCAAATCTTCGTTATCTTGATTCACCTGACGAATTCTTTTGAACTCTTGGAGTTTTGCCGTGTACGATTGCTTTTTTTCCGCAGCTGGCTTCTTTCGGTGCTGTTTTTTTTCGGCAACTTTTTCGGCGACGTCTTGAATAACCACGCTAGTGGGGGTATGAGACGAGGGACGAGTACGTTTTTGTTCCATTTCGTATTCCTCGGCTCCAGTCACCGTGCCATGCGCGAACTTTTCCTCTTTCGATTTCGTCTTGCCGAATGAACTCAACTCATGCACCAAAGCGTGCTCCACCGCCAACCGTTCTTTCGTCCCTTCCGCAAATCTCGACGTGATTGCGTACATCGGTTTCGTGTTGACATCCTCGGCAAACCTACCGCACTCTACCAGCGACGACATTCCATTTGTTTCTACACCATGCGAATTTGTCTTACAATAAAAACACACCGGCAGAATTGGTTTCAGAATTGGCAGTTCTTCCCGCCCTTCTTCCAACGCTTTCACGTGATCAACGAGCGTCGGCAGCGTCGGTGGCGAAACTTTTTTTACCGCGACGATCGTTTCTTTCAACCCGGCTACCACCATCGGATCTTCTTTAATTTTTTCTTCGTCGTCAAGAACCTTCGTTGGTTTTGGTGGTGAATGAGACACGCCGTTCTCTCCTTTTTCCTTTTCAACGATCGGGGCCTTCTTCGCGCTCGCGCGTAGAGGAAAAGGAGGAGGAGGAGACCCTTCTTCTTCTTTCACTTTCACGCGCGTTCTCAGAGTCGTTTCCGGTTCTTTACTACCAGCATCTTTTTCTTCTTCTTTTTCTTCTTCATCAATGTCTTTCCTCTTCGCCAACTTTTCCTCCGCGCTCGTCAAAGTCCCTCTTTTTTTCCCAGTGGCAGCAGCCCCAACATTTCCCAAGAGGTCAAACGTCCTCCTGGGATCATCATCATCGTCGTCGAGTTTTTTTTTCTCCTCTTCGCTCGCCGGCGTGACGCTTTTACTCCGCGCGCTCGCGACGACAGCGGTGGTTGTTTCTCTCGTCGAAAGTTTCGACGACTTTGAATATTGCGATTCTTCTTTTTTATCTTTCGTCTTCTCGTTCGCCGACGATGATGTGTTCGTCTTTCTCGTTGTTTCCGTACTTTTCCTGACCTTTTTTACGGAACCCGAAGAAACGTTCGTCTTTCGCGTCTTCTTCTCGTCCGCTGCGTTTTCCTCTCGTTTGTTCTTCTTGCTGACCCACTTCGTGGGGTCGTGCCACTCTTGCGCGGCGATGATTTGCGCCAGTTCTCGTTTGCCCATTTTCTTCTTCTTCTTGTTCTTCTTCTTCTCGCCGCAAGAGCGTTCACTCTCGTCGTCGCTCTCTTTGAATTGGTCTCTCTCTCTCTCTGAGACGATGGTGTCGAATTTGTACGGAGGGAGAGATTCTATATGATGAGAGAGTAAAAAAACAACGAAAAGAGACAGACAGAGAGCAAAACGTTTAATGCGTTCTCTCGTGTATCTTCTTCTTCTTCTTCTCTTTACACGCGTCTCTCTCCCAAGACAGAGACAACTTGAGAAGCGCAAAACACAAGGCGTTTGACGAGAGAGAATGATATTTTGTGTGTGGAGACGAAGGAATCAATCAATCGAAAGAAGAGAGAGAGCGAGAAAAAGGCCGACGTAAAAAATCCAAATATATGATACCCTAAACTCTACAAAGGAAAACCCTAAATAAGTGGTCTCCAAAATTTTGCCATAAAAAACTTTAACGCAATACAGAGGAGGAAACGCGCTCGTCACTCGCTCTCTGTAAATACTAAGAAGCTCTCCTTTGTCCTTTCTCTGAAGAAGAAGCGATTTTCCTCTCGAAAGTTTGAGAAGTCGTCGTTGAGAGGAGGAGATGAGTTACGTGAGGACGTTTACTCGTGTCACCGAGTGTGCGCATTTACATGCGACGAAGACAAAGGTCGTTACGAGAACGCCTGTTCTTGATTCGTATTCTTCTTACGATGAGAGGCAAAGCTTTTGTAGGAGGAGGAAAAGAGAAAACGAGCGAAGGAGAAGACGAAGGCGCGCAGAAGCGTCGTCGTCGTCGTCGTCCTCGTCTTTTGTTGTTCCCGATGATGTTGCGAACGAGGACGACGAAGACGCGGATGAATTAACCAAAACCAAAACGACCAGATTGTATTGCCTCCTGACGGCGTGTTTCGCCGAGCGATGTAGAAAGGAATATCATCAAAACGCGAATAAGAGAGCTGTGTTCGAACACACGGTAGATTTCGGTTTGTCGAGGAGTGAAATACGAATAGACGAGACACGCGTGGAAATTAGTAAAAGACAACAAAGTGTTGACGACGACGACGACGACGACGACGACGCGATGATAGTTTTAAACCGAGAGGACGTGTTCGCAATCGAGCCGGACGATTTGACGGTGTATACTGTCGTTCAGACGAGCGAAGATGCGGGCGACAGCAGGGCTTTGGCAAAATTGGAGCCGTGTCGGATATACTCGAACACCATCGACAGAGTGTGCGCGCTGTGTCCTTCGGATAGCGTTAATCCGGAGTCAGCGCCAACTGCGTTAATCGCGGGGTTTAGTATGCATCGATTCGGCTTAGGCGTGGACCCGAAGGAAGATACGCGACGCAAAATTGCCTCTTTAAAGCCGTACAAAGGCAATAATTTAGCGGTGTTGGACGTGTGCACGGGATTGGCGTACACGGCGATTATGGCCTCGGAGCTGGAAAACGTTTCGAGCGTGACGACCATCGAGCTCGACCCGACGATGACGCAAATATGTGCCATGAACCCTCACTCGAAAGGTCTTTTTGGTCGTGCGAAAAATACGACAAAAAAAAGGAGCGAAGATGGCGGCGAAGATGATTACGAGAAACACAACATCATCTCGCAACTTTACGGCAACGCCTTCGACGTCATCCAAACCTTACCCGACCGCGCCTTTGACCGAATCATCCACGATCCGCCAACGTTCGCCTTAGCCGGTGAGCTGTACGGCGAAAAGTTCTACTCCGAACTTTTCCGCGTTCTCAAGCCGTCCGGACGAGTCTACCATTACACCGGGGACCCCTCCAGTAACGTCGCCGGCGGTGGCGGCGTTCGAGGCATCGTCAAACGCATGAAATTCGTTGGTTTCGAATCGGTCGAAATCGACCAACACGCGCACGGCGTCGTCGCCGCGAAACAACCAAACGTCAAGTTCTTTTCCAGCGGTAAAAAAGAAAAGAATATGTTAAAGAATGCTCCTAATAAAAGGGGGAAGACATTTTCTTCTAAGCGCCGCGACGAAAGTTTTAAAGGAGGACGAGAAAGACGAGGAGGACGAGGACGAAACTCTTCGTTCGACGACGACGAACTTGACGAATTTGACGTGTCCTCCTCCTCCTCCTCCTTCTAAACGCAGTACACTCATCGCAAAACGAGAGAGAGAGAACAAAGAAGAGTCGTTTTATTGTTTGATCAAAGCCGCACATATACGCGTGAAATAGAATACTAGATTTTTTTGCTCCTCTGCACCACGTGGCTGTTTTTTGTCCTTCGTCTCGTTACAAAATTTTCCTTCTCGTTTTGGATAAAATGGAAAACACGCAGAGAGACGTCACAAAAACAGATGACGATGCCTTCTCTCGTCGCATCTTTCTCAAACTCGTTCGCGACGCAGACCATAAAACCCAATGAGAACAGAGGACGAAAGGATAGTTTTTCATCCAAAGATCGTTATTTAAGTCAAAACGTAACGTTAAAATTAAAGTCGGATGATTGCGCGTTGGGAAGACGTAAACGACGCACACGAGGAGGAGGACGAAACGGATCGTCTTCTTTCGTTGCCATCTCTGCGAACGGTGATGATGTCGATGTCGATGTCGACGCACTGAGGAGACCGGGAAAGAAGACGACGAAGAAGACAAAGAGAGAAAAGAAACCTTTAAAGGAAATCGCATCGAATTTATTCACGGCGTTGAAACCGGTGCGTTTGCGAGACGACGACAGCGAAGCCGCGCAGGAGCTGAAAGCTATTCTGGAACTCGCTCGAAGTCGTCCAAGCGACGAAGGCGATAACGGTGACGTGAGCGGCGTCCGAGAACGCATTCGGGCGGAAGCAAAAAAGAAAGTCGGCACGACTGTCGCGAAGTATTGGAAGGCGAAGTTTAAGGAGTTTGGAGAGTCCGAGGCGGTGAAAGACGCGGCGCCGTTGATGGGGAGCGCGGTGAACGTGGCGGTGACCGGGTTAGTTTTAAGGATATTTTTACCGCGGTTGGCGGCGTTGAACGCGGTTGGAGGGTTCGACGAGTTGGCGGAGTTCTTCGGGATACCACCGAGAGACGATTTGATTGGATACTTGGATCAGATTAACGGTCAGCCGATGATTGCTATTTTTGGTATTTACGTTTTACTCTTCTTCGCGGAAAAAGTGACGATGACGGATGAGTTCTTACCGATTGGATTTGTGTTGCCGGTGTTGTCGCCGATGGTGTTTGGGAACGTGTTGAACGGAACGGTGTTGACGTCGTTGGCATCGACGATTGCGGCGAGCGCAAACTTTTGGTTGGGAAGAACGGTATTGCGAGAGAAAGCGCTCAACTTCAAATGGTTTTCCAAGGACGGAGAGCCGACGAGAGAGAGAAAATGGTACCAAGCGTTGGATAGACGATTCAATTCGGAGAATTGCCCGGATCAAGTCGTCCCGGAAGGATTCAAATCGGCGCTGTTGTTGAGGTTGTGTCCGATTTTACCCATTCCAATCAGCGGTAACTGGTACGTGTGTGGCGTGACAAAGTTGAAGTACTGGGAGTTTTTCGCGGCGCACTTCATCGGGAGCTCCAAGACGGCGTTTATCGACGCGTATTTAGGAAGCATCATTTTGCGCACGATTTTGTCCCCCGAAGTCGACGGCGTGAGTGGAGCGGTGAAAGAACAAGCGAAAAATGCGGTTATATTTGAAACGTGCGCGCTTTTAGGCGTTTCGATTTTAGTTTCCACGTACGCGACGCAGTTGTTCACGGACATTCTGGACGAGGAAGGCGTAGACGCGGACAGTTTTGGTTTCGGTAATAAAGAAGAAGAAGAAGAAAAACAAGAAACGACGACGACGAACGCGTTCGCGTTCGTCGGCGCCGCCGCGGCATCCACGGACGACGACGAAAACGAAGGAACTTCATCACCCGAAGCGGCAGAAACCGAAGAAGACAAAAAACTCAACCGAGCGCTCCCGGGCGAATCCTTCGATTTGATGTCCACGGACGAAGACGGTGAAGTCTTCATCAACGCCGGCGATTATTTATCTCGACAACGCGCGTTAGAATCTGGCGATTTCGACGCGTTGGCGGATATGGATAAGGCGTTTGAAAAGTTGAGCGAAGTCGACGACATGGGTCCGGACATGTGAGCGAACATTTTTAGTTCATATTTGTATTATTAAAGCAGTCAAAACAAATCCTCATTAAAACACATCGCTGCTCTCTTCTTTCTCGCGCAAGAACATCAAGGAGTCATCATCATGGCGTCGACGGCGGCTTCTTTGTCTCCTCCTCCTTTGTCTTCCTCTTCTTCTTTTCAAAGTTGTCGTTCCTTTCGAAGACACTTCTCAAACACGTGTTATTACTTTAAACGACGGGGAAAGCAGTTAAGAAGAAAAACGTTCGTCTTTTCCCGCAACGAAACGATGCAGACGAGCAGCGCGTTGAATCTTTTGCGAGGACCAAAGAAGGAGGAGAAAATGATGAAAACGAGAGAGACGAAGAAGACTTTAAGAAAACAAGGGGTGATTTCCGTGCCGTCATCGTCATCGAATTATAACCAACAACAAAGTAGTTTAAAATTTCTTTCACCTCAATTGACGGAAGGACTGGTGATTGCGATTTTCTGCGCGCTGGGTTCGTCTTTGAGCGCTTTTTTACTCGCGCTCGTACCAACACTACGAGCGGCAGCGAACGCGATGAACGAAGTCGCTTTACTCGCAGAGGCGTTGAAAGAGGAAATTCCGGACACTTTAGCCGCGGTTCGCGTTTCCGGGTTGGAACTTACGGACGCGCTGGAAGAAGTCGGCGAGTTGACGAGCGAAGTTACCGGGGTGACGAAACGGACGACGCGGGCGATTGATATGAGCTTAACGACTGCGCAAAGATTTGGAGGGATGGTTTATGAAGGGTCGAAAACGATGGTACCGAGTGCGAAGAGGCAGGTGAAGAATACGGTGAAACCGATGGTGAGGAGAACGGCGAATGAGATTGAAAGCATCGCCCGGGAAAGAGCGGCGATGGACCCGTACGCCGGCGAGATTGTCAGCGGAGTCGCGGCGACGACAAAGAAAGGAGTTGGAAGAGCGAGGAAAGTGATCGAAGCGGCTGGAGTGGCGAAGCAAGTCGGGCAGGTGTATAAAGCGGTGAAAGGAAAGCCGCCGAAAGTAAGCGATTAGATTTCTTTTATGCGTATTTAATGGAATTGCAGCAACTCATATTACATGTACAACTCTGTTTGCCGATTCAACAAAGCGGCGCGTATAATAATACATCGACTCCCATCTCAAAGTTTTTTTTGTCTCTGACTTCTAATAATATTCTCATGACTTCTAATATATACATTGCACGTCTTCCAGCGCATACAATACCGTTTTTAAATAGATGACTTTTAAATAAGTATCGATTTCTTCTTCGTCGTCTTCTCGCCTCTTCCCCAATTCGTCCGTCGTTAAATACATCTGAAAAAAGAGAATAAATAACAACTCCCTCCCGAAACACGCTCCGGAAGCTCCACCACCGCGGCTTAAAACATTCTCTCCACCGCTTTCACTCGTTTCAACAGCTCGCAAGCGTCGTACAGCTTTCCCAGATCCGCGCGGCGTTTCGCGCTCAAGGCGAGGAGCGGAAGGACGACGCGTATCTTCATTCGAGTTTTAGGTTGTTGCGGTGGTGTCGAAAGCATTACCCTCGCGGGCGATGCGACCGATTTGTCGACTTTGACGTCTTTTGCTCCTCCTCCTCCTCCTCCTCCATCTCCTCCCAACTTTCCTTCGGAAAGAGAGGGAAGGGAAGAAAAGACGAGCCCACAACCCTCCTCACCACCAAAACCACCACCGGAGAACGTCGTCGTCGTCGTCGTCGTCGATGATGTTCTCAAGAGCAACAGCGAGGTCGCGGCGATGTCGTCGGTCAGAGTGTTATTGTTGTTGTTATTAGTATTGCGTCGTCGGCGCGACGGGGTGTGCTTCTTCCTCTTAGGTTTTCCCGGCTGTGAAATCACATGCGGTGAGACCAAGGGGCCAAAACTCTTCTTCTTCTTCTTCTTCGTCTTAGTATCATCGCAAACAGTATCAGAAGGCGAAGGCGCGCGATTCTCCTTCCTTTTGTTATTCAAAAGTTGCATCGTGGTCGTCATCGCGGTGAATGGATCGCGACCGATCGATCGTGGCATATTGAATAAAAGGAAGATTAAAAAAAAAGTGCGGTAAAGGAAAAAGAAGAAATTTAGAAAAACCTCGTTGTTATGAGAGTACTCGCGAAGAGTTTGGACGTTTATATAACAGTGAGCGTGATGACTCATTACAGGAGTTATAATGAAATATACAGTAGTAGCAGTAATAATAATAATATATATACGCGCGAGGGAGGTTAATAGTTGTCACCCTCTCCTCCTCCTCCTCCTCCGATCATGTCTTTGATGTCATCCGGAGGCGGGAGCAAAGAGAATCGACCCCCTTGTTGCGGCTTGTCCGGGCTGAACGAGGAAAGTGCGGCGGGTGGCGGTGCCAAGTTTAATCGATTGCTTTGTTGTTGTTGATGCTGCCCGTAGCCGCCGTAGCCAATTTGACCGAAACTGTTGGTCGCATTTTGTTTGCCCATGGCGATGGCGTTGTGCAGATTTTGCGAATCTCGAACTTCCTTCTCCAACATCTCCTTCGTGCGCTTCAACTGTTCGTTCACTTGGACGTACGCGTTGTAATACCCCAACGATTCTTTTCGAAGCTGCTCCATGTCGTACTCTTGGTTCTTGATGTGATTGAGCAACTTTTGCTTCTCGAGATCTTGTTGATGGTTTTTCTCCACCAGCGATTCGGCTTTTTGCTCGAGCAAGGCGACTTGCCTTTGCAAATCGGCGATGATTTTCTCCAACCTCGCCGCGTTCGTGGCGTATTCGAATGCCTTCTCTCTGTACTCCACGGTCAACGCTTCGTACGCGATGCGAATTTGTGTGAGCTCTTCGCGCATTTGCATTTCGCGTTCTTGGACTTTTTCCAACGTATCGCGAGAGTTCGAGGCGTATTCTTTCGCCATCGCCGCAGCAACCTTGGCGTTGGCGACTTCACGCTCGGCTTCGGACATTTTTGAAATCACCGCTTGGTACTCTCCTCGGCGCGTTTCAATCGTCGACTCTAGCATGGATTGTTTTTCTTGCGCTTGCTTAACTTCCTTCTCGAACATTTTCCTTTGCGCCTCGTGCGCGACGAGCTTTTCCTTGACGCCAACGAGCTCGCGCTCTTTCTCCGCTAAAATCTCCGCTCTCTTTTCCATTTGAGCCGTACGCTCCTCCAGCTGCTTGAACTTTTCCTCGTTGAGTTTATGCTTTTCCGCTTCGACGGCAATTTTTGTCTCGGCTTCGTGCAATCGCTTCAACTTTTCTTCGTTGCGCGAGAGTTCTTCGGACATGTGCTTGGATTTCGATTCGAGCTCGGCGCGTTCCTTCTCCAACGTCGTCAACGCTTGCTTCAACGTCGATTCGGATCGTTCTACTTTTGCAAACTCGTCTTTTGCAAACTCGTACTTCTCCTCGAGGTCTTTCCACGTGTTTACAGTTTCTCTTAACGTTTCCTCGACGGTTTGTAATCTGGTTTGTGCGTTTTGTAACGCATACCCAAGCTCTTTTGATTCCTCGAGTTCGTTCTCAAACGCCGCCTTCTCCTTCTCGAGTTGCTCAACGCGCTGATCCAACAAGGCGCGTTGCTTTTCAATTTCAGATAATCGAGCGGTTTGTGCGTACAGATTTCTCTCGTTTTCACCGTTCGTTTCCGTGAGCTTCGAAAGCTTCGATTCAGAGGTGGAAACCTCCTTTTGAAGTTGGTCACGAGTCTGAGCCAACAACGAATTTTCCTTCTCGAGCTTTACACGCGTAGCGTCGTTCGCCTTCTCGCGCTTTTCCATCTCACCAAACGCCTTTTCGAGTTTAGACTTGGTATCTTCGGCGTTGGAGGCGCGTGCGGATAATTCACGCTCGACAGCTTCGAGCGCCGTGATTCGCGCCTCCATCTTTTTCTTTTCGTTTTCGAGTGAAAGCAATTCTTTCTTCGCCGCCGGCGCATCGCGTTCGAGGAAGGACAGTTTCGTCTCAAGCACCGCCTTCTCTTCCATGGATTTCGCGTACTGGTCTTTCGTCTTGGACAATTCTTCGGCAATTATCGGATCGACGGTTGGTTTTGATGTTTTCGCCTTTTCGACTTCGAGAGTGGCAATCTCGCGCGATAATCGCGTATTTTCGCTTTGCATGCGTCCAAGCTCCTCTTTCGCGGCTTTATGATCCGCACGCGCAGCGACGGCTTCGTCTTTGAGCTTCTGCATTTCTCTCGTCGAGACTTTTGCCGGTGAATTCGCGATTGTTTCGTTAAGTTCGACCTTGTGCAACGAAATTTTTTCTTCCAAAGATTTCACCTTCGCTTCCAACTTAACCTTCTCCGTGAGTAGTTTCATACGTTCCGTCTCTTGTCGTTCGATCGTCTTCACTTGCTCGTCTGGTGAAGCGATTTTCTCTTGCATCGATCGAATTTTCTTCTCCAATTCTTGCGTTTTTTGCTCCGCGACCTCTAGTTTGAACTTGGCGTTGGACACGTCGCGTTCGCTCGCATTTTTCGCTCGCGCAAGTTCGTCCGAGATTTTGTCCTTCTCCCTCTCCAAAGCTCGACGCACGTCTTCGAGTTCGTTCTTCGCTTTGCGTGTGACGCTCGCAACATCGGATTCGAGTCGAGATATCGTCTTTTCGAGTTGCTTCTTCTCGTTCTCCGCGGATTTACGTAAATCCCGCATGTCGCGCTCGAACGTCTTCGTCGCGTCCTTTTGGCCTTGCTCGCGTGCTTTCGAAGCTTCGTGATCCAAACTCTTGAGCGCTTTGATTTCGTTTGCAAAATCACCTTCGACTTTCTGAATCTCCACTTGATGCGATTTCTTGAGCGCTTCGATCTTGTCGTCCGCGTCTTTGAGTTTCGCCTCATGCGCCTTGGTGATTCGCGCCAGTTCAGCTTCGTATCGCTTCTCGCTTTGCTTGTCCGGAATTTCTACGTATTTAATCACCTCTTCCGCTTTCGTAATCGTTGGAACGTTGTTGTTGTTGTTGCTATTGATACTACTACTCTTCGGTGATGACGATACGTCAG
This sequence comes from Bathycoccus prasinos, assembly GCF_002220235.1. NCBI lineage: Eukaryota > Viridiplantae > Chlorophyta > Mamiellophyceae > Mamiellales > Bathycoccaceae > Bathycoccus > Bathycoccus prasinos. Next base: position 241,193 of record NC_024006.1, read on the forward strand.
ACGCTGGCGGCGAAGATACGGTCTTCTCTTCTTCCTTCGTCGCAGCCGCGACGATGGTCGGCGCAACCGCCGCAGCGCGAAGCTGCGCGATTTCGGCGATATACTTCGTCTCTGACTGTTTCTTTTGGCGCTCAAGCTCGGAGAGCTTGGCAACGAGTTCTTTGTTGAGTTCTGCTCTCGTCCGTTTGATCTCGTCGTCCAAACTCGATTCGATTTTCTTTAACCGGTCAATTTCGTGTTTGTACGTTTTTTCCGCTTCTTTAAACCCGACTGTTTTCGCAGATTCGATATCCTTGGCCATGGATTCCGTTTTCTTCGTGAGTTCAGATTCTTTGTTCTTATACCGTTTAATCTCTTCCGCAAGTAACGAGCGAGCTTCTTTTTGACCTTCCTCGAACGCTTTCATGGAATCAGCGTTGATGTTTTTCATCGATTGAATTTCCTTTCGCATCAGTTCTTGAGCCTCTTTTGATTCCGCTCGCGCTTCTTTGATTTTCGCTTTGTATTCCGCCTTTGCCTCTTCGAGTTCTTGTTTTGCAAGTTTTTTATTTTCTTCGGCTTCTGCTCGCAAAAGTTTTCTCGCTTCCGCCGTGCCTTCATCGATGCGCTTTTTGATGTTCTTGGATTCGTCCGCGAGTGTTTTCTCCTTCTCGGCGAGCGCCTTGCGCTCCATCTCGAAAGCCACCGCCGCTTCCTTCTCTGCCTCTGACACCTTCTTTTCTGCATCCTCGACTTTTTTCTTCGCTTCTCTGAGAGCTGTCTCCGTCGATGCTTTCAACTCTTTTCGAAGTTGCGACGTTTCTTTCTCCAGCGCCTTCTTGCGACTTTCGACGTCTTTTTCCGCCTTGTCCAAGATTTTCTTCTCGTGCTTCTCGAGTGTCTCCTTCGATATCCCGGTCGGAACTTCGACGAAGTACTCTAACTCGACGATTTTCTCGATAGGTTTCTTCGATTCAAGCGCTTTACGCGCAGATTTCAACTCCTTCTCGAGCTCTTTCACGGCTTTCGTGTTCTCGTTCTTTTGTTTGCGTTCGTTTTCGATGGATTTCTCCAAGTCTTTGATTTTCAACTTCAACTCTTCGTTCTTCTTCTTCACTTCGTCTTTGGTCAAATACACCTCGACGAGTTTCTCCACTTCCACCTCTTTCGGTGCCGTGTCTTGCTTCAACTTTTCGAGTTTTTCAATTTCCGACTTCAACTCCGCTTTACCGAGTTCTTTCGCGCGCTTCAAATCGGATTCGGTAATACCAGTCGGGACTTTCTTCTCGACAATCTTCTCAACAACTTTTTCGACTACTGTTGGCACATCTTTATACACCGGAACTTCAACAATCTTTTCAACAATACGCTCAACAATGACTGGCGGACTCATGGTGCCACTCGCTGCCGGGGAAAGAGTACCCGACCTTTCGTTCATTTGCGCACTGGCGTTTCCAGATTTGGATTTCATAATAGATGACATCGGCGCGTCCACCATCGGGGCCGCGTACTTCGCTGATTTGCTCGCAGGAGTAGTGAAGTTTGAGGTAGAAGACATAGCGGGAGCCGGCGTGGATTGATCGAGTTTCGACATTTTTGAGATTGGCGTGGTCGCCCCCGCACCGCCGCCTTTGACCATTTCGTGTTGATTTGGATCGAATCGAATCGATGCGTGTTTCGGAGAGTACTCACGCGAATGGATACCAGAAAGCACAGCCAAAGCAGACGATTTCGACGATTGGAAGTTCTCACCGAACGCTTCCTTTTCTTCTTCTTCTTGCTTCTTTTGAGCGTCTTTCATTGCGCGTTTCATGGAGGCGAGCATTTGCTCAGCAACTACGCGTTTCGATTCGAGACGACTGGCGTTTTCCGCCGCAACCTGCGCTCTTTCCTCCGCCATTTCCAAGCGTTGCTGCAACGCTTGCGCGGCAATGCCCACGCGATCGTTGCCTTCCGATTGTCGAGCGCGAAGTAATTCGAAAGTTAATCGTTGGACATCCTCGTTCGCGAGCTTCAATTTTTCCTCCATGACGACAAAGTTGACGTTTCGGAAAATGTCCTCTTCGACGAGATCGATGTGATCTTGCACGACAACCTTCGTATCCGCGTGCATCTCTTCGATCGTCTTGCTCAACGACGCAATCTTCTTCCCACTTTTCTCATTCGCTTCCGCTAAATCTTTCGTCAGTTTTTCGATGTTCATCATGGCGTCTTTTTGAACCTCTCGAGAGCTTTCCAACAACTTCTTGTTCGTCGAGTTCTCTTTCGTCAACTCTTCCGTTTCTTTTTCGTACTTCGCGGTTTCTTTTTGCAACAAAACGATCGCATGTTTCGCCTCGGCTAGTTGGGTCGCCTTTTCTAAACCTTCTGAGTGTAAATGGTCTTTGATTTGCTCGTGCATTTTTTTCATCTCCTCCAACGCCTTTGATTTCTCCTCCAAAGACATCGCCAGCTTCTTCTCGCCAGTCGTAAACTCGCCCTTGTGCTTGGAAAAGTTTTCGCGTTCGACTTCTAAACTTTTCTCGGCGGCAAGTTTTGATTGTTCGGCTTTTTCGAGGAACCATTTCAGCTTTTCATTCTCCGCAACAGTCGTTGCCAATCGATCGTCCAGCTTTTTCACGTTCAACGACGCCTCCGAATCTGCGTTTTTAATGAAATCTTTCAACTTGTTCACTTGTTCGTTCAAACCTTTAACAATTTTATTTCTATCGTCCCTTTCGTTGTGAGCGGCTTCCTCTGAAGCGTGAATTCTTGCCTCCAACTCTTTAATCTTCTTCGCGTACCGATCGCTCAACTCGAGAGTGCGTTCCGAGTGTTCTCTTCGTATCTCCGCGACCTCGTTCGCGTGCTTCACTTTCATTTGAGAAATCGCGTTCGGCAACAATTTGATCTCGTCCTCGTTCAACGCCACGTCTTCGCCGTCGTTGTTCTTTACCACGACGACGTTTGCGTTGGCATTTTCATTCGCGTATCTCGTTCTCGCCTCCATCAACATATCGATGTCGTCCCGCATTTTTTCGTTGGCCGAATTCGCGATTTGGTAAAACTTGGACGAGCTCAAATCTTTCGCCGCTTTCCCATTTCGAATATTTCGATCTCTCAAAGCGACTTCTGCCATGCTCGCCATTAATCGTGCGTTCGAGATGTCGTTCGCACGTTGCCTCAGTTGCAAGTTAATCGTTTCAACGACTGATTCGATATCCTCCACGTCCACAAACTCCTTCGGTTTAAACGCTTTATCTTTGAACAACATAATCAACGACGTCCGGCTTTGCATGAATCCAACGCTCGTCACTTTCGGAGCCACGGACTCTAAATCAAACAAAGGAATCTTCAATCGCAACGGTTGCGTTTGTGCCCCGCTCGAGACAGCCGGTAACAACGCGTTGAACAAACCTTCCTCTTCCTTCCCTTCTTCGGCGTCGAAACACACGTACGAAGTGGTCACGTACATCTCCCCGTTCCCGCTCGCTTTCGGTAACAACGCTTTACACTTGATCGGTCCTTTCGTCACTTTCTCCGACGGCGCGAGTTCAAAGAGTTCCCACGCGCCTCCGAGTTCCACGGACGCTTTCGCGAGTTCCGCGGAGAGTTTCGCCCTCGTCTTCCACCCGCGAACCACCGCCTGGACTTTCCTCAACGCTTTAATCATTTGCTGCTCGGCAATACCATCCGATTTGTCGGTGTGTTGCGAGGACAGCATGGAGTGCGATCGACTCGATGTCATCATTCCAGCAGCAGCATTAGTACCATCAGTCTCTGTCGATATCGACGGCATCACGCCTTCAAACGCGCTCACGTCGTCTTCCTTTTTCGTTGTTAAATTCGCGTCCTTTCCCAGATCATCATTTTCAGTCCTCCCCGTGGTGGTCCTTCCTCCGACTGCGGATTTCGACCGCGATTTCGATCGGTTCTTTTTATTTTTCCCCATTATTTTAAATGTTTCTTCGATAAATAACGACAAAACGGGAGCAGCGCGCGCGGATTTTCAAACCAGAAGAGAGATTTTGCGCGTTGTTTGCGTTTTTTTGCGCGTCGTTGTGTGATGCGTTTGGATCTCGCGTGTGGCTGAATTTGTCTTGGATTTCCTTCGGTGTGTGATGTGTGAAAGAGATATTTTTGGTGTTGATCCGGAACAAGAGCAAAAAGGAATTTTAAGTGTTGGTTCAAGGGGCGAGAGACGATTTTTTTAACACAAAAACACACACACCACGTGTTTGTTGTGAGACTACACACACACTTAAACACGCGCGCAGAGAGAGAGAGAGAGAGAGAGAGAGGCGACGATGATGCTGATGACGGCGCCTACTACTACTACTACTACTTCTGCGCCTTCAGATGATGTGCCTCCTCTTTTGCTGCGATGTTTTTAGTGGTAAAAACGTTTTGCTTTGTTTAATAAAGTAAAGAGAGAATTGGAAAATGAGCGTCGAGGAAATCGTTGAGAATCCAACGAAAGGCGTCACCGGAAAGACGGTGCAATTGTTACGCACTCTCGGGGTGACGCGATGGACGCAAATGCAAGAAGACGCGATGGATAAACTCTATCTAGAGGAAAAGGAAAACTCGAAAGATGGATTGATCTGCGCGTCGACCGGGAGTGGGAAGACGTACGCGTTTTTGATGCCGGTGTTGATGCGGTTTTTGTTAAAAAGTGATGATGAAGACAAAGAAGACAAAACCAAAGTGAAAGCGATCGCTGTGTTGCCGACGAGAGAGCTCGCGCAGCAAGTGTTTGAAAAAGCGAAAGGTTTGTTCGAAGAGGCGAACGGTATTAACGTCTGTTTGTGCGTCGGAGGGGTACGCTCGCACGAGAAAGATGCGGAAGATATCATTAAACGAAAACCGAAACTGGTCGTCGGGACGCCCGGGAGGATGTTGGAGTTGAAGAAGCTCAACGTTTTAGACCTGTCGAAAATTGAGGTGCAGATCTTAGACGAAATCGATCGTTTGTTAGATGGCGGGTTTGAGAACGACGTGTTGGACGTTTTGAGGCCACCTGGTTCGTGTCAAACGATATGCGCGACGGCGACGGCGAGAGGGAACTTGCGACGTTTTTTGAACAAGACGTTGGCGTTTGGATATAAAGAGATTGGCGGGAAAGTTACGACGACGGATGAGAATGGGCTTGAAGTGCACAACAGTTCGAGCGAGATTGGTGGGAACGTCGCGCACTGCGCGTATGCAATATCAAAGAGTAATAGCGATAACGAAACGGCGCAGATATACGCGCAAGCTATTTTGACAGCTTTTAAAGGCTTGGTCACGGCTTCTTCTTCTTCTTCGAATTTAGAAAAATCGCAGTGTTTATGTTTCGTTGAGACGAAATCGCTGTGCGACAAGATTGAAGTTGCGTTACAGAAAGAATCGATGGCGGTGAGTACTTTTATTATTGAGCTTATTCGTTTATTTCTTTTTGTTTTCAATGATGATGAAGAGGATGATGATGATGATGCAACAAGAAAAGATGTTCGTGAAGACAACACCTCGTACGTTACTTTACCTTCTCACGAAGATGAACGTTTACAAGACTACAATTCTCTGAAACATTTTTTACTAATTGCATCATGGTTGTTATCATCAACATCATCCTCGATGCGAGCGTGGCGATGACGATATACCATTTTATCACATGTTAGACTGTCGAGACGCTTTTAGACGGGCGTCGATGTGCACAAAAATCATTCCGAGCTACGCGGACCTTTTTCGCGACTTTACACATTTAGGGGATTCGTTTTGAAACGCTCACGTGCCACTTTTTCTTTCGAAAATCTCGTTCGTTCGCGCTCACTCTTGTACGTGTACTGACAAACTAACGTTCTCTTACCACTCAAAAGCAGGGGACGACAAATCAAAAGATTCAAGTTCGCTCCTTACACTCCTCGCTCCCGCAAAACCAACGCGACCTGACTTTACTCGAAGCGCGCAACCGCTCCATCGATATCATCGTTGCCACAGACGTCGCTTCGCGAGGAATCGATCTCCCTGGCGTCGAGCTCGTTATTCATTGCGGTTTCCCGAAAGATTCTGAATCCTACGTTCACCGATCCGGGCGCGCCGGAAGACCTGGATGCAACACTAGAGGCTGTGCTTTGATTTTACACTCGCCCGAGGACGGCGGCAAAGTCAGCGCGTTCATTGAAGCCGAGACGAACGTGCGAGTAAAACGCTTAACGGATGTTCGCGAAGCCTGCGCGTTCATCGTCGAGGATAATCGGGAGAAATCAGACGCATCGATCAAAGAAGAGCGAATAGAGAAGGAAAAGAAAGAGCGATTAGGGGAGAATATCTTAATCGCGCAACGATTTCAAATGTTGGACGAGGAGTTGGACGGACTGCAGAGCTCCATGAAAGGCGGGACGAAGACGAAGAGGAAAGGAGGAAAGAGATGAGCGAGAGGAAGAAAAACGTACATTAGCATGAATAGTTCGTAGCAATTTTAGCCTTTGTATCATTATAATAAGAAGCACGCGTCCCAGTGGAAATGACGCGAACGAGAGATGAACATTTTTCTCCTCTTCGCTCTTTGTCTTCATAAATAAAAGAAGACGAACACGATGCCAACAAAAGAGAAAAACGAATTCATAACCAAAATCGAGCGGTTCGTGCGAGATGAACTGCGAAACCACGACGGATCTCACGACTTTTGGCACATTCATCGAGTGCGTAACAACGCTTTATCGTTAGCAAAACTCGAAGGCATCGCTTCCGAGGAGGATTTGACCATCGTCGAAGTCGCTTCTCTGTTACACGACGTGCGAGATTGGAAGTACGCAGAAGAACAAAGAGGGAGTTTCGAGGATGTCGTCGAGGACGTTTTAAAAGAATACGAGCACAAAAAGACAGTCGTGGATATAGTAAACAATATTGGGTTCAAAGAAGAGTTGTCTTCGACCGCCTCTGCATCCACGCAAGGCGATACTTCTCGTATTAGGGGTGACATAAAATTCAAAATCGTGAGCGATGCGGACAGACTCGACGCCATCGGGGCGATTGGTATAGGACGGACATTCTGTTTCGGAGGCGCTAAGAAAAATCCAATGCACGATCCGGGTGTTCCACCGAACGTAGGTTTGACGAGAGAGGAGTATCAAGCGGCACACAATCCAGGGATGATAAATACGACCATCAATCACTTTCACGAAAAACTTCTAAAACTAAAAGATATGATGAAAACGGAGAGCGGTACGAAGATGGCGTTGAAAAGACACGAGGTCATGGAGAGGTTTCTGAAAGATTTTCACGACGAGTGGGAAGGACTGTAATTGCTCGGGTGTGTATTTATCTACGAGCGCGCTTATATGTACCTAATATGTGTAAATTACTATCACCTACTGCGGCTATCTAAAAACTAATACAGCGACTTCCCCGACGCGATGTTTTTCGTGCGTACTTTCAAATAGTATTTCGTAAACACGTTATGTTTCTCTGAATACACAGGGATGTATAACGTTCGCGCGAGGAAATCGGTCGATTTTGAGTTATCAAGAAACGGTAAACTTCTGACCACATCCCAACCGTAATCGTTTGGCTCTGCTTTGAAATATTTTTGACTGTCGTTTGTTTCGTCGGTTTCGACGAGGAAATCGCACGGCGAAGACGCGTTTGGAAAGAACCACTGGTTTACATGCGCTTGATTCTTATCGTTCAAACCTACGGGTGCACCCGCGGTACCTTTGCCGGCGGCACTTTCGAAATACATCGGTAGTGCGCCGTTAAATGCGCCTTTAATGAACCGTATTCGGTACTTTTCATTCGGTAAATGAAAATGCGAAGGAAATCGGTACCACTCGTCGCCGACGCATACGTTAATATCGTCGCTTGGCCTTTTATCCGGGAGCCACTCTAAAGGGTTCACAGGTAACGAGGCGTATACTTCAATCGGCGCACCATAATACGTAATTAATGCAAAAGTCCTCGATGCCGATAGCACTATGAACAACATCAACGATAAAACGCCGAGTAAAGCCCCGAGGAGCGAAAACGCTCGTTGCGACGATTTAATAAACTGCCCAATTTTAGCGCGCTTAATGACGCGTGAAAAGGTTTTGAACGTATCGAATATCGCAGCAACAGTTATACCAGTCGATAACGCTAAAGGACCGTAGACGATGTACAAAAACCGTTCCTCTTTATGCGGCATCAAAGAGAAAAATACCAACGCGACGTGAAATGGCAACGCGCAAAATAAGAGCGCCAACCAAGGCACTTTCCTTCTTTTACTCGTGGAAGAAGAAGCCTTTGTTTTCTTCTGCTTCGCCTCTAAAATACGTTGAAACGCGTGCGAAAACAACGCCATTATCGGCGCCACGAACGCCAACGGAAACGCGACGTTGAAATGCAACGCTAAATTCCGCAAATAAAACGACCAATTCTCCGTCCCGTACAGCTCGGAGCCTCCGGAACCTCGAACGTTGTACTTCACGATGTTCACTAACGAACTCGTCCATTCCGTTTTGAGTATTCCGTTCGAGAAACCACCGTAAAAGAACGTATCGCACAAAGTGGACAAACAAAATAACACCACTGCCGGTAAAACGATCGCTTTCGCCGTCCTCCACGCGCTCACCATCCACATCGACAACGCGCCAATCGGCACGCACGCTACACCCGCGAAGGGCCATCCGAGTAAAACGCCAACGACGCACCACATGCACGCCCTCTCCATCGCCCTCGACTCAATCACCAACGTTTCCTCGACGACGACATCGTCGCCATCCTCTTCCTCGTCGTCTGAAACCTTCTCTTTTTTCTTCTTCTTCTTCACCTCCTCCTTCGCGATGCACTCCCCGAACTCGTCTCGCGTCGCTCGAAAGTTCGCGTACTCGATTGAACTCGCCACCGCTCGAGTCACGCACATCATGGCAAAACTGTTCGGCAACATCGCCGTCGATGAGACGTACGCTCCGGTGGCAAAACTGAGCACTAAAAGTACCGTCGCTCCGATTTTCGGTTCAATCTTCAAACACTCCTCGACGAGAAAACAGTCGCCTCGTGCGCTCAATATCGCCAACAGCACGCGAATCGCGTAAAACGCAACCTCCTTGCCACCACCGCAGCCGAGTAAAAACCGAGCGGGTAATCCAATCCACGCGTGTAACAAGACGTACAAATACGATCGCAACTTGTATTTTCCGGAAAGCTCCCACGATTGCAGACCGATATCGCACAGGAGGAAATGTACCGGTTCGATGGTTTGGAAGGTCTCGTCGCAATCGTGGATGAGATTGTGAAACGCAGAGGAAACGCGAAAGGTTAAGAGTACGAGGAACAAACGCGAATGCGACGAAATTTTGTTCTCGTTCTTCTCGTTTGCATCTTTTCTCGTCGTCCTCGTTTTGAGTTTAGTAGTAGAGGACATTATTTACGCGTTCGTGCGTCGCGAAAATGTGAGCAACATCCACTGAAAAAGGGATAAAATGGAAACCAAATCTTCACTCATTCGAGCGCGTAACGAAGCTTAATAAACACACACGAATAAGAAGATAAAATGAGCGAACCGTCGTTCGAAGCGGCCGTGCGCACGTTGGAGGACATGTTCCCAGATTTAGATCCGATCGTGGTCCGTTCAGTTCTGGACGCCAAAGACGGGGACATGAACGAAACGACGACGAAATTATTAGCGATGAGTCGAAGCAAACGAGGCGGAGCGGAACCGTCGAGAGGAGGAGGAGGAAACGGGTACGGGGACGCGCCGAGGAGCGAAAGCATGGGAGGAGGAGGACTAGGAGGAGGGATAGACGTAGGAGGTGGGGAGGAGATTAATCCGTACTCGAGAGATGCCAGGTAAGGTTTAGGAAGGCGCATCATCATCGCGCGTTCATTTCTCTCATCATCATCTCTCTCGTTCTTTTTACGCGAAGCGCGCGCGATCGATGTTCGCATAAAAAGGAACGAGACGCGAACGGTTTTCGAACCGTTCGTCCACTTCTTCGCGTTCGAAAAGTGTTCTCACGTGCAAATTATCGCACATCGACCGCGTTTTCGCGACAGAGAACGTGATAAACCGAGCGGATGTGTGCGTTCGCGCGCATCGTTTCAATCGCTCGCTTTCGTGCTTCGTTTTCTTTCTCTTGGGTGGCAGCTTCCTCGAGAAAAAACGAGACGAAAAGCAGCTTTCACATAAAAATAAAAACAAAAAAAATATTGACATCCCAAACGCAAACTTCTTTCTTATTAAAGGCACAGCAGCGTATACAACAGCCAACCACCTCCGGACGACGACGACAACTTTTGGGGATGGCTCACCGGGGAAGAGAACGGGCGAAGGGTCCCGGCGTCGAGCGCGAATTACGCCACCGGAATCACCGAGGACGACGACACGTTCAATTGGTTGGCGAACCAGGCGAATTATTACGCCGGGGAGTTATCGAGAAACGTGAAATCTATGACCGATGCGATCGCGGAGGAGTTATTGGGACCAGCCGAGGACGAGGAAGGGGATGAAATTGAAGAGGAGGACGATTCGGTGAGAGGGGACGGGCACGTCGTGGCCGGCGGGGCGACGTTGAACGCGAGTAGAAGAGGGAAGGTGAAGGAAGAGAAACCGAAAATGAAACCGAAGAAGAAGAAAACGCCGCGAGAGTTGGAAGAAGAGGACGATCCTTTGGGAGGGTTTTTGGAGTTGCTGGGTTTAGAGGACGAGGAGGACGAGGAGTACGTGCGCAGAGACTCGAAAAAGGACAAGTAGTTGAAATGTGAGATTTATTTTTTGTATGTTACGTTCGTCGTTTGAGAATGAGAGATTGAGAGAGAGTCCCGGCAGCGCGAGAGAAAGATCGAAGCGAGAGATACTCTGCGAGAAGACCACCACCGTGTTATTAATACTTATTAGCAATTACCATTATTATATACCAATCATTCAATATTTTCATCCGAATATTCGACGCGAGTTGACCACCGACGTGAGCGAAGAGGACGAAGAAGTCGAGCTTCTCGATTTGCGCGCGGTGTTTTTCGCGGTCGAGAGAATGTGCGCGGATGAATGCGAGAATGGTTTATGCAAAGCTTCTTTTCGTTTTTCTTTTTCGCGTCTCCGGAGCTCTTCAACAGTCACCGGACTACGCACGGGCGCATCCGGGAACCTCTCGAACCGCTCCGTCGCGAAAGAGTCGTTCCATTCAGGCTTTTTTTTATTCGATTCTCTTTCGACGTCATCCGAGACATCCGAGACGATAGATCTTCGACCTTCTTTTCTTTGCTTCATCTCTTCCGTTCGCTCGCTGTATCGTTTTTCAAAATCAATGCGCGTCGATGCTTTGCTCATACTTTTCTTTTTCTCATCATTTACTTCGTGTAACTGCACAGCGCTGCTCTTCGCTTCGCCTCCCATCATTTTCTTCTTCGCGCGCGCCGTTTCCGTCCTCCTCTTCTCCTCGGCTAAAATCCTCCTCGCCAACGCAACCGCTTCAGCTTTTACGTTCCTCTCCATCACTCGGTTCTTCATCTTCTCCTTCCGCAATTTCTCTCTCAACATCGTCTTCTCGTCTTCAATCGTCTTCTTCTTCTCCTGAATTGCGTCGTCCTCGTGACGTCTTTTATCCTTTAAAACTTCTTCAACCGCTTCCTCCTTCGCCCACACCTCCTCCTCCTCCTCTTCCTCTTCGAGCGTCTCTAACACCCGATGCGGCGGCCGAGATAACCTCGGCACGACGCTCTTTCTTTCCTCCTCCTCCGCGAAAATTTCATTCTTACTCTTTTCCTTTTCCTTTCTCTCAAAATCCCTCTTCGCCAACGCGGACGCGCGTTGCCACTCGTGAAAGTCAACGCCACACGGAATGTCCCATGTCGTCGTTTCTGCTAAATCCCCATCATCTTTTCTTCCCGAGATGGTAAAGTCAAAACATCTTTCTTTCACCACCAAAGGAGAAGAGCGAGAAGAAGAAAATCGCTCTCCCTCCTCTTCGCCTCTCTTGTGGTGGTTTTGCGTTTCATCGCTCACCCCCCTCGTCATTATGTGATTATATTTCCCTCTCTGATCTCAAAAAGTTTTTGTTGTTGTTGTTGACTTTTTTTTTTGAAGCAAAAGCAAAACAACAGACCAAATTTTTTTTCTCTCGATCGTCAAAAAAAAAACACGAGAGTTTTTCTTCTCTCTTCTTTGAATTGAATTGAAAATATGCTCTTCGCGCGCAGAGGAGGAGGAAAGGGGTTGAAGAACGCTTTCGAAGACACGCTGAGAACGCGGCAGCTTTTATTGCACTTTTCCTCCTCCGCTTCTTTTTCCTCCTCCAAATCGAGGAGCAGTGATGATGATGCCGCGAATACTAAAGATTCATTCCGGTACCAAAAACTGTTCGATTACGAAACGAAGAGAAAAACGCCGTGGAAAAAGTTGACGTCTGAGTACGTTTCCGTCGTGGAGTTGTCCGAAGGTGGTGGACGGAAGCAAAAGTTCCTGAAAATCGAACCGGAAGCGTTGCGTGTACTCTCGGAAGCGGCGATGATTGATATCGCGCATTTACTCCGACCAGGGCATTTGCAACAGTTGAGGAACATTTTAGACGACACCGAAGCGTCCAAGAACGATAAGTTTGTCGCGCTGGAACTGTTAAAGAACGCGTGCGTAGCCGCGGGGAAAGTTTTACCGGGGTGTCAAGATACCGGGACCGCGATTGTCGCCGGGTACAGAGATATGGGGGTTCTGACCGATGGGAACGACGAGGCGTTGATATCGAGAGGCGTGTACGACGCGTACGTGAAGAGGAATTTGAGGTACAGTCAAGTGGCGGCGACGACGATGTACGAGGAGAAGAATACCGGGTCGAATTTACCCGCGCAGATTGATTTATACGCGACGAACAGTAGTGGTTTTAGCGCTAGCAGCAGTAGTAAAAGTAGCGACAAAAGCAATAACACAACGGAGGAAGATAAAGTGCCGGAGTACCATTTCCATTTCATGGCGAAAGGCGGCGGGTCCGCGAACAAGACGTTTTTGTTTCAAGAAACGAAAGCGCTTTTGAATCCTACGCGCATGAAGTCTTTCTTGGAAGAGAAGATAAAACTTCTGGGAACGTCGGCGTGTCCACCGTATCATTTAGCGCTCGTCGTGGGTGGATTGTCCGCGGAACAGAATTTGAAAACCGTGAAAATGGCCTCGGCGAGGTACTACGACACGTTGCCAACCACCGGGAACGCGTACGGCCGAGCGTTCCGCGACGTCGACTTGGAACAACAAGTTTTACAAATTACGCGAGAGATGGGCATTGGCGCGCAGTTTGGCGGCAAATACTTTTGCCACGACGTTCGCGTGATTCGTTTGCCGAGACATGGCGCTTCGTGTCCTGTCGGTTTAGGCGTTTCGTGTTCTGCCGATCGACAGGCGCACGGGAAAATTACCAAAGACGGCGTGTTCATAGAACAACTGGAAGACGACCCAGCGCATTATTTACCGGAAATCAAGATGGGAAGCGAAAGCGATAAAAGTAACGACGTCGTAAAAGTTGACCTGAATCAACCGATGGCAGAAGTGTTGAAAACCTTATCCAAGTGCCCGGTCGCTACGCGTCTCTCCTTGAGCGGCTCTTTGATCGTCGCGCGCGACATCGCTCATGCCAAACTTCAAGAGCGCTTAAACAAAGGCGAGCCTTTACCGCAATACATGAAAGACCACCCGGTGTATTACGCCGGTCCCGCAAAAACCCCGGAAGGTAAAGCCAGCGGTAGTTTCGGTCCAACCACCGCCGGTCGCATGGACGCCTACGTCGACGCGTTCCAAAAAGCCGGCGGCTCTATGATCATGCTCGCCAAAGGCAATCGCTCCAACAAAGTCACCCGAGCGTGTAAAGAAAACGGAGGCTTCTACCTCGGTTCCGTCGGAGGCCCTGCCGCTATTTTAGCCGAAACCAACATCAAAAAAGTCCAAGTCCAAGAGTTCCCGGAGTTGGGAATGGAAGCGATTTGGAAAATCGACGTCGTCGATTTCCCCGCCTTTGTCGTCGTCGACGATAAAGGGAACGATTTCTTCAAAAAATGGAGCCCGGAATAAGTAATAGTATTCGAAGAACAATAGTATAGGATTGCCTTTAAAACCGCAAACAATATGGTCATATTACTACATTTTCTTTCGATTTTTCCTCAGTCTTGTCTGAAGAAGAAAAAAATTTGAAATTTGAAATCTCCTTCACTCGAAACGCGCGCGCTGCTAACTCACCAACAATGAACGCGTACGAAACCAAAGTCCTCCAAAAACTCCGAAACGACTTAGAGCGTGAAGGGTTCCACCTCGCCCCGGGTTGGAGAGTCGCCATCGAAACTCGGAAATCCGGCGCGACGAAAGGAGGGACCGATAAGTACTACTTCTCCCCGGATGGACGAAAACTGAGGTCGAAAACGGAAGTGATGCGGTTTTTATCCTCAACTACTTCCGATGAGAAGAGCAAAAGAGGAGGACGAGGAAGAGCGACGAAAGTGGCGAAGATGATTGAAAAGGAAAACATCGCGGAAGAGCATAACACGAAGAAGGAAAAGAAGAAGAAGAAGAAGAAGAAGAAGAAAGCGGCAACATTCGGTTTGAATTTTGAAAATCGACAATTAAAGGAGCAAGAGGAGGACTACGAAACGCAGACGAAGCGTCAAAGACTCGAACACTATCGAGAGCAATTTCCTCAACATCAAGAAAGAGAAGCGACAATTTTCGTCGCCGGGGTTGAAGAAGACGAGGAGGAAGACGACGACTTAGAAGACGGTATAGTGCAGTTGCAACAGTCGCAAGACTCCGAGCAAGGGTTTTGCGAGTTGAGCTCGTTCGTGCACGAGTTGTTGGAAGCGCCGAGGACCGCGACGACAACCGCGACGACGACAAAAGTGAGACAAAGCGCAGAAGATTTAGCAGAGTTAGAAGAAATGAGCGAAGAACAGATGTTGAACCGGTATTTTCGGTTGACTGGGTTTGAGCCGCAATACGCGGACGTGTACGAGTTGAGGAGGATGTTAGCGAGCGTAAGCAGAGGACACGCGAGGAACGCGATGATGGGCGGCAATAATGATACCGGCGGTTTAGAAAGAACAGCGAGTGGTGAGTTGAAGTTACAAAGAGAGTTGGTGTTTGAAACCGCCGAAGCGAAATTTTCGAACGCGATGAGTGCGGTGCCGAAATATCTTGGGAATACGACGTACGCCAGAGACGCTTCGCCCGCGAGGTATCCAATGGCGATTACAACGACACCAACAATGACGATGCATCAACAACATCACCAATATCCATCAGAACATAATCAACGTCAACGACCCCAGGATCCATCTTCGTCTTTCATCATGCAACGCGTCACTGGTTCGCGCTTGCAACAGCAAAATAGTCAAGCGATGGTCGTCGGTGTCTCGAAAGCGTTCGATCCGCTTGACCAAACCACCGTGAACGAAGTCTGCGGAGCTTTATCGTTACAGAACGAAGAAGCTAAAATGTTCATCTCGCAAAGAGACGACGAGCTGCGCCAAATAACGACAATCGTGGAAGGATGTTTGAGAGACCACCGGTCGGGTTCGATTTACGTCGGCGGCTTGCCCGGTACTGGGAAATCGTTAACGCTGGGTGCGGTTGAGAAAACAGTCAAGAAGTGGTCGTCGTCTGCGACTGGCGTCGCTAAATCGCGCCCGCCAAAAGTCTGTTCGATCAATTGCATGGCCATCCAAGGGAAGCCAACGTCCGTGTTTAAGCGCATTTGCGAGCAATTAGACATCGTGCCTACGGAGGAAGACCGAACCCGAGGTAAAGCCGAGTGTTCGGACATGTACGAAGTGTGCGCTGAAATTGCCGCTTTACGTCGGTTCGTGAGTGGAGGTAAAGTTAGTGGTGAAGCCGAGCGGTACATGTGCGGCGACGACGAGGACGATAACGACGGCATCGATCACCGCCTCGCTTTGATGAACGGTGATGCTGCTCATCCGCACAAAGCCGATCACCACTTGTCAATGGTTATCATCCTTCTCGATGAAATGGATCAACTCGAATATCGCGAAGCGGCTATTCTGTACGAGCTTTTTGCTCTTCCGTCGCTCCCGCATTCGCGGTGCATTTTGGTCGGCGTTTCCAACGCCATGAACTTGACAGACAAAGCGTTACCGCGCCTTCGCGCGCGCGGATGGGAACCATCCTTAGTGCGATTTACCGCGTACACGTCCATTCAGCTCAAACAACTGCTTTGCGAACGCGTGCAGAAATACGACGCGTTCGAGTTGAACGCCTTGGAACTTTGCGCGCGAAAAGTTTCTGCGCAAACCGGGGACATGCGCAAAGCTTTGCGCGTGTGCACGGACGCCTTGCAACTCTGCGTCGACGAAGCCAGGCTCCGATACGAGTCCATTGAACGCGAAGGGTGCGTCATCCTCGACAACGGCGACGTCGTCGAAGGTCCCGCGCTGGCGACGCTGCCGCCCATCCACAAAATCAAAGTCTCGCACATGGCCAGAGCCGTCTCCAAAATCTTCCAAAACCCAGTCGTGGAAACCATTCGAGCTTTACCTCAGCAGCAACAAATGATCTTGTGCTCGTGCGTCCGCGTATTTGGCGAGAGAACTGACTTCAACAAATCCGCGAAAGAAATCACTCTGCGCGAACTCCTCTCCCGGTACACCAACTTGTGCAAAGAGGCGAAAATACGCGAGATGGTCCCTTCGGATTTTAGCACCGCGTGCCAACGACTCGCAGATTCTCGATTGTTATCCATCAAAAACGGGTCGGAAGAATACAACAGACGCGTTCACATGTTGGTCCAACGAGACGACGTCTTGTTCTCGTTGCAAGGCGTGCGGTTCTTCGCGAACTTGTTAAGCGTCTGACGCCAATGGGGAAACATAACATAAGCGCGGTAATACTTACTAGAGAAAAATTTAATATACACCTGTACTTTGTTTCTTGACCTTTCTGACGTTCAATGTACGAAAGGATGTGCAATTTAATTCTCAACTGTGTCAAAACATCTCACATCGTTCTTTGCGTGTCCTTTTAGTCCCGCTACGTTCATTTAAATACTAGGGTTAGATGATTTCGTTTCGTCACATTTGATACAAAAATACACGCACAATACAACACAATACTAACACCTTTTAATAAACGAATACTCATGCTGATGATGTCCAAGCTCTCGGTATCATCGTCGTTATCAGCACAATCATCATCGTTGTTACTACGCCGCGTTGGCCGCAAAATCGCCGCGCGATCGAGGAAGAGTACTACTTTTTATAAGACGGGGAAAGCGTTTGCCAGTTCCGAGGAAGGCGGAGAAGGAAAAGAAGAAGAGGAGTGGGCGGCGATGGGTTCGAACGCGAAGAGCAACGTCGTCCCGCGAAAGCCAACAAAGTTAGCGGGGACGAACGCGCCGGAATATATGCACGGCGTGTTGGCGTTCAATCGCTTCTACCCGGAAAACGCGAGAGGCGACACGTTCAACCGTCATTTGTTGGTTGCTTTGGTAATATTTTTTTCCGTTTTAGATACGTTTTTGTGTGTTTTCATCGCTCTGTTTTTCTCTTGGACGAGTACAAAGACGACGACGCAATCTTCGGCAATGATGGAAAGAAAAATCCCGTAACACGTTTCATGCTTATGATATTCGTCGTTATATGATTACAAAAGATATTGGTTCAAATTCTGAGCCGAAGATGCGCGAGAGAGAAGAGCGGTCCTTCTCACATTTGTTTCTCTTGCTTCGTCGATTCGATTCGCGCGTGCGTTCGGTAGCAATATAACCCGCGCGCCAGTGCGTCATCGTTCGAGTTCGATACCGACCCACGTCCTTTTTCGTTTCGTTTTTCTTTCTTCATTCTCATTCAATCTGAATTTATTGCAGGATAAAGGCGTCAAAGAAAGCGCCAAGGTTACCGAGTGGGTCGTAGATAACATCTACCGCCCGGGAGATTTGCTTCATCTGGTTCACGTGTCGGACCCAAACGAGCTTGGAGGATACATGCTTCCACCGGACGGTTTATGGACGTACGACTCCGCCATCGCGCGATACAACGCCGCCGATCGCGCCGCGCAATCGAAGTTTTGGGAAAACGAGCTCAAATCCACGGAAAATATGCTCCAAGATATCGTCGAGCAAACGCACGAGTACGTGGAGCAAAAACACGAGAAAGGTTTGTCTTTGCACGAAGATATCCCGCAACCGGCTATTGAATTAGACGCGCTTTTAAACGTCCAATATCAAAGCACGAGCGATGTCATCGTGAGTAAAGCCGAACAAGTGAACGCGGCGATGATAATTGTTGTGAAACACGACAAGGGATGGTTGACGCGATTGATCGAAGGGCAGTCGATCTCGACCAACGTGGAGAAGAAGTCAAAAATTCCGGTTTTGGTTTATCACGCAGGACACATGTTGACAAAAGAGGAAGAGCTCGAAGAGAAAGAGAAAGAAGCGAGACAACCGGGTGGGAAACACGCGTCGCAGACAAAGTTGTGAACATCAATTTTCATTTTATAAAAGAGCGGGCCGGCGCGCGAGAGAGAGAGACTTGTAAAAATAACATTTCAGTACAAATATCACATATACGCATCTCGTAAAACGTGTTTAGTCCTTTCAAGCTAAGCATTCCTTCACGTACTTGTACGAGTCACTCCATACCGCTTGGCACATATCGATGGGTAACTTGTCTTGCGCGTTCTTCATGTTCTTGTTGGCGCCGTTTTGCAACAAAAAGTTTACGATTTCAACGTGCCCTCGCATCGCCGCCCAGTGTAAAGCGGTGTTCTCGCCCATATCCAAAGCGTCCACTTCGGCACCATTCTCCACGAGAAAACGGACTGTTTGCAAATGCCCGTTGTGTGCGGCTCTTTGTAACGGCGTATCTTTCATCAAACCGGCTTGTTGAATGTCCGCGCCTTCGGAGATCAACAAGTCGCACACCGCCGTGTGTCCATTCCCAGCGGCTAAAAGCAACGGTGGATCCCCGCAATGATCCGCCTCGTTCAACGGCGCGCCTTCGTTGATGTGTTCTTTTACCCAATCGTAATAGCCATCGACGCAATCGCGCCAGATGTTCGATTTGTCCGGGATGAATCGGCCAGTCTGTTGTTTTGTTGAAGTCAGAGGAAAACGCATTGCATGTGTGTCAGTCCGTCCCGAAGGTGAGAAAAAGAGAGAGAAAGAAGAAAGATATCAATACGTGCGCGCGTAACCACGACGCGAAAATAAAAAGAACGAACGCACGATCAAGTCAAACGGCATCTCTGATGCGTTGTTTATATATCTCGCGTTAAAACTCTTTTCGAGCGCGCGTCTCTATGAATGGGTGTTTGTTGTGCAGACGGGGTTGGAAATTCTTTTTCGTCGAAATTGCAAAAAAAGCGTTTTCGATCGTTTTTTTCCTCGGTGTCTCGAACGCATCAGATCCGGTCAAACCCTCCTCAAAGAGAAGAAAGCACCGCGCGAGAACATCGAGAAGAAGTAATAATAATAACAGTACTGGTAATAACAACAGCGTTGAGAATAGTATTATGTTCCTCGAAAAGTTTACCGGGCAGTGCAAATGTGGAAACGTCCGTTTTTCCGGTCGAAAACTATTTTACTCGTTCGCCTGCCATTGCGACGCATGTCGAAACGCGTACGAAAAACAAGGGAAAGGTTTCGCGACGCCGATTTTAGGATTGAAGATGTTCACGACGGTCAAGTGCGAAAAAGAAAATTCAATCGAAACGCAAACGTACGAGACGAAATCGTCCACCGTTTTCGGAGGCGTGAACAGGATGAAGTGTAAGTCGTGCGAGACGTATTTCGGGTCGAGAGGTTTTGGTCTGTATTGGGTTTTTGAGTTTATGAATCAGAGTCTCTGCGCGGACGCAAAAGAGGATGAAATCGTCGCAGATTTCTACCTGAGCGACTCAAAAAGGAGCGAATTATCGTTACCTACTCGCCCGCATTTCTCGAACGATTGGATGTGTACGGCGATGTTCGTCGTATACTTTTTGAAATCGGTATTTTTCGACAGCGTTCAAGACGTGTTGTCCGTCGCGTTTGCCGAGAACATTCGAGAGGAAGCGCCCTGTATTCTCTTGTAAAATATTTCTTCCAACTGTGATGTTATGAAAGCGCGAAAGACCTGTATTATTGAATCGTGTTGTATACGAACCAGTGGTATATACGGGCTGCTGGAATTGTCATCTATATATTTATATATATATAAATACAAGTAAAATCTACGAGCATCCACGCGCTCGTTCTATTCCTTCGAAGGATCGATTAACTTTGATTTCGGCGTCCTCTTCGCCTTCTCTTCCACTCCACTCACGCCAAACCTATTCCTCAACACTTCCATCACGTCCGCGATTTCCACGCCTTGCACGTTCAGCAACACCATCGCGTGATACAACACGTCCGCGCACTCGCTCGCCGCTCTCTCCTTCCCTTCGTCCTTCTCGTACGTCTCGCACAACTCGCCCGCTTCTTCTCTAATTTTCGAGCACAGCAACTCCGGATCTTCCAACAACCGTCTCGTCCAACTCGGTTTCGCCCCTTCCTTTATCACCTCTCGTTTCCTCTCCGCAATCGTCGCCTCTAACTCGTATAAAGTCGTCAGCGCTTCCTCCGCTTTGTGCCTCCCGTCCTTCGCCGCGCCTAAAATCAAACCGTCTGCGCCGTCCACCCTTTTGTAATAACACGTGTGCGCCCCCGTGTGACACGTCGGTCCCGTCGGTACGCCTAAATAAATCAAGGAATCCTTGTCGCAATCCACGTGCACTGAGTCGACGTTGATAAAATTCGAGGAACTCTCGCCTTTGCACCATAACTGTTGTCTCGAACGAGAGAAAAAGCACGCTTTTTTGTGTTGTAACGTGTACGCAATCGCCAAGCGACTGGCGAAGCCTTGCATCAAAATCGCCCCGGTATCGACGTCTTGGGCGATTGCGGTGACTAACCCGTTCGAATCGTACTTTAACGAGTCCAGAAATTGTTTCATCTCTTCGGTTTCCGGGGAAACGTCCGACGGTTTCGTCAGAAGACCTGCCTCGCCATCCGACGCTGCGTTTGCTATTGGTGTTCGTCTTCTCCTCGTCTTTTGATCGACGAAATGCGTCGTTCTCCTCCTCGAAGAGGGAAGGATTCCCGCGGATGATACTAACGACGACGCTGCCATCGTAGTCTTCGCGATAGGTACACTGTGTATATAAAAGAGCGTGGGAATGTGTGTCGCTTTTATCCACATTTTTGCTTCATTTCTTTTCCCCGAACGGCTGCCAAATCACACCAGAGAGAGAACATGTTTGCAACGTACTCTTCTCACGCGGGAAGGCACTTGCTCCGACGACTTGGGAGCAATAGCAGTGGTGTTGGTTCTCGCTCCTACAATGCTTCTGCCAGCAACAGTCGAAATTCGCTCTGGTGGCGATGCCTTCATTCTTCTTCCTCTTCCTCTTTTCAGTTGAGAAGAGCATTCGGTGGCGCCGCTTCCCCTAACGATGGGACGGGGATGAAGAAGACTACGGAGAAGACTAAAGAAGAAGAAACGAGAGTAATATCGAAAGAAGAGGACGAACATTACATGCGGATGGCACTCGCAGAGGCAGAAAAAGCGTTCGCCGGAGGAGAAGTCCCGGTCGGGGCCGTCCTCGTGCACAAGATCTCTCCCTCCTCAAACAAAGAGGAGGAACAAGAACAACAACAGTTCGTCCTGGCGCGCTCACACAACACATCGGAAACGAAAAACAACCCACTCGCGCACGCGGAATTGGAATGCATCGAGAGTGGGAGAAAAGCGTTAGGTGGTGATTGGCGAAGGTTGAAAGATTCGACGTTGTACGTGACGTTGGAACCGTGCGCGATGTGCGCCGGCGCGATATTACAAGCGAGGGTCGGGAACGTGGTGTACGGAGCGAGGAACCCGCAGCTGGGCGCGCACGGGAGTTGGTGCGGGTTGTTAGGGACGAGGGATGGCGAGGAGAGTAAGGTTGAGGTGTTGAGGACGCATGCGATCATGCCAGAGGTGACGGTGAGGTCGGACGTGTTAGCGGAGGAGTGTTCGGAGTTGATGAAGACGTTTTTTAAGAATCGAAGGGAACAAGCGAGGGAAGAGAAGGAGAGGTTAAAATTGGAGGAGGAAAAGTACAGAGAGTTGCTGTTTACGTACGACGGGGTGAGAGAAGATAGCGAGAAGAAAGAAGAAAAGATGTAGGCTGACAAAGTGACACAAAATGTAGGTCATGTAGGTTTAATGTATATATATATGTCGTTACAGCGAGTAGTTCGGATTTCAATCTTCGTCGTCGTCAAAGTTGAAGTGGTCTTCTTCATCGTCGGCGTCAATATCGTCGTCTTCATCGTCCACGTCATCTTCGTCTATGCCTAATACACTGTTTGACGCGCGAGTACTACCGCTACCACGTCGTCTATCTTCGTCATCGTCGTCGTCTTCGTCATCGTCGAACAAATCGTCTTCCTCTTCGTTGACGCCAAAGAAGCCGCCGCGTAAATCATCCGCTTCAGGGTCGACGAAGGCCTTACCTTCGCGAAGTTTTGCAACTTGTAAATCTTCCGCGGCTCTGTTTGGCGTGATGCCTTCTTCAGCATCCTCCTCATCTTGACGACTGGATCGCGGTTTCAAGGGGATTCGTGCGGAGTCGTCGCCGCCGCCGAGTGGCGGGCCGTTTTTGTTCAACGCCGCCTCCTCCTCCTCTTCGAATTGCTGCCGGATTTTCGAGGAGATTTTGTGAGCGTCTTCGATTTCCAAATCTTCCGCGCTCTTCTTTGGGCTCATCTCGTCGTCGTCGTCCTCCTCCTCCTCCTCCTCGCTGCTCGGCTTGGCTTGCGACGCCAAAGTCGCTCTCTTCGCCGCCTTCTCGTATCGCTTCATGCTGCTCTTATCTCTGCGTTCGAGCATGCGACGTTTCTCCAACGCTTCCTCTCGTCTTTTTGTAGCAATTGCAATAGCTTCTGCGGATCGGATATCTCGACCGGCATCAAGAAACGCAAACTCATCACTTTCACCTTGGTAAATGTTAATTGGTGGATTATCGTAATCGTGCGGATGCCCATTTTTCAACTCGTCGAGAATCTTTTGTTCTACAGGCATGACTTCCAAAGGGAACCGTATACGCCAAAACTTGGCATGCACGCGCGAAACCTTAACTTCCAACTCACTACCGACGGCGAGAAAGACTCTCGCGCGGGGGATATCCGCTTCTGCGATGGGAATCAATCCGTCAATTTCCGTGCCGCAATCGACCAACGCGCCGTGGTATAAATCTAATGACTTCACTTTCGCTTTTAGCGTTTCGCCTACTTCTAGTCTCGTGAGCATTTTTCTGTCTGGTTCTCCTATTTTCCGATCGGCGTTGCGATCGTCGCCTGCGACGAGTTTTCTGGCAGACTCATACGTTTGCATCTCTGCGGCGCTCGGCATTTGGGTTTTATTCAAGTGCAACAATTCGTTTTGATCGATCGAATCTAACACCGGGTACTTCGTTGCATTCGCGGGGCGTTCGTACATCCACGTTGAGAAATCATACGCTTCGTTCCAATCGGAGGTGACTTTACCGGTTTCTGGATCTTCCGCGTGCTTCACCCCGACGAACTTTAACGCCGAGCCGTCTCTGGCGTCCACTGCGGTGTGGTCCGGCAACGCCTCCCATCCGCCGTCCTTCAACCACTCTTGTCCGTCGTCCTCGTCGCCGGTATCCGTTGGATCTTCCGGGTGATTTTTCTTTAACGTCAGTTTCTGGTCAAAATCTGTTTCTAAAGTACTCCAACGGCCGGAAGTCTCCGACGCTTTTCGATCCAACAAGTACGGATGTTCCGCAGAACCGTCTTGGAATATACGTTCCAACTGATCCCTGTCCAACGTCTGATTTTCTTCTTCTTGTTTCTTTCGCTCTTCTTCTTCTTTTGCCACTCGCTCGCTCTCAACGAGCTCGTCAAATTTCACCATCGCTCGGTACAAAGGATCGTACTCCACGTCCGTTTTTGTCATCCCGAACCCGCCCGCCGCGGCGAATCCCTCCACTTCCCCGTAATACCTTTGCAAACGCAACCCGTTATTCGTCCTATACGCCTCTTGAAAATCTTCGTCCACCAGCTGTTCGAACTTTTTCAGCTTCACCATCTCGCAATCGTAATATTCTTTTGATTCCTTGGCGCTTAATTTGTTATAATTCGTCCTCGCGAACTCAAACCATTCGCTCACCTTCTCTTTCGGCACCAGCGCTCTGTTGGTGATATCGTCCAGTTCGCTCGCGTTCAACTCAAACTGCGCCAAGTTATAATACACTCGCAACCAAAACGAAGTTATGCACACGTACAAAGCTCGCCCGGTAATATTCCCACGCTCGTCTAAAAACGTTTCGTGTTCGAACGCCTCCGGTACAGTCACCCCCTCGGCAGCGGCGTCCTCTTCTTCCTCCTCGTCTAACCGAGCGTCCACCAACCCCGTCTTCGCCCTATACTCTCGCATCTTCTGCGTTCGCGCGAGTTTCAACCAGTTCTTGTTCTTCGAGATGAACTCCATCACGTCTTGCACCCTCTCCACTTTTTCTTTATATTCGATAAACTCTTCCTCGTTTTCGTCGTCGATGGTACTTTCGCCGTCTTTCCTCGCGATGGTATACGCGCTTTCCCCCGATTTCGATTCATACGTTCTCTCGTTTCGCATCGTGAGGTTCTTCTCGCTGTTTTCGTATTCGTCGTCCTCCGCGAAGGAGAGTCGGTCGAGCGGTGGGAGCCACGCGACCGATTCCGGAGGAGCGTTAGGCATTGCGGAGTTGTTCGTTCTTCTCGTCGTTTCATCGTCGTTCTCCGCCTCGGGGTTGTCGTCGTTGTCGTTGTTCAAATCTGACGAC
Source organism: Bathycoccus prasinos (assembly GCF_002220235.1). NCBI lineage: Eukaryota > Viridiplantae > Chlorophyta > Mamiellophyceae > Mamiellales > Bathycoccaceae > Bathycoccus > Bathycoccus prasinos. The sequence continues at coordinate 265,938 of NC_024006.1, forward strand.
GCGTTGGCGGCGGTTTTTCTCTTCATCCAATTTTGTCTTCTTCCTCCTCTTAAAGCTCTTCTGAATCCTCCTCGTTTTGAAGAAGACGAGGAAGAGAAAGAACAACAACAGCGCGTCGTCGTCGTCTGAATCGTCTGAATCGTCCTCAAAGTCGTCGTCGCGGTAGAACTAAACATGTTCCGAAGTTCTCGTCGTGTATTGTCGAGAGCAAAAAGTGCTTTATAAAAGTGGCGTCTTCGGGAAAAAAACCTCGAAAAAAGTGACATAATTTGGGCAGCAAAACGAGCAAAACACGCGCGATACGAACGCGTTTCTTTGGCTTTTTGTCAAAGTGTGCATCAAAAGGATGGTGTTGATGATGTGAGCACTGGATTCGGCGCGCTCGTACGCATCGTCGTTTTTTCTCTTTGAGTGCGCGAGAACAACGCACATACCGTTGCGATCTCTTTCTCTGCGTTTTTTAGGGGAAACGTCCGTCCTGTAACGAACTCTCGCATGTGATGGTGGGAGAAGCGAGGAGGAAACGACGAGAACACCTTCCGAAGAAGAAGAAGGAGACGAAGAAGAGTCAGACTTTGTCTCTTTTCTCTCCAACGCTCGGTTTATTTGATGCGGCGGAAGAAGAAGGAAACGACACTAATGTTTTCTTTACGAACACGATTGAAAATCCAGAGAGCGGAGTGACGTGCGAAGTTCTGGTGGACGCGAAGAGCGGGATGGCGAAAGCTGGGATAGAGCGCGACGAAGACGGCGATTTTTTGTATCAAGGAACGTACGACGAAAACGGGTTGAGAAGTGGAGAGAAGTGCGTAATGGTTGGAATCGGGGATTCGGTGGTGTACGGGACGTTTAAAAACGGCGCGCCGAACGGATGGTGCGTGTACGTGTATCCGAAAATCGCAGACGTGAGGAAAGCGTTGCTTTCGAAAGAGGACGGAAGAGCGAGAGAAAACGGGATGAAAAACTTGATCAAGGAGTGCGATTACGTCGTTGGGTATTTTAGGGACGGGTACGTGCCGTACTTTGACCGGGACAAGAAAGCACAGACGGGCGACGAAGACGTGTGGTATCGAAACGCGAGCGACGATAGAGTGGAAATGACCTTGGACGAAGAAATGACTGCCATTTTAGAGTGCCTCAGTTGGACGAAAAAGACGCACGGCTTTGAGGATAAAAGCACGTATGAGAAGCTGCGTTGGGTGACGATGGAGGAAATAGAAACGAAGATGAAGGGTAGACGGAAATGGATTTGTCCATTCGAGGCGAATTCGTGTGGGTACCACAAAGTAGGCATCGACGACGAGGGACGTTCCGAGACAAACTTCGTGTCCATTTACGGATGCAAAGAAGGTGAACTCGTTGCTATTTACTCGAGTTTTCCGGCAGAGGTGAAATGCTTTAAAGGACTTGCGAGAAGGTGGGATCTCAGAGATGAAATAGCGGCTTTGGACGATTTATCGGATGAGGAGGACGAGAACTTTTCTCGAAAAGACGAAGTACGAGGGCAAAAAATCGACGCAGAGAAGCGTGGTAGGGGAGGGCGATTTCTTCTGTGCGGTATGACTTACGATGGAAGGTATCGAGCCACGTGTACCACCTACGGAACGGATGCAGCAGTACACGTAAAAGAAGAGTATAACTGCGAGCGAGTACCTCTTTATCACTGGAAGATGATCGGGAGTGACTATTGTTTGTGTTTGCGAGCGCTGAGAGATATCAAAGCGAACGAACGCATATCAGTTGGACCAGATTATACCGGTGGTTGGCGGCTGAATCCTTACTCCGAGGCTGGCTATTACCATCATCTCATGAACACTCCAGAAAAAATCGTATTTGAATCGACAAAGCCGACGAAGAGGAGAGGAGGAGAAGTCACGAAGAAAGCGCGGAAGGCAAAGAATGATGACAACGAAGAAGAGAACATATCGAACGTTAAAATAAAGCGTCACGGTCCGTGGCTTTGCGCATACATCGATAACGTCGAGCAAGGATTATTGTACGACTCGAATTGGAGAGAAAGCGATGAGGATGAGGACGGCGAAGGAAAAAACAACGCTACAAAAATTGCTCGCATCGATCGAAGCGTCGTTGGTTTTGAATACATTCGCGCGATGGCAACCATCGCTATCGCATTCGGATGCGCATCAGACCATAGCTGGCTCGTACCGATTTTGTGTCCTAAACGATACAAGGAGATGTGCGATCCATTATTTAACGGATTTTTAGAGAAGGTTCGCATTTTAAACTTGGGATTTGGTACCGGCGCACTTTCCGGGTTTCTCTGCTCCAAATTGAACTCCGAATATGAACAGAGAATTGATCTCGAAAGCGTGGAGTACTCGAAACCAATGTGTGACGTGATTCTGAGGAATTCGAAGACTCTCGAGTTCCCGCGGTTTCCAAACGAAACCATACACGAGTGCTCGGCGGAACGCTACCTCGAAGAAGAATTGGAACGACTTTCATCAAAAGGATACCATCGCCTGAATAAACAAGGCTTTAGTTGCGTTTTTCTCGATTGCTACGACGGTCAAGGTCTCATCCCAAAGCGATGCTTGGAGAAATCTTTCATTCAAAACATTTACGATTGTTTAGAGAAAACTCGCGGCGGGATTCTCGTGTGTAACTGCTGGTCGGGCAATCTCAAAGCTTTGGCGGAATTCCGCGAGACGCTCTCCTCCGTTTTCAACTACGCATCGAGCGAGTCCACGGATGAAAACTGGGTCGAATCCGTCCAAATCTTCAAAGAACCGAGCGGCCAAACCAACAACTGCGTCGTCGTCGCCAGCCGTCGCGTTTTGACGAGGGAGTCCGAGATAAGCCGAAAAGAGGGAGAAGAAGAAAATATCCTCGAGTTTTTACGGCTCAAATTTCCATTCGGAGGAATTCCCTTTGGCCTCTCCTCGGGAAAGTCGTTGTTCGACGCCAGCCGTGATCTCAGTGTCAGTCATTTAGGAAAGTTAGAAGAGTTCACGTTTAGTTTTAGCGGAGTCGAGTATTGAAAAATTTTCCTCTTAAAATTCTCTTCACTTTTAAAACTGTCACTTGGAAAAAAAAAGTCATGAATTCGTCGCTCCTCGTCTCCGCGACGAACGCGCGATCTTCTATCTGTTCGCCTCAAAAGCACTGCTCGTCTTCATCACCGTCGTCATCTTTATCTTTGATGCGCACTTCGGCGATGTGTGTGACGAAATCGAACGCGAGAACAGGAACAACATCAGCAGCGACGTTCGATCGCCGCCGATCGAAGGCACCACCGTTACGACGACGGATGATGAGAATTGCGGCGAAGAAGAAGAAGGAGGAAGACGAGATGGAATCGGCGGAGGAATCGATCAAAGCGCCGTCGATCCCGTCCGTGGCGGATTCGCAAGACGAGGACGTGGATTCGTGCGCCTTTGTTTTGTGCTCCATCGATAACGAACGATTCGAGGATCGAAGCGTGATGTCCATCAGCATTCAATCCATTCCTGGACTCATGCGAGTGATTTCGTGGCTTCTCGAGGGTCTGGATTTGGAAATTTGGAACGCGAAAATCACCACAGACACCGACGGGTTCGTGAAGATGGACTTTGAAATCGTGGAGAAGACGTACGACGACGCGTTCGTGAAGTTGACAGACCCCGAGGCGGTGAAAGAACGGTTGGAGGATTACTTGAACTTTTGCGTGAGGAAAGGCCAAGGCGAGAAGGCGTTTGGAGTGAAGACGAGAAGAGGCGTGTGCGTGGATAACGAGAGTAGCAAAGGGACGACGATTGCAACGGTGGTGGTGAATACGAGTCCGGTGAAGACGTTGTTGCCTATTTCGAGCGCGGTGACTGCGTTGAAGTTGAAGATTGATTCCGCGGTGTTGGTTGGCGGCGAGAGCGACGGGGAGTGCTTCGTGGATTGTAAAAAGTGGCGATTTGAGCTTGTAAACGCTGAGAGTGGGAAGAAGTTGACCAGCCAAGAAGCGAACGCGTTGATGTATACGCTCACTTTGTTAATACAATCGGCTACGAATGTTACGGGACAAGGGAAAAGTTCGAGCGCGGCGGCGAGAGATATCGGCGAGCCGGAACAAGTTCCACCCTTTTAAAGTATAACCGCGCGCCCGTAAAGCGCGCGGGCGCTGTATCTATATATATATATAAGCATATGGATAATAATAGAAAATTGATATGTAATTACGAAGAGGAAGCTAAAGCATTAAGCGCAGCACCTAAGGCCCACGCGACTTCGACGTTTTGTCCTCGATACTCTATTTGTTTCACCAATCGTACGCTCTTCCAATCGTTCTTTTCGAATCCTTTCTCTAACAAACCAACGATGTACGTTAAATCTGTGCAGAGAAACGCCGCATCTTTCTCTTCGACGCCTTCAAAGTTAGTCAATATTTCACTTTCATCGCCCATGGTATCGCACGCGAGCTTAGCCGCGTCTTCGATCTCGTCGATGGTCAACTCGCCGTCGATGGCGTCTTGTGGAATCAACTTTGCGTTTATCGCGCGGTCCCACATGTACGACGATAAATACACCTCTTTCGCGTGTTGCGAGTTGAAATCGCCACCCCATGCGCCGTTAAACGAACACTCGTCGTCAACTTCGCACGAAGTGTCTAACTTTAACATACTTTCCACGTGTTCTTTGCACGCGGCGTAGTCTGAATTCTTCTCCTCGTGGCCGGCGGCGACGATTTCTTCGCCCGAGTATATGTATTTCGGGTCAGATCCTTTCGGTAAGCATGGGCTAGACATACCGTTCGCTTCCTTCAACGTCGCCGCTCTGGCAGCCATTAACCCGTAACCTAAGTGCGATTTCACGTACACTTCGAACGGTTTCTTCGCCCCTGGAAACGAGATGGATTTTGAGTACCCTTTTGGCGCCCTCTTCGCGACTTTCTCGTCCATGGCGTGCGCGAGCTGGACAGATCCGCCGCCTAAATCGATCGCCGCGACGGTAATTCCTTCTTCATGACTATGACTACTTTTCTTTTTATTACTCTTTTTATCGCTTCCGCCTTCCAATCTGTTCAATAAATAGTTCAACGCCAACCACTGAAACGCGCCTTCGTCTTCGCCTCCCATGATGGAAACGTCTCTCTCGGTGTCGAACGCAAACGGATACGTCTTCAGCGTTTCTCTCACGCTTTCCAACAAATCATCGGATTTTGTTTGCGGCTTTAACAACCTCAACCCGGCGGTCGCTCTCACTTCCACCGGCGTTTCCGCTCTTTGGCCTTCTGGAATAGTTTCCATCGCTTTCTCCAACAGCGGCTGCAAAGATGCCCCGGCTTTATCCGGTTCGTCCGCGTACGAAGACAATCCGGGTTTCAACTGCTCAAACGTATCGTCTACTAACTTTCCGGTATCTTGTTCGAATCTAAAAATGTGCACTCTCGACCCGGTACTCCCCGCATCAAACACGATGGCGTATTTATACCCGTCGCCTTCCTTTCCTTTGCGTTCTTCTCTCTCGTCGCCTCCTTCTTCTTCTCCACCGACGTGTACGCGCACGTGAACATCCTCTTCTTCTTCGTGCGCCGTGTGTAAACTCGACGGTTCTTCTCCAACCGCGCCGCCCGAAGACGATTCAGACGACGACGACGTTAAATACTCATCCGACTCTCGATGCGCTCGCTCTCTCGCCCAATTTGCCGCCGAATTTCCTCCTCTTCTTTCGATATTCTTCCTACTTTCGCGAGAAGATATAGACGAGGAAAACTCGTTCCCGTGCGGGTGCACGTTCGCGAAATCCAACTGATGGTGTCGGTGCAAATGCGAGTGCGTCGGCATCAACGTATACACGAGAAAAATCAAACCCATCGGAATGGATGCTAAAATGAACATCCCGCGCAACTTCCACAACCGCTCCCCGCAGAGCATTCGCAGAGGGCCGCCGCCTTTGGAGGAGGACGACGAGGAGGACGAAGAGGTGGTAGACGAGGAGCTCGACGCTCTCAACGATTCCATCATCATCATATATCTCTTCGCCAAACACCAATACTCTCTGCCGCCGGTTCACTCAGATTTTATCTCACAAAAATCAATCGAGCAAACTCTTTTATTATTCACGCGCGATGATGTGTATACAATACCTTCCCAGCGAGAACAACGACTCGCTTCTCTGAACAGTGGCAGACGATAGGTTTCAAAGAGAGAAGAAGACGTCAAAGAAGCAACGACAGAAGCGTTATTATTAAAGTCTCTCTTTTTTATTGAGTGCGAGTTTTATTCGTGTGATGATGATTTTGTGTCTCTCGTGCGTTGTTGTGAAAAAATTCTTGGCGCACAACGACGCACCAAAACTCGAGCGATTTTTACCCTAAACAAAACACAAACGCGTCGCTCTCGTTCTTATTAGACCTTTCAAAAACACAACCGTATATTCACACAAGAACAACAACAAACGCGATCGATCATTCGCGCGAGTAATCCTCCTCTCAAAGAATATATTTAAGAAGAGCTCTCGTAGAGTACACGCACAAACATCGACGGCTTTAGACGATCTTTCTACGACCTTTATACGCACATAAAGAATGCCACCGAAAGCGGAACCGAAGCAGTACACGCCGGAAGGCCAATCGGAGACGACGTCCATCGCGCTCGATAAGGCCACGGATTCGTTGCAAAATGCGGTGAAAGCATCCATCGCGGAGTTGAAGAATGTCTACTTGGACTCGCAACGTTCGCATAATTTGAAGCACAAAATGGACGTGCAAACCATGGAGCAGATGAAAAAAGAGTTCGATCAAGAGTTGAAGACGAGTGGAGTGAAACTGGACAACGCGACCGCGCAGATTAAGACTTTGAACACGCAATTGACCGAGGAGAAGATCAAAGCGAGCGAGGCCTTGAAGACGCACCAATCGACCGAACAATCTATTCGCGGGAAGTTGGAATCCGCGCAAACTTTGGCAGCCAGAGATCAAGATAACTTAAAATCGAACATCTCTGAGTTATCCAAACAACTCGGCGTGGCAAACACGGTGATCGATAAGTTGAAAGATGAAGCCAAAAGCACGGCTGCTGAGAACAAGTTGACGGAGACGAAACACTTGCAAAAAATCGACGAGTTGGCGAAAGCGTTGGAATCGGCGAGAATGAACTTTGCGGAGAAAGACTCGGCGTTAAGCGCGGCGAACGCGACGATTAAGAGCGACGAGAAAGCGATCACGGAGTTGTTGAGAGAGAAGAGCGAAGCGTCGCAAAAGATTTCGAGTTTGAACACGCAGCTGGAGAGCCAGCGGGCGAGCACGGAGCAGTGGCAAAGAGAGGCGGACAAGTCAAAGAACGACGCGGCGACGGCGAGGAAGGAAACGCAAGTGGAAACGAGCGAGAAGGCGAAGGTTTCCGAGGCGAAGGCGTTGTTAGAGGCGAAAGTGGAGGAGTTGTCGAAGAAGTTGAACGCGATGACGGCGGAAGCCGCCGGCGCCAAGGAGAAGAACGCGAGCATGAACAACCAGTTGAAAGAGAAAATCACACAATTGGCGGAGACGAAGGAAGCGGCGAGATTGCGATCGGTGGAAGACCAAGGAGTGATTGCGAACAGGGAGTCACAGTTGGCGGAAACGCAAGCGCAGCTGGAACGCTTGAAGCAAGAGGCATACAACTTGTACACTTCGTACACCGGCGCCATGCAGCAAATGGAAGAATACAGAGTCGCGTTGGAGAGAGAAACGCACGAATCCGCGAAATTGCACCAAGCGATCGCGCAACAAAAGAACGAAGCGGCGAGAGATGCGGTCAAAATGAGCTCCGCGGGTGCCATGTTAGGCCCGCCGGCTGGCTTCGGCCCAGGAGGAAGCGCCGGAAGATCTGGCGGCGGCTCCTCCTTCTACGACGGCCCTCCCATCGGCATGACCATCGAAGAGTTATCTGGCATGAAAAACTCGCCGAGAAACACGCCGAGACAAGGTGGACGTTAAACAATCGAAAACGACGAGGAAAGAAAGAGAGAGAAAGAGAGAATGAGAGAGCGGGATTAATGATGCGCATATTAATTAAGTAATTTACAACAACACAAAAGAGAGAAAGAGAGAGTAAAAAAAAAACGGCGGCGAAAGCGCGGAGGAAAGACGAGAAGAAGAACAAACAACAGGGGAAGAAGGAAAAAGAAAAAGAGCGAATCAAAGCGCGTGGAATTTCGCTTCGCCGCTCGAAAGAAGTTTTATGTAGAGAGATAGACGTTTTTCATTTTCACACACAGTACGTATATATTCTTTAAGAAAACTCCATAGTATAGCCAAAAAGCACGTAAACCCTAAACTGATTTTCAAAAAAAAAAATTCTCCTCTCGCTTCAAAATTTTTTCCTCAAACCAATCACCAAGAAGAAAAAAGAAGAAGAACGCACATGTCGTCGTTCACGCCACGCCCGGTTTCTTTTTTCGATCGCGACGGGGAGAAGAATACGACGTTGCTCTCCTCGGCGAAAGCGCAGTTGGGGAAAGTGTTCAGTCGATTTGCTTCTTCTGCCTCCTCTCCTCCCGCGAATAATGTTGCGTCTGAAAAGCCTCTGCCTCCTCCGCCTCCGTCGGGAAATCAGCATCCTTCGCTTCGAAAATCCTCCTTGAAGAAGACATCGTCGCCGCCTGATTTTTCGGTCGAGAGACACGGCAAAGTGACGTTCGCGAAAGAAGAAGAGGAAGAAGAAGAGGAAGAAGAAGAAGAAGAGGAAGAGGCACATCGACGCGTTTTGAGACGAGGACGGTCTTCCGGGGTTGGAGAGGGAAAAAGAAGAGACGAAGAGATGACGACGACTGCTCCCAACGTTGCCGAGACGAGAAAGAGGGAGATTTCGGCCGAGAAAAGAGAAGAAACGACGACGGGGAAGAAGAGAAGAAACGACGACGACGAGGACAACAACAACAACGAGTACACGGAGGAAGAGATATTAGAGATGGAGACGATCGTGAGAATGGCAAAGAGACGGAAAGTGATGGGCGGCGGCGATGGCGATGGCGGAGAACCTCCCGTACGGCAGCCGAGCGAACGACGACGGAAGAGAAGCGAGGAGGTACGGGACGAAGTGGACGACGATAAGAGTCCGCACGCGAGCGTGCGGGATATATTGCACGCGTACAGACAGAGAAAGATGGCGAATAAGACGAGGTACGCGAGCCGGCCGAGAGGGTTAGCGGCGACGGCGGGCGCGACGAGTTACGGGTTGTTGCGACCGAAAGTTTCCAGCGAGAAAAGGACTTTACTTCTTCCGTCGATGGGGACTAACGGTGCCGCCGTGAATGGAGGCACGCCGTCGGCAAAATTAGCGCCGCCAATTCGGGATAAAGGAATGCCGACGTCGCATAACGTGTTAAAGAAAAGGGATCCGAGAATCGTGAGCACCCCTGGGCCGGTGTCCATCGGTTTCGCGCAAGGCGAAAGGTCCAAGAAAAGGTCGCGAGTTGGAGAGGACGAGTTTATGCCATCGTCGGTGATGAATAGAAACGTGTCGAGGAAGTTGGATAGTTCATCGCCACCTTTGCGTGTTCAACAAGATCAGGAACAACAGCAAACGCCAAAGGTTGACTTGAGCGCAGTGCGCGCCGCTAAAGAGAAGATGGCTACTCAAACAGCCTCGAAGATTTTACGCGCCTTGGATAGAGCGAACGAATTTCGCAGCGGAGGAGCGACGCCTGGTAGAAAACCTTCGTTTACGCCGGCAGAGACGACGGGTGGACAACCTCCATCTCGATTAAAATCTACGAATCAGAAAGGTTTGAATGTGTCTTTTGCGGACGATGCGAGAACGCCATCTCCGGCTGCTGGTGGTGCTGGGACTGCGCCGCCGAGTCACCGAATGAGCACGCCGTACCCAGCCAAAAATGGTGGGAGTGGCGGCGAGAACGAGTTTAACGACGTTCAAGGATGCGATCAGTCTGTTCTGGCGGATACAGAGTATGAGCGATTACAAAGGAAGTATGGACGCGTCGCGCAAGAAAGCTTCGAGTTTAACGAAGAGCGCTATGTGCCCGAGTCCATCGACGAGGACGACGACGAGCTCGATGCGTCCGGCAAGAACCAAGAGGACAATTCTGATTCGGAATCAGATGATGCGCCAATTGGCTTCAAAATGGGTCCTGGTACCGCGCAAAAAGAGAAGAAGCAATCGTCGCTTAGTTTTGGAACGAAGATAGCGACGACGACGACGTCGAAACAAGGCAAGAAGAACGAAGGAGACTTGGCAAAACCACCGGTAGTGAACCTTTGGAGTGCTGATTTTATGGCGAAGAATAAAGCGCATCAAGCAAAAGTTCAAAAAGCTATCGAAGAAGAAGAAGGCGGAGGTGGTGCGGCTGGCGCCCCTGGTAAAGCGGCTCCGAGTCCGTTTGCACCGACGACAACTGCGGCGGCACCGTCGCCGTTTACGTTTGGCATTCCGGCTAAGACAGCAGGCGGTGATAAAGCCACGGAGAAGAAACCAGTGGCAGCAACAGCAACGGGCGGTTTCTCGTTTGGAATTCCATCCGCTACTGCGGTGCCGACGTCAAAACCAAATCCATTCTTAGTATCCGCGCAAACGAAGGAAACGAAGGAAACTCCGAAAACCGACGATAGTACGAAGAAACCGACATTCCACTTCCGCGCTCCGGAAGGTTCGAGCGATGGTAGTGGAAACGCTGGTGAAGTGAAACCATCAACGGCAAAGTTTACTTTCGCTGGATCGACGCCGAGCGCAGCATTTTCACCAGCTGCGACGACATCGACGGAGCCGACGAACGCCGCGGCGCCTCTTCTTGCTAAGCCTGCATCAGCGGCGCCTACGTTTACTTTCGGCAACACCGCTCCTCCTGCTGTTGCTGGACCAGCTGCTACAGGTGGAGTTGAGAAGAGTGGTTTGCTCGGCTTTTTAGCGTCGACGAAAGAAAAGAATGAGGAAGTGAAAAAAGATGAGCCGGCGAAACCGACAACTTTTAGCTTTGGGGGCGGCTTAGCAAACGCGCCCAAGGCGGATGAAGCAACGGCGAAAACGCCAGCTTTTACCGGTTTTGGCGCCGCGGCGAAACTTCCAACTCCTACAGAAACCTCCAAGAAAGAAGACGGCGAAACGAAGCCTTCCCCTTTCGGCACAACTTCGACGACAACTTCAGCGCCGCCGGTGTCAACTTCGCCATTCGTTTTCGGTGCTCCTAAACCAGACGCAGCTGCTGAAGCGCCTAAACCGGCGGCGCCGGCGACGTTTGCTTTTGGCGCGGCGAAACCGGCAGAGACGGCAAAACCGGCGACGTTCACCTTTGGCGCTGCTCCGGCTGCGTCACCAGCGGCAGCGAGTTTATTTGGTGCGGCGGTAGCAAAACCGACCACGGGTACTCCTCCTGCATCACCAACTCCAGCATCGTCTTCTCCGTTCACTTTTGGCGGCGCTCCGCCTTCCGCGGCGACGGTTGAGCTAAAGCAAGCCGAGGCAAAAGCTGCGGCTCCGTTCGCCTTCGGTTCGTCCGCTCCGGGAGCAGTAGCACCTGCGCCTGGTGCGTCAGTCAGTGGAGGTTTTACCTTTGGTGCTAGTGCGGCGACTGCGGCGCCTCCTTCCGCGCCAACATTTACCTTCAACGCGGGCGCCGGAGGAGGTGCGGCGAGCGCGCCCAATCCATTCGCTACTACCAGCACAAATCCGAGTCCGTTTGGAGCAACGACTGCTGCAAATCCGTTTGGTGGATCTAACAATGATTCGCGACCGTCCAGTCCGTTTGGTGCACCAGCGCCAGTTACTGGAGGTGCAAATCCGTTCGGTGGTGGAGGAGGAGGGGTGGGAGGTGCGAATCCATTCGGCGCGCCGGCGGGTGCGAATCCGTTTAGCAACAACGCTGGCGCTCCGCCGCAACAACATCAATCCGGTAGTTTCGGTGCCCCATCAAATAGCGATAGCTCGCAACAAGTCGTTCCTGGCGGTCGAAAACCTATTCGTCGCGCGAAACGTCCAACTAGACGTTAGAGAGAGAGAAAAAAAAAAGAGGAACGGTGTTTTTTCTATACCGATGTACAAAACTATTCACAACAAACTTTAAATCGTGTATGTATACATGCTCGCGCGCGCGCTCTGCCCAATTCCTTCTTCGTCGACTACTCTTCTTGCCCTTCTTCTTCGTCTTCCTCGCTACTACTCCCCACTTCCACCACATCTCCCGCCGCTACGTTCTTCCCTTCCAGTGCCTCTTCGCTCGCAAAAATCTCAGGAATCGCGCCCGCCTTCATCGGCATCCGCAACGTCTGCTCGAAGAGCAACTCCAACGAATTCCTCAAAATCTCTCCAACCTCCTCCTCCGTCTTTGCGTTTTCAACCGACGCGCCAATCTGTTCAAACACGTCCTCGATCGTCTCGCGCGCGCTCTTATACCACTTCTTCGCCTTCTTCTCGAACTCGCACAACTCCATCGCTTTCGACGAATTCGTTCCGCCTTCGCCTAAAAACATCCGCTTCAACGCTTTCTCTCCCATTGCCGACGCGCTCGCAAACGCCTTCACCGGATCTCGCCTCCTCGTCTCCTCTTCCTCTCGCTTTCGTTTCTTTTCATTTTCTTCGTTTTCTCGCAAAGATACTTCCATCGCTTTCGCCATCTCCTCCGCCTCCATTTTTATCGTCATCTGCGCGCGTAAAATATCAACCGCTCGCGTTATGACATCGTTTTCGTCCTCCTCGGTGTTGTTTTGATTGTTAATGTTGGTGGTGATGTCCTCCTCATCATCGATTATGGTTTTCTTGTTCTCGTTCTTGTTCGTTACGAACGAAGATGTTGTTCTTTTCAACGCGCGTTCGATTTCCTCTCGATTCGGTTTGAATTTCATCATCAAAGGATCCTCCTCAATCGTCAGGAAAGATTGTTCGATGAAATCTATATTCGTTGTTGTTGTTGTCGTTGGATTCATGCTCTGTTGTTGTTGTTGATAATGAGGATGATGATGACGATGCGTTTTCTCGTTCTGTTTCTGATTGTTTCGTACGATTCTTCTCTTCTTACTCTTCCCGTCGTTGTGTGCTCCGTCTCTGTTTTCGCTCATCGTCGTCGCATCGTCTGAAAAGAGACCGACAAAAGACGCGAAAGGTACACACGAAAACGACGAGAGAAGACGTTTGTATATTGTCTTAAAGTTGTCTTTAACTTGTCTGTGCCGTAATATATTTTGACCTTAAAAAACAAGGGGTGCTGCCTTAGTACTGCCTTAATAACTAAATAACCTAACTTTTCAAGCGCGTACGACATCACTTCAAAACAAGTACTCGTACCTAAACGCGGCAAAAAGAAGTATCAACACTTCCTCTACCCCGTTAATCATCTTAATCAACGAAAGTCGCCTTCGGCTCCACTCGTAAGTAAAGAAATAGAAACCGATTTTTAATTGTCGTCGTCGTTTTTCCCGAAGTCGCGAAAAGTTCCCGAAGTTGCGGACGTTAGTATAAGTTGCGGGTGGGGGAGATTTGTCGCGTAAGTTCTGTGGAGGCTTCGTTCTTCGAATAATCGCGTTAGTAGATCCGCTCGAAAACTTCTCCCAGTGCGTTAGCATAAAAGTTTGCCTTTGTTACTGAACATTCCTTCCAGCAAGGGAGAGACCTTTTGATATTTTCTTGTCCTCCAACTAAACAACAGACAGATTATAACAGACCCCAACGGCCACTTTCAAAAAAATATGACAACTTCTTCCAGCAGCCAAAAAAAAAAAACTCAAGTCGTTGCTGATTTAATTCCGAACAACTACGAGGAGCAACCTGGATTGATCGAAGGAAAAACAAAAGTGTTCAAAGACAAAGTTGCAGCGAGAGTCGACGATTTGGACAACCTCGGGAAGTTCGTTACTCTTTTCCAATATGTGCTGATCTTGGTGGTCATTCTCGTTCTCGTTTTATCGAGGATTTTCAAGGGAACGACGATTGCTTACTCCGAGTTGAAGCCTTCGTATTCGAAATATTTGGAATTGAGAAGTGACCCGGATGTCATGAACATGAAATGTTCGGTAAGTAACGACACATTGACCTACGCTTCGTTCACGACGTACTCGTACGAAAAGGCGGATGCGTGTAGCTGGGTCACTGAAGATCTTTTAAAGGATAAGAGGACGTACAGTGAAACAAAATACGTTCTCGTTAAAGACGGAGATCCTTACGACTTGGGAGACGGCAATGGAGCGCAAACCTCTTATGAAGGATATGTTTTGCCGAGAAGTAAGCTCGGTAAAACTTCGGCGTGCAAGGAGCTAAAAAAACTGCAGACATGCCAAGCGATCAGGGACGGCTGCTCTCGAGGTCACGAGCTTATGGAAAAGCTCATAGAAAAATCAGAAAGTGCAGTTTTTCCTCTGAAAGATCTTCTCGACAGCGAATCAAAACTTCTCTCTTTTGTCAACGCCACGTTGACGCAATCTTTCGAATCGTTGCTTTCAGGCTTGGAAGGGCCTCGAATTGCTGTGAAAGAATGGGCGTCGAAAAATATGCCCGCTTTGTATGGGTACTTTGGCTCTCTGCAAAATTACGCTCAGGGACAATTTTTTCGACAAGAATTATCATCGGACTCGCCCACCAATTTTTTTAAGAGCGTCTCCATCGCATGCGCAATTTACAATGAAAAAATTGCCGACGCAGGTACGTGCGATACAAGCTGGATAGGGGATGGCGTGTGCAATGCAGCGTGCAATAATCCCTACTGTCTGAATGACGGTGGGGACTGTCTGACAGGGACAGCATTATACACGAGCTCGCATGAGTTCTGGGACGATGCAACAGACGAATATACATATCGAGGATTTTCTCCTTTGCAACAAGGCGATGAACTATTTATTCAGCCGTATTATAACATAAGCGACAAGGAAACCCTCTTCGATGATGATATGGTGAATATACTGAAAACTATACTGAATGCCAACGACGAAGACGTGTGGACAGCTCTTGAAAATATATTCGAAGAGCCCTATATTCATCCAATATGGCAAACACCTACAAACATGTTTGTTGGAGTTGATCCAAACGACACGTGTGGTAATCCCAGCACTTGGTATAAATCATACGAAATGGACAGGCCTCCCTCCTGGCTTGAACACCTTGAGTCTGACATTGACTTTGTATACGATACAGTCTTGCGCGACTCTATTTTCCCAGCATTGGGTGAACCCTCCGGAGCACTACGTCCTTCTGGCTTTGTTCCAGTTCAAAGGACTGATGTTTTTTCGTGTGATGCGCAGTCTAAAGCACAGAATCTTCCTGGGATAAAAGGCGAAACAACAGCCAACATCAAGGCCTGGGTTGATTACTCATACGCCTTGTTTGCTTATTTCAAAGATAAGTGCGGCGCTGATGAAGCTGGGCATTGGAAAACAGATTGTCCAACCTTCACTGTCGACGATTCTATTTTTTCGGTGACCTTCCCTTTGGCATTTTTATCCGATGATACCGTTGGTTCAGATGATGAAAATATTGCTTTTGAACGGCTCGATTTCATCCGCTTAGTAAGCGAGTTAGAGTATGCGTATCTGGGTTCATCGGCCCGCGAGAACTCGGGCAGCGTTGAGCAACTCCTTCTCGATGCTGGCATCAAAAGAGATTCGGCAGGCTACAGCATTAATCCGAGTGTCAACTATGAAGCCTACTACACAGCTTCAGACGTTTCCGAGTGCTCGTACAGCAAAAGAGTTGGCGCGAGCCCGGCGACGGTTGTCACCGTCGTTCTCGGTTTAATCGGGGGTGTCACTACTACGGTTTCAGTCTTTGCGCTCGTTCTGTATCAACTTTTCAGAAAGAGCGTTTTCAAAAAATACAAAAATGAAATGCAATCGAAAGACCCTTCTTCTTCAGTTCCCGTGTAAGAAGAAAAAAAGAAGTTGGAGAGAACATTATACACACGCATATACTTATGTATGGGTAGGTTGCCAAAAAGTACAAGAAGGAAATTTCGGTAGAAGAAAATTCTTCAGCCATCTAATCCTCGAAGAAGGAGTCGCTTCGAAGCGCGCGCTCCGATCAATATCTTTTATATTTATTATTATTCTAAAAATTCACTTGACGAACACGTTCGAAAAGTCATCACATATATATACAAATAGCTCCCGACGTTTGTACATGATTAATACGATGACCAGCAAAATAAAGTTCCTTACACTCGTCGCCGTATCCGTTCTATTTCATAAACCTGTCAATAATGAAATCTTCCCCGTCCACTTTCGTTTATATATTTTTTTTTGAAGCATTTTTTTCTTTCCTTTTTTGCTCGAAACTCACCTAAAACTGAGGAGAACTGACAGACTGCATTTAATTGGAGAAAGAAGCAGAGCATTCCTCTTTCCACGCGCACAATTTTTACTCCACTTATTATTAACACACAACGAACGTATTCTTTTTGTATTCTTCCGCGGACGAAGAACACGAACCCTTTCTTTCTTTCTTTCTTTCTTTCTTTCTTTCTTCCTTTCTTTCTTTCCTCAGTCGTTGAAAAAGAGAGCGTTTATAAAAGAGAGAAAAGGATTAAGAAGAGAATACCGACGAGAACATCTCTCTCTCTCTCTCTTTCTCTCTCCTGTTTTTCTTCTTCTTCTCTCGAGTGATTTAGAGAGCATTAGTAGGGGAAATGGAAGCAACAACAACAACCGATGACGATGCGCCAGGAAAGAAACAGACGACCGCGACTCCTAAATCAAACGCGGATTTTCGAAACTTTCTCCTTTCAAACGGGAGGAACGACGAGGAGAAGAACTTTGCGAAGAATACTACGACGACGAGGACGACAAAAGAAGAAAAAGATTTGCCTGATGTTGGTGCTTTTCCAAATCGAAAGAAGAAGAAGAAGAAGAAGGCGAACCAACTACAGGAAACGACGACAAAAACGCGACGCGATGAAAATAATACGCATAGATATCGAGATCGAGCGAAAGAACGGAGAGAAATGGAAGAAGAAGATCAAGATGATGATGATGGTGATGAAGGAAGAAGAGCGGATAATCAGCGCGATAAGAGTAATACTTTCGCGACGACGACGACGAGAGGAGGGGTGTTTGAACACGCTTTCGAGGATGAGGACCGACTCACGACGAAAACGACGACGATAAATACAAATAGCAAACGTTTGATGGACATTGAAAAGAGCAAATACATGGGCGGGGACGAGAAGACGACGCATAAAGTGAAAGGATTGGACTTTGCTCTGTTGAGGAAGAAGAGAGAGGAGTTGTTCGAGATGAAAAAGGAAAACATAGAGGAGGGCGACGACGACGAAGAAGAAGAAGAAGTAGTAGTAGACGATGAAGACGACGCGAACAATAATAATCCATCGTCGTCCGTGTATTCTTCTCTGTACGACGCGAAATCGAACCTCGGGCGCATCCTCGTTTCTAAAATCGAGACCGCGCAAAAGCGAAACAAAGACGCGCTGACGAAGCGGACGAAAATCCCACCGCTCTCGGGCGTTTCGTACCTGTACGACGTCAACAGTCGAACGCGAGAAGTGACGAGAACGATCGAGATGGAAACGAAACCTCGAGCGGATATCGAGGAAGAACGGAAAGCGCGACGAAGAGAGTTTGCGAAGATTTCAAAAGACGAGGAAAAGATTTTACGAGCGGTGGCAAAGGCAATACGTGAGCCTCGCGGTACAAAAGAAGAGGAGAAAAAGAATAGTCATAACATAGCAACAGATAATAGCAACGCGAGCGCGGAAGGAAAGAAAATAGACACCAACAATGCGGCGGCTGATTCGGATTCTGAGGATATTTTCGCAGACGTTGGCAAAGATTACGACGCAATCGCGGAACTGAAGAAAGAAGAGGAGCAAAATGGCAAAAAAGAAGCAACGACGACAGCAGCAAAGAAAGAGTCGAGAACAAAGTTGTTCGACGGCGAAGCGCTGCTTGAGGAGTTCGAAACTGGACCGCGAAAAGCAGACGAAAACATTAAAAAAATGGACGAAGCGTACGAACGTAAGCGATTGGAAGAACGCGCGGAGATGGACGACGACGCGTACGGCGAGTACTATCCTGGTTTTGACGCCGGATTTGGCGGCGAGATAGACGACGACGACGACGATGGCGATACCGACAGGGATAAGGACAAAGATAAAGATACCGGCGAAGAAGAAAAAGGGAAGAAAGGGAAAAAGAAGAAAGAACTCACGGAAGCGCAAAAAATGAAACAGAAAGAAAACGAAGCGTATCAAGCCATGCAGAAGCACATGAAGGAGAAGTATTCCGACAAGTACGACGCCGCGTTCGGGGTCGTCAAGAAAAAAGAGGACAACGAGAACAACGAAGCCGAGGACACAAAAACGGAGGAGGAGAAAGAAGGCGTCGCCGGCGGAAAACGCGCCAAGCGTCTTAAGATCTGATTCGTAATACTATACGTCTAATGGTTTAAAATACGTGTAAAAGTCAAAGTCTCGCTCGCATCTTTTTCTACACTTACGAGCTCGCGTTTGTTGTTGTTCTATGGTTAAAGTTAAGTTCCAAATGGGTTTTGGAAGCAGATGCATTTTTTGCCTTTTGCGTTTGCGCACTACTAAGCAGTGGAATATTATTAGGTAAGCTGAATAAGAGGAATATTTTCCCTCACTGTTTTCCAATCTCTTTTCTTCCCCTAAAAGAAACCCGTTTCTAGAAAGAGATATACGCGCTTTCCACGCGCGCACACAACAGAGAGCTCGAGTTTGGGAGCGGAGTCTCTTCCTCTTCTCTTTTTCTCCATTTGTGCCCGCGTGGTGCGCATTCATTATTCGCGGATGAGAGGAAGAATTTAAAAGCGAGGAAAGATGTCGACGCTGATGCACCAACGGCACTTGCTCTTGCTCGAAAAGAAGCACAGACGAAACGAGACGACGTGGTTCGTGACAAAATCTGCACTCAAGAAAGGAGAGACGAGGAAGAAAAACTTTCACGTTGTTCGTCGTCGTTTGTTGCTCTGCTGTCTTATATTGGTCACCTTGGTGTTGTATTCTCGATTTTATTCGTCAACAAAGACGACGGCGACGTCGCCGTCGAAGATGCAACAAACGACCACCCGAAGAAGAAGAGCAGGAACGGTTAAAGAATTCGTTGGATGTAACGACGACAAGGACGGTAACGAAGATGACGAGGACGAAAAAGAGATGGATGCGAAGGACTTCGTGCTCCGCTCGATCGAAACCACTCGAGTTCGCTCGAAACCGTTTGCGAGTTACGTGCACTTGTGTCGCGTGTTCCCTAGAAAACTCTATCGAGAAATGACGGAGTATTTCCCACCGAAAGAAGCTTTAGCGCCGGCAAAATTGACGAGCCATAAGTTAAGATATAAAATCGATCGCGTCGGGAGTTTACTCGATCTTCCCGAGGCCATGAAGAAGACGTTTAAGAATTTCACGAAGACGGTAGAGGTGTGGTCAAAAGCGGAGGAGATTTTGTTATCGGAGAGGTTGAGGGAGACGGTGTTTAGAAAATTAGAGGTAGACGAGGTCGAGAAGAAAACACGGTCGAAGGATTTTCGGATACAAATGGACGTCGGCGGGTTCACTTTAGGGCCGCACCCTGATTCACCGAAAAAAATCGTGACGTTGATGTTGTATTTTCCAAAAGAAGAGGAAGAGGAAAGCAATAAAAAACTCTTCGGGACGTGTTTGTATACGAAAGAACAATATGAAACGTTCGCAGACAACGACGAAGGAAAGGAAGTATTACCATCTTGCGAGAAGAAGTTTTTGTTTGAACCAAACACGGGATACGCGTTCAAAGTAGGCGAGGAAAGTTACCACGGCGTGGACGACATCCCGCCACGCTGCGAAAGAAGAACGCTTTTGATTAACTGGTACTCGACAAGCAAACCAGTAGGGACTCAATCTGGAATCTTTCCAAACATTTGGGATATTATTAGAGGGGATGCGTAATCTTAGAAACATGTACATAATGAGTAACATTCGCGGCGGCTATAGCTAAAACATTTACTACTCCAAAAACGAATTTAGAGCGCGTAGAAGTGCTTTAAATACTCCAACGCCTCTTCGTTCGTGGAACACACTTTCAAATGTTCCTCCATTTCTCCTTCATTCACTAAACCGTGCTCTACGCACGACACGGTGATGAACTCTAAAAGCTTGTCAAACACGCCGTCGTAATTCATGAGCAAAAACGGAACCTTCTCTTCGCTCCCGATCCGTCGCAACTGAAATAAAGTCAAAATCTCCGCGAACTCGTCCATCGTACCGATACCGCCGGGAAGGCAAAAGAACGCCGTCTTCGTGTCCTCTTTCCCGTTCCTCACCCCCGCGTCGACGAGTCCGTGCTTCCGCGCGCTAAAGAACGAACACGTGGCGTATTGAGATTCGTTCAAGTACGGATGCTTCCGAGTCTTCTGCCTTCTCATGACTTTGCCTTCAATGTTGTCTCGTTCCTCTTTCTCGCCCATTAATATCAAGATACCGCTCGCTTTCCCGTTCGCTTCCAACCCTCCTAAGGTCACCGCATCCATCAACCCCGGCCCGATGCCAGACCACGTCGTGCACTCCAACAACACTGCCACTGCTTTGGCTAAACTCTTTGAACGCGCAAAATGGGCGTGCTCTTTATCTATTCTGCTCGAACCTAAATAGATCGCCCCACGACCGTTCCTTTCCACGAGTTCGTACACGAGGTTTAATTCCTCTCCGATTTTCGTCACCGACTGCCGATTCTTTTGTTGTTGTTGTTGTTGTTGTTGTTGTTGTTCTCCAATTGGCGTCACCGACGGTCTCTTTTGAAATTGTTGTCGTTTTCTTCTCGATGATGACGATGATGATTTCAAGACGCTCGGAATGCGACCACGGCTCAAACAACGAAAACTCATCGCATTCGTCGTCTTTGTCGTTCCATTCTTACGTCGTGTAGTTTGTTCTTCTGGGCAGAGAGAAAGAGAGAGTTTAAGAATAGCAGAGTTTAGGGAAATGCGTCACTTTTCCAATTCAGAATGCAGAACACCAACACGAAGAAGAAGAAGACAAAGAAGACAAAGACCATCATCGCGGACGAGCAACCTCGTCTCCTCGAGACAAAGGAGAAGAAAAGAAGAGGAGGAAACCAGAAGAGCAACAAACGCGCTCTCGATATCGAGAGTTCTCTCTCTTTATCTTCTTCTTCTTCTTCTTCTTCTTCTCAAGAAGCGGTAATACCGTTAGGGAAAGACGAGGAAACCTACCACGTGTACTCCGCGGTGTTTATTAAACTCTTCTCTTCTCCTTACTCTTCTCATGCGAAAACGAGGAAGACCACGGGAAGACTTTTAGGTGGAGAAGGCTTTGAAAAGTGTACCAGCAGAGAGGCGCTTCTCTCGCTCGCGTTTTACGGAGACGAGGAGGAGGAGGAGGAGGAGAACGAATTAGATGGTCGGAGGAGCAGCACGAGCAACACCTTGAAGAGCGTCGTCTCTTTGGAAAGAGTTTCGTTGAGCGGCAGAAGCAACAAAGGCGGGAAAGGAGGAGTGTCTGTCGTCCCGTGCGTGGCTGCCTTTGCCGCGATGGACGAGATTCGATTCGCGACGAAATCTTCTTCTTCTTTGCGTTTTGTTTTGACCAACGCGGAGAACAAACGCGTGTGCGAAGGAAGGTTGAACGCCGCCGGAGAAGGGGTGGCGGCATCGATTTGGAGTCGGGTGGAGAGCGAAGAAGACGAACGAGAGGAGGAAGAGGAGGGAGAGGAGAAAGGCAAAAAAGTTTTATCGCGGACGGAAAAGAAAGCAATAACGACCGAGGCGGCGACGAGGGGAAAACGAAGAGGAGAAAGCGACGAGGAGACGTGCCGCTTGGAAATGTCGTTCGTCGGTGAAAACGCGACGGTGAAAGCGTCGTGCGAGGTGCCCGCGGAGAAATTTTTTGCCATTTCCCGCTCGAATGAAAGACGCGTCTCTTCTTCTTCCCGCGAGCATTCGCCGACGCCGTCGGAAAGAGGAGGGGGCGCGGGTTCCGAGAAATCCGTCTCTTGGCACGAATTCAACGTCGATCGAAGAGATGATTTCGCGAATAGCAGCGGGGACGACAACGTCGATGACGACGAAATCGACGACGACGACGAAAAGAACGATTTGAAAACTCTACTCGTTCGTGGTAATACTACTACGAATAGTAGTGAGAGTAGTAGTCACATCAACGGTAAAGAAGAAAAGATAATGAAACCGGCGATGATGCGAAACAAAAAGAACTCAAAGTTAGTCTCCTGCTTGCGAGAACTGATTCCGTTAGAAATTCCTTCCGCGGTTGCTTCGTCTGGAAACATGATTTTACGGAAAATCGACGATTCGAAGGCTTACGCTCAAGACACGACGGCGCTGATACGAGCGCAGTACGCGGAATTGACCAAAGAATGGAATCACACGAAAGCAAAACTCAATTCATCCGGCGATATCATCTCGGAAGAAGAAGAAGAAGAAGAAGAAGACAGCATTCGCGGTACGAACCGCGCGTTAGTCGAGATGCAACAAATGACCATCGTTGACGACGGCATGAAAAGTGTCGTCAGCGGAAGAGCCGAAGCAAACGCCTCCACGGAAACCCACGCCAACGAACTTTCGTGGTTCTCCGCGGGCGTGCGCATTGGCGTCGGCGTTGGATTGGGAACGTGCTTAGGTGTTGGAATAGGTGTTGGAATTTTGGTCAACGGTATGGTCGCTGGTAAAGATAAAATCGCACGGATCCGTACGGTCGTAAAAAGCAGAATAACCGGAAGTTAAAGAAAAAGAAAAAGAAAAAGAAAAAGAAGAAGAAGAGATTAGTTTAGACGCTCGCTCGCTCGCTCGCTCGCCGCAAAGAGTTGTTGTTGTTGTTGATAGTATTGAACTACTTTTAATAATATTTTATACTCGAAGAAAAATGATATACAAAAGGTATACAAAAGGCTATGGATATATATACCTCTTCCCACGACTACTACAACGAATACCCGAGTTGCACCAACAATTGTCCCAACCACTTTTGCGTCGCCGCGTCGTCCTTCAGATGCGCGGTAAACGCCGGATCTCTCAACTGATCCGGAAAGCACCTCCTCAAACACTCCGCCGCTCTCGGATTATCGCTCAACCGTAAGTAACACCTCACGATGTGCTTCAACAACCTCGCGCTCGGTTGTTCCGCCAACTGCGCGACCATCCCCCCTAACACCGACCCAACCGCGTAGCACCTCTCCGCCGTCGCGCACGTGTACGCCAACCCGACTTCGTCCGATAAAATTTTCTGCACGATAAACGTCGCCACCGTTTTCGACAGCTCCGACCCTAACTCCATCGTTCGTAAGCATAACGGGATTATCTCCGTGCTCAGTAAGAAATTAATCACCTCCGTGTCGTCCACTTTCACCAACGCGCCGATCACCCCTAACGACGTCAACCGTAAATACTCGAACGGTCTCGTTTTGCTCACCGTGTTCAAAAACGGGTACAAGAACAACGGCACGTGCGCGTTTAAAAACTGCGCTCGCGTGTCCGGATGCGACGCCACGCACTGCAGTAAAGCTAACGCGTTGCACACTCTGTTCGACGCGTGATTCGTTAAAGACGGTGGCGATAAGAGAGGATAAATGGAGACGATTTCTTGCAACAACGCCGGGACGACGCCGTAGCTGTGCCACAACACCGGCGCGAGATCGACGAACAGATCTCTCCGTTTGCTGATGTCTAACAAGGCGTTTTCTCTCGTTTCTGGGTCTTGTAAGCTCGCGACCAGGTGTTCCATTTTTAACGCTTGGTTGTTTGATGAAGCATTGTTGTTCGAAGTAGTGCTCGTTTGTTGCTGTGTCTGCGCGGCTTGCGCGGCCATCATCATCGCGTGTACGAATCGTCCAATCGATTGGAAACGCTTTGACGCTCTCTGCGCTAAAAGCTTTTCGAACACGTCTCGAACAAATATCGATCGTATGCGAGCGGAATTTTCCTCGAAACACAAAAGGCACTCTCACGACTCGTTTACTACTAAAGAATATAAGAGTGTTCGTCGTTGTCGTCGTTCTCTTCCGTCGCTGTTGTGTTGTTGTTGTCGCGGAAAGTTGTTCGTCTCTCTTTCACGTGCGAGTCAAGGTGTTTTCGAAAAGGGGAATTTAGGGTTTTTAGGGTTTAAGGGTTAACGGGAAACGTCGAGCGAATTTTCCTCAAAAGAAAAGAGCGTTGTGTGCTCTGTTGTTGCGTTGTTTCTGTCGTCGTCTCACAAACGGTGGCGGCGTTTGACACGAAGAACAAAGAAGAGAGAAAGAGAGCGCGGGTTTTACGGAGCGCGCTCGTACATCTCCGCCTCTCTCGTGTTTTTGCAGGCGCGTCTTTTTGCTTCCGAGAGGAGTAGTATTATATTGGTGCGTTCGATTCGTCTCGCGAGGCGGATGCGCGCAGAGCATGTTGGAACGCGGAGAAGAGGATTCGTTTCCTTTGCACGGACGACGACGAGGATGCGATTTTTGGTCACATTCATCCTCGGCGCGGCAATTTTGACGACGACTTTGACGAATAATGGTGTTTCTTGTTCGGACGATATCGTCCAGAAAGAGGACGGTGGCGATATCGTCGTCCCGAAAGTGCACATCAGTCGACATTTCACCACGAGCGACTCAAAGACTGGGTTCCCGTTCGCGCTCGATCCCGTGGTAAACGCGCTCGAAAAAATGTTGATTACAACATCATCCTCTTTCTCCGACGACGATGATAGAGACGAGGAAAAAGCAGAAGTAAAGGAGGCGTTTACTAATAAGGAGAATCCAAAATACAAAGGGTATTACTGTCCTTTCGTCGGCCACGCCAAGTGCGAGGAGACGGATTCGCCGGAAAAGTACCACGGCGTGGACGCGTGGACGATCGACGAGACGTTCGAAGGCGTTTCGCCACCAGAACACGTACCTTTGGGAGAGTTTGACCAGACGAGGAAAGTACCGTCGCCGTGGCGCGCGTTAGGCGTGAGAGAGAGAGAAGGCGAGAAGGCTTTGAAGGAGGTGTTGAGGCAGAGGAGGAGAGGCGGCGGCGGCGGCGGGAGTAGTAGTAGTAGCGAGGAGGAGGAGGAGGATTCGTGGACGAGGAAGTACGAGAATAATAACAACGCGGATTATTTTTACGAGGATGACGCGACGTCTTCTTTTGCTTCTTCTTCTTCCTCGTCGTCGTCGTCGTCGTCGTCTGAGGAGAAAATCGAGGAGGCGTTCAACGCCGCCATGCGCGTGTTGCAATTTCACGATTCGGACTTGGAACGCGTAAGAAGAAGTAGGAAGTATAAGAACAAACACTATCCTGGCGAGGAAGCCATGCGAATGGGCATCGAACAAAGGTTTGGAAACATCAAGACGGCTTTGCTTGATTTCATGAAATTACTCATCAGTTCGAAAGAAACGAAGAGTCCCATGGAGGTTTACATCGAGTTGCTTCAAATGGGTAACTGTTTCCGGGCGAGAGGCGAGTTGGGCGACGCGGATTACGCGACGGATGCGTTCGAGATGGCCTTGTTAGCGAAAGGCGTCGCCAGGACGCAAAACGTGGAAGTATACATATTTTATGGCGAGTTTAAAACGTACTTGAACGAGTTACCAGCGGCGAAAGCGTTGTTGCAAGAAGGCGTGAAGCAGGATCCTCGCAATCAACCGATGTATTTCGCGTTAGGTAACGTCTGCGCGAGTCAAGGTCAGTGGGAGGAGTCGATCGCGGCGTTTGGGAAAGCGGTAGAACTCGCTCCGGGACACGAACGATCGAGAGAGGCGTTGGAGGCAGCTATGAAACACGCGGTTGGCTCGAACAGACGCATGTACGCCGCTTTGTGTTTGTTGCTCTTAGCAGTTTTAGCGTGTTCTTCGATGATTATTTTCTTAATGGGCAGTAGTAGTAGTGGTAGCAAAGAGAAAAAGGCGAAAGACAAAGAGAGCAAAAAGCGCAAGTAAAGTGTGTTTTATTATATGATACTAATGCAAGCGTACGTAGAGTAGTAATATTTCACAGCTCTCAATCTATTGGCCAAACAAGCTCGGAATATACGCGTGATACGCAAACTCAGGGTCAAACACGAATTGCGGGAACCACATTTCCGACGGATCTAGCAGTTTGTGCCAAAACAAAACGATCCACGGGCCGACGCTTCCTAACGCCACGTTCAACCAAATCGCGTATTTCATCGGCATCTGTTTCCTCCACCCTAACGTCGAGATGAAAATCAACAACGCGACGGTTAAAGACCCAGTCGTACCTTTTACCAAACGCAAATGAAAATCACTATCGTTAAAGAGTTGACTCGTGTGCCAAAACTGTTCCGGTCCCAAGTACGTGTACACTGCCATGTAGCAGTTATCGAACACCGCCGCGGCGGCGTTCAAACCGACGTACGTCAACGTCGCCGCGTCTGGCGACATTTTCCCTAACCTCTTGCGACTTCCAGCCGTGATGAATTTATTCAATTTATTCCCGAAACTCATATCTTCCTCCTTCACGTCTCTCGGTACCTCCGGAACCAACGCCAAACAAAACTCCGTGCTCTCCCACAACTTGGCGATGGAAAAATACCAAAACGGCATCACCGCCCAAAACATCCAATCCGGCGCGTCTGGTTGCGCCGACCAGGCAATCCAAACCACCCCTTGAAACGACGCGACAAACGAATACCCGAGCTGCATGGCGTACTTCCCTTCTTTGCTCGCTTTAAATATGTTCATCAAAGGCCCGTACGATAACGAGTTTACCAAAAACAACGACGACGTCACCCACATCCACGTCCACCCCGGGCTTTCCCTAAACACCCTCTCTACAACCACCGCATACAACGCGACCGCTAACGCACCAGCGCCAGAAAACACGTGCAAAGTTGACGCTAAAGTTCTCGATTTTCTCTGAATCGGGTTCCCGATCGGTCTCGGCACAGCCGAAGATCTCCAGAGCGCGTACGCGGTGCCAAAAAACAACGTCGCCAAGTACACGTCTTCGATGTACCCGCCGACGCCGGGCGCGTGGTTCCCAATTAACCCGTTCCAAAACGAGAGCATGAATCCCTGAATCTTCTCCAAAGATTCCTCGGGACCGCCGTTCAAAGCGACGATCCCGCCGGCGATCGTCGCCGTCGCAAGAAGCACTAGATTTTCATCAGAAGAAGAACTGTTGTTCTCGTCGTCCTTTTTTGACTTCTTCTTCTTCACCGCTTCGTCCTCCTCCTCCTCCGCACCTTCCTCGACTTCTTTCTCCGCGACGACGACCACCCCCATCATCCGTTGCTTCTGTTGCTCCGATATAGATGATTGTTGTTCTCGTTGCGACGACGAAGAAGCGCATCGGATCGATGATGATGTGGAGGCTCCCACACTGGATAACAGACGTTCTGGATGTTTTTCTTTTTGTTGAGTACGAGGTACTCTTGGTCCCCTCCAAATCCTCCTCCTCCTCGAGGAATACGAAACACCACGACAACGACTCCTCGCCGTTTCTGTCGCGGATGCCGTCGCCGTGGTAATCATCATTTATTGATTATTTGTGGTGTTATTCGTATCCGTGTAATGGAGAAAAAAAGAAAGAGAAAGGAGGAGGAAGATACTCTCAAGTGTTAGGGTTTAATACCCTAAACTTTTGCCTTGATTTTTCCACCCTTTTTACTCGCGTGAATTTTCGTCATTTTGTCGGCTTTCGTTGCACACTTTCGAGCGAGCGATTGAGCGACGGAAACATCGTCATGACGCAACAACGAGAGGGTGATGTTGGTGTTTTCAGTGCGCCTTCTTTGATCCAAGTCCCGATCGGCGACAGCGGCGAACACGTCTCGATCGACCCGCACAATCTCTCGCAAACGAACGTGGAGGACATTCTCGGCGTCCTCCAATCGGAATTGGCCCCGTTGCGAGTGTGGTTGGAGTGCGCGAAAGCGTACTTGGCCGAGGATAACGAGGAGGCGTTTTTGGAGATAGTTGGGAGCGGGTGTTCGCCAGGTGAGCGAGCGTTTTTAGTATTCACTCGTCGTCGTTCTTCTTTGTCTTCGATTTTCGACGAGTGGCGATCCGATTTCGACGATCGTTTTTCCCCAACCTTTGCTGACACTTTTGTTCTCTCGTTCTCTCTCTCTCTCTTCGAACAACAACAACATTAATAACAGAAATCGAACAGTACTACCCGAACGACGTGTACGGTCGCGCGAAACTTTTGTGCTGTTCGGCCGCGCACCAGGTAAACGTTGCCGCCAGATTACGATTAGGAGGAAAAGGAAAAGGAGGGCAAGCGAATACTACGAACGCGCAAAGACGACAAGAACATTTAACGCGAGCGGATAAACTGCTCCAACGCGCGTTCGCGATCGCGTCGAAAGAACAAGTGGTGGCCATCACGAGAGCGCACTTGTTGTTCGAGAAAGGGGAAAAGCCAACCGCGGAGAAGATTCTCGATTCGGCGTTGGCGATGAAGGACGGAGGGAGAGACAACGTGGCGGCGATGTTATGGAAAGCGAGGAGGCTGTTCGTGGAGGAAAGAAAATATTCGGAGAGTTTGACGTGGTATAAGAGGGCGCTGAAGATGCATCCGCAAGCTCCTGCGGAGGTGAGGTTAGGGTTAGCTGCGTGTCACTTTGCGATGAAAGATTTCGCGAGCGCGAGGTTGGCGTTTGCGAGAGCGGCGGATATGGATAACGAGTGCGTGGACGCGTACGTTGGGTTGGCAAAGTGCGATTTAGCCGAGTTTGAGGAGGTTGGGACGAAAGAACACGCAGAGGCCGTGGAGAGGTCGGTGGAGAATTTGTATAAAGCGTTTGAGATTGATCCGACGAACCCGTTAGTATCGTTGACGTTGGCGGAACATTATTTGTACTCCTCCGCTTCCGCCGGCACGTCTTCGGAGGAATTGAAAAACATCGAAACTTTAACGGATGGGATTATTAAAAACGAGAAAGAAGCCAGCGTGTTTCGCGCGGAGGCGTTGTTTATTCGAGCGCAAGCGTTCCACGCATCCGGTAATTTACCGAGCGCGTTGACGTATTACCAATCCGCGATTGATTTAGACAAAAATTTTGCCGCGCCACACTTTGGCGTAGCGCAGATTTTCTTGAAACAAAACGATGCGTTCGAAGCGAAGAAACATTGCGAGAGAGCGCAATCGGCGTATCCGGAAAGTTTATTCGTGAAGAGAGCGTTTGGGAAGTTGTGCGCGGCAGTAGGTGATTCCAAACGAGCCGTGGAAATGTACGATTTCGATCCGTACAAGAGAGACGGCACGGATTTTCAAACCATGTTAGAGCTCGGAGAATTATTGGAACGTTCGGACGCAACGAGAGCGTTAGAGGCATACGAGAAAGCGATGAACATTGCCAAGAAAGTTGGAGATACCATAGATGCGGTGACGTTGAATAACGTTGGCGTGTTGAGAGCTCGATTGGTGACGAGTACAACCGGCGCCGAAAAAGAAGATAATCAAAACAACAAAGACAAAAATATTAGCAAGAATGATGACACCGACGTGAAGAACAAAGAAGCATCTTTACACTCTTTGGAAGATGCCCTCGATATTTTCTACCCGGAAGCTGCCCCGAACGTTGCTTCGAAACTTCAAAAAGGCGACAAGAAAGCTATCGATTTGGCGAAGAAACTTCCCGCGCCGGCGCGAGCGGTCGCGTTCAACTTGGCCAAAGCCGAAGAGATTTTCGGCGAAGAGAAGAAATCTTCGAGTTTGTTCGAGACTTTGAACAAGTCTAACCCGGACGATATCGACGTCGCGTTACGAAAAGCGATCGAACTGTGCGAACGATTCGGGGATTTCGAAGGCGCTTTAACTAAAATCACGGAAGCGTTGAAACGAAACCCGGGCAACGCAGACGCCGTCGCCACTAGCGGTTGGGTTTTAATGAAGCAACGCAGATGGAAAGAAGCTGAACAACAATTCGAAGAGTTGAGAGAGTTACCGAGCGATCTCGCCGAGGAGGATAAGTTCCATCTTCGCAACGCAGCTGGTGGCGGCGACGAGGCGAGCAAAAAAGATGACGACAAAACGTTGAAGCTCGACGAGTACGCGTTGGTTTCCGCCGGCAACGCCGCGTACTACTCCGCGTTAAAAGAAGGTTTACACAAACGTTCCGATCCGAAAATCCGCCAACGAGAAGATGATCACTACAAAAGAGCCGAATCGTTGTATAAGAAAGCGCTGGTGAAAGAACCAACCAACGCGTTTGCGGCGAACGGTTTAGCCATTCTCCTCGCCGAACGCGGTCGCATGGACGACGCCAAGGCGGTTTTCACGTTAGTTCAAGAATCTTTGGAGATTGAAAACGCAGGCATTGCCGGTACATCTGCCTCCGCCGCCACCAAAATCCTCTCTGAACTCCAAGCGGACGTCCTCGTCAACCTCGGTCACATCGCGTTAGCGAAAGCGCAATACGCCGCCTCGCTCAAATTCTACGACCGCGCGCAGCAGGAATTCTACCACGGCACGTCGCATGAAATCATGCTCTTTCAAGCCCGGGCGCATTACGAGAACCAAAATTTGCTTCAAGCGAAGAAGACGTTACAGGAAGCGTTGCACATCGCCCCGATGAACCATCGCGTTCGATTTAACTTGGCGTACGTTGTCCAAGAACTCGCGCAGAGGTCGTTGAACGATACGTTGAAATCCGTCTCTTCGGAAGGTCGCGTCGCGAGAGTCGAGAAAGCTTTGGAGAACATTCAAGTCGCGTTGCACATGTTTACGCAACTGAAAGAGTTAGGGAACCAACCGAAATTCGGTTTTGATACGAAACGTACGACCGTGCACGCGAATTTTTGCAAACAAGCTTTGGAAAAGTCCAAGCCGCACTTGGAGAAGGCGCACGCGGAGGAGGAAAAATTGATGAAGTCGAAGAAAGCGCAGATGGAAGCGAGAAAAGCGCTGGAGGAAGGACGTGCGAAAGAGAAAGCGGCGAAAGCTTTGGAAGAAGAGCAAAAGAAACGAGAGTTGGAAGCGATTGCCGCAGAAAGCGAGAGAAGATTCAAAGAGACTCGCATGCGCTGGGAAGCGAGAGCTCAAGCGAGGAGAGGCGGAAAGGATTACAACCCAGAGGATGGCGACGACATGGAGGATGGCGGCGAAGGCGCCGTCGTCGGCGGAGAAGGCGTTCCCAAGAAGAAAAAGAAGCCGGCGGCGAAAAAGAAGGAAAAAAAAACAAAGAAGCCAACGACGAATGGTTCTTCGTCATCCTCCTCGTCTTCGAGCGGCTCGAGTTCGGATTCGGATTCGAGCACTTCCTCGGATTCCGACGACGACGTCGATACCAAAACCGCCAAGGCGCAAGAACCGCAAACGGAAGAAGAGAAGGCCAAGTTGAAAGAGAACGCGAAAGCGGCTTTAGCCGCCGCGGGATTATTTGATTCAGACGACGACGACGACGACAAGAAGGAAGAAAACGATGCGCCTGGCGCGGCGTTCTTAGCCGCCGCGAACAAACGCAAAGAGCAAGAGAAGAACGTAGAAGAGGACGAGGACGAGGGAGAAAAAACCGCGGAAGAGGAGGAACCTTCAAAAATTCGTCGCGTGATGATTGACGACTCGGACGACGACGAATGAATATAATAAACGCAACAACGATACTTACTGTAGGTAGCATTACTTTCTTTATTATTGTACCACGGTACCAAGGTAATAATAGAGTATTATTACCCACAATATTAGCAAATCTACGACTACCTCGCTATGCATCATCATCTAAAAACTATTTTTCAGCATCACCGACGCTCGCGTCGTCGCCTTCGTCCTCTAAGAACGTTTCAAAAAACGCGCTCAACAAAACGCTCGCGGAACTCGCCCAAAAGCACACCGCGAACCCGGTCCTCACGTCGTTTTCGAACGCGGTGTATATAACGCCCGATAATATCGTTCCAAACAAGCGTCCAAACGCGTTAGCCATGTAATAAAAGCCAACCGACATGGACAGTTTGTTCCCTTCGGCGTATCGAACGACCAAATACGAGTGGATGGCGCTGTTCACCGCGAAGAGAAACGCGAAGAAGGCGATGCCGAGAACGACTAAAACAGCTCTCTCAGTTTCGTATTTTTCCTCATCTTTTTTCGAATCAAACAATTCGGTAGAAACGCACGCGCCTAAAAACAACGGGCACAACACCAACAAAACGTTCCACAACACCGCGACGCGCTTGTTCGGCGGCGACTGCTTCAGCGGTTTCAACACCAACGCCGGAGTCCAGGATTGTAACTGACCGTACACGATGATATACCCGGCTAACATCGCTCCGACTGCACTTCTGGACCATCCCATCCCGCCTATTGAATCTCTCAAAAAGAACGGCAACGGAATCTCAAACCATAAATCTCTCGACCCGAACAGAAACACTCTGGACAAGGACAAATACTTCGTGTTTCGATTTTGCGTCAACGCTTTCTTCAACGTCACGTTTTCCTTCCCCACGCGTCCTAAATCTTTGCTCAAACCAAAAAACCCAAACGGTAACGCGATGACGATGAGTGCAATCATGACGATCAAACTCGTCGCGTAACTTATCGTCAGCAACCACGCGCCGAGAAAATACCCGACCCCTTTGAACGAATTCTTCAACCCCGTCAAACCGCTCACGAGGACGAACAATCGATTTTGCTTCTCATCCGGAGTGACTAACTTCGTGACCGTTTTCCCGCCTAACTTTGTTAAATCCTTCGCAATCCCACACAACGCTTGCGCCCCAGTCACGTACGCGATCGCTTCCATCTTCGACCATTTATCGTCCCACGCGAAGAGCGCGCTCAACCCCACGATTTGCAAGCACAACCCCACCAACAACGTCATCCGAATCCCCCATCGCGCGCCCATAATCCCGGCGATTAAATTCGTCAAAACGCCCATTAACTCGTACAAGGAGAACATGATTGCAATTTCCATCGCGGTGAAGGATTTCCCGTACGCGTGTAAGAGGACGATCATCCGCACCGCGCCGTCCGTGATGGTGAATAAAATGTAGGTGATGGAGACGATGGCGAACGGGAACAACGCGTGTGGTTGTTTCTTTTCTTTCTCAGCGTTCACTCTCAGAGTCTCCGCATCAGTTCCACCTGATCCTCCTTCACCTTCGGATATTTTCATTCCTCTTTTTTAAACCGCTCGTCGAAAAGCGAGCTTTCACTTTAGAAAAGCTCGTCTTCTGTCGTCGCGCGTTTACGGAGACGTGAGAAGAGTTTGAACAATGGGATAAATTGGAATATTCCTCTAGAGTTTAGATACGAATTCGAAGTCGTTCGCGTCATAAAGAAGGGCACGTGACATCGTAAATATCTATATCTGCGCGAACGAGACGACGACAAAACAACGAGAAGAACAAACGCAGAAGATTGCTGCTCTTTTTGCACCACGGAATACAACAAATAAGAAGAGAGAGAAAAGATGGGAGGATTCCTGCGACGAATCCAAGACGTGGACCTTCGGGAGAAAATCGTCCTCGTGCGAGTGGACCATAACGTGACGATGATTGAGTCGAAGAAAGGCGACGGTTTAACCGTCATTTCCGACGCGTTCCGGGTGGAAAGTTCGATACCGACCTTATACGCGATAATCGAACGAGGCGGGAGGCCGATTTTGATGACGCACGTGAACCGACCGAGAGATAAAAAGACGAAGAAAATCACGATGGATGAGAAAAGAGACGGGACCAAGGCGATTGCGAGATATTTGAGCGAGAAACTCGGGTGCGTGTTTGCGAGTCCGAGAGTTGTGGAGAAGACGGACAAGGCGGGAGAAGAAGAAGAGGACGACGGCGGGATCGAAATGTCGCAATTTTTTAAAGATGGAACGATGCAAACGATGATTGCGGATTTGAAAGCACGAAGGATTGGCGGGATATACATGCCGAACGTGAGATGGTTTAGCGGAGAAGAGAGAGGCGGGGAGGAATGCGGCGCGCGATTGGCGAGGGAGATGGCGAACATGGCGGACGTGTTCGTGAACGACGCGTTCGGGTCGTGGCAGCCGCACGTGAGCACGTTTGATGTGGCAAAGTTGTTGCCGAGTTACGCCGGGCTGTTGATGCAGAGAGAGTTGGACGCGATGAGGAGAGTTTTGGAACCGGTTCGACCGTTTGTGGCGGTCGTCGCGGGATCGAAAGTGAACACGAAGATTGGGACGTTGATCAACGTGGCGAAAAAATGCGACGCGTTGATTCTAGGTGGAGTGATTTATAACGCGTATTTATCGGCTAAGTATGGAGTGAAAATCAAAGGCGTGGACGAGGAGGACGTGGAGTTAGCGAGGACGCATTTAGTGAACGCGGAAGAGGTGCGAGAGAAACTTTTGGAGTTGCCGACGTTGGTTGAATCGAAAGAAATAGACGGATGCGGATGCGTGCCGGTCGATGGGAGGTGCACAACCATGCCGAAAGAGTACGACGACGTTCGCTTGGTGCACGTAAAAGACATGAAGCCTGGGAATGAACACTCATTCATCAACGATGTCGCTTCGATTTCGTACTCAGACGAGAAGATTGTCCAGGCGGTGAGAACGGCAAAGACGATTTTAGTCAATGCGGTTATGGGATACACTTCGAAAGGCTTTCACGAAGGCACCGTTGGGCTAGACGAACTCATTCACAACAACACAGATAGTTCATCGCCGGCGAACGTCTTCTTTGGCGGTGGTGATACTCTCCAAGAGTTCAAATCCTTATCGCCGGGAAGTTATCTCAACGCTCTGGAAAATCCTCAAACGTATTTGTTCACCGGAGGCGGGACGGTGTTGAAAGTCATCGAAGTAGGCGAGGCTGGAAAGTTAGACATTGTTCGAGTCTTGACCGACGAGGAGGACGAAGACGAAAGAATACAAGACAAAAATAAAACGTCGTCGCTCACCGACGCGGATTTATACGACGACGACGAAAAGCGGGAAGATCGAAAGGGAGATAAAGAAAACGTCCTCGTCGCGAAAATAAAACAACCCGAATGCAACGCCGACCGCGTAAACTGCGATTGCTCGGATCTCAACGCGCACTACCCGCACCAGCGCTTGTAATTATAAAATAATTTTTATCATCATCAATTTTTGTGTGCGCGTGTTATTCTCGTTTGTGTTATTCGTATTCGAGAGTAACATTCGTTACAAGCTTCTCTCTCATCAAATCTCTCGAGACTTCTTTCGCTTCACATTTTTTGCCGCAAAGGCTGCGTTCGACGTATGATTTTAAAAGAGGAAAAGGACCCCCTTTCTTTCGACGACGACGACGACGAAGACAAAGACAAAGCGCCGTCGCCGTTACCAGCGGTGATAAGCAGTTACCCGGAGGAAGACCCGAACGATTCGGACTTGTACGAGATCGAAGGCTACCCGGTCGACGCGGAACCGATTTCTTTGGATTTTTGCGAGAAGTTGCTCCTCGTTGGCCGTTACCGACAGAGCGGCGTGATGGCGTATACGATTTATAAAACGCATCAAAAAGGGGAATACGTGTCCGCGTTTCCAGAACGAGAGAAAGGAAGAAACGTGAATGTCGTCAGCATGGCAGTTTGGATCCAGTGTAAGTTCAAAACGACCGGATTGACGACGATAGAGGAGGATTTAAGGGTGTTGTGTGAGGATGGATTTTTAGAGGCGAAACGAGGAGGACGAAGACGATTCGGACGACGACGGGAGGAGGAGGAGGAGGAGGAAGAAAAAGAAGAGGAAGAAGAAGAAGCGCGAAAAAGAGAAAGAGCGGCGCACGACGAAGTCGGGATCGAGTTTAACAACGAGAGCGAGCGGATGGTTCTGGACAAATGTCCGAGAGTTTTACGATTGCTTTGGGCGAAATTGAAGTGGGAGGAAGACGCGGACGCGCCGCCGGATTTGACTTTGGCCGAGCAAAGTGAGCGGAGAAGGAAGGAATATCTCGACGCTGGCGATTTGGAAACGAGGAGGAGGAACAGAGGAGAAGAACAAGTGAAAGAGGTGGAGAGAGTTTTGTTGAAGTACGTGTTGAGTTACGACGAGGAAGGGAGGAAGGTTGACTTCGACGAGGATGATGATGATGAAGAAGAAGAAGATAAAGAAGAAGAAGAAAACGTGGACGTCTGCGGCGGCGAAAGAGAGAGTAAAAAAGTGCCCGTCACGGATCAAGCGTCGTGGCTGTACGCGGTGGAAATTCTCGCCAGAGAAAGGAGTGCGCCCGAATACGCTCAGGAGTGGATAGAGAAACGGTACGAGCGTGGTGGTTGCAGTCGAGAGGCGTACGAGTGCATATCGAGGGACATCGGGGACGTGATCGAGCCGAAGATTGTCAATGTGCGGGTATCATATAACGGAGGGAACGTGAAGACAGAGCAGATTGTGACGAGGAAAAGCGATGGGAAAAAGATTATGCGACGGGTGCAGACAGATAAGAAGCCAACGCCGAAAGATGTGTATTATCTTCACGAGGAAGAGGAGAGGAAGAAGAAAAAGGAGAAAAAGACGACGGGAAACAAAGTAACGGCGAAACAAGAACCATCAATGCAAACGCGCTCGAAACCATCGCGCCTGACCACCCCACCGTCGTCCTCGTTTTACGAAATGATTAAAGCGGAAGTGAACTACAGTTCGGCAGGACTTCCTATCAAAATAGCATCCGGCGTTGCCATCCTTGGCGTGGGATACTCGATTCTTACCGAAACGTATCGTCTTTTTCGCAGAGTAGGAGGAAAGAGATAAATCGCGCACACAGGTAGCACACACATTAGATTTGGAAAGTAGAGGGTATGTTATTGCTTTTAGAGCGGCTGCGCAGGTAATTTAAGCACGATTTTGAAAAAGAGAAATGAAATGTTTATCTTCAAATTTTTATAGGAACTTTTGCATTAATAACTTTTGCTTCAATAATATTTAAATATGTTCCTTCTCAACTCAAGGCGCAAAATTCTATGAACTTTTTTAGTTCATATTCGCCCAGGCCGGATACTTGGACATCGGCGCAGCCGCACCTTGCGCGGTGAACGCCGCGGCGGTGAAACCGACAATGATCAAAGTCAAAACCCAACCAGCGACGGTCTTCATCAAGATGAACCAGTTAATACCGCCAACACCTTCCAAGCAGGCGACGCCGACAGTGGCACCGACTTGGCAGTGAGTCGTGGACAACGGCCAGCCGAGACGAGAACCCATGATAATAACCATGGCGGCGCCGAGCTCGATGCAAATACCTCTGGACGGGGTCATTTTGCAAATCTTGCCGCCCAAGGCGTGCAAGATCTTGTAACCGTACAAGGCCAAACCAATCACGATACCGAACGCACCCAAAGACAAGATCCAGTAGGAATCATCGCCCATCGGCATCTTCTTCTTCACGCCACCAGCTTTGTAAATGGTGACGATAGCGGCGAACGGACCGACAGAGTTGGCAACGTCATTCGCGCCGTGGGAGAAGGCATCTAAGCAAGCAGTTAAAACTTGCAACGGTCTCAACGCCAATTCGGTCTTTTCGTCGAAGACTTCGGCGTTGGCGTGGATCGCGGCAACAATTTCATCTTCAGCCGCCAACTGGTCGTTGTCGTGGTTCAAAGAAATAGCCAAGTGATCTGCGACGGCGTAGTACATTCTTGCCGGGATGCCAAAGACACCTTTTTGGATCACTCTCGGTTGCTTTTCCGGGAAGTCGGACGGCTTCTTGAACATGCCCGAATCAACACCGCCACCTTCGGCTCTTTCCAATTGAATTCGCTCCCAGTCGGCTTCAATCTTTTTGAACAAGATCGGGTTAACGACAAGGAAGGCAATGAGGCCGACGGCGCCGCCCATACCAAACGCCCAGGCCATGCACTCATTGATCGACATGACGTCCAATTCCAAAAACTTCGCGCCTTTGTAGACGATGAAGAAGGTGTTGATAACGACGGTTACCATCGACATGACCGGGAACAAGTATCTCGCAAGGTTGTAGGAGTTCGCTTGTCTCAACACCAAAGTTCTGATAACCAAAAACAAGGCAAACGCGAAAGCGCCGGAAACAATCGGAGAGAGCAACCACGAGCAGACAATCGCGGCAACACCTTTAACGTACGGAAATTCGTCAACTTTTTTTGACCAGATGACGCACTTTTGACCTCTGGTGACCAAAGTCATGCCAATCATGCCGCCGACGCAAGAGTGCGTCGTCGAGACCGGCATCTCCAAATACGACGCCAACATCAACCAAATACTCGTCGCGGCCAACACGCACAAGCACCCGTACATCATAATTGCCGGATCGTTGGTAAAGCATTTGTAATCCGCGATCCCTTTACGGATTGCCTCGGTCACGTGAGAACCCATAAATAAGGCACCCGTGAATTCGCACACGGCGGCGAGCATAATCGCCAACTTAATCGACACCGCGCCGGAGCCGACCGAGGTCGCGAACGCGTTCGCGACATCGTTCGCGCCGATGCCAAACGCCGTGCAAAAGCAGAGCAAAGCGCCGAGGACGACAACTGTTGTTGTTGTTGTTGAAAGAGAAAGAGAAATAGTTGGTGGTTAGTTTTTTTTCGTGAAAAAATTTTGCCTTTTTCTGGCTGAAATTTCAAGCCGCCGCCAAAAAATATTCCTTTTTGGGTCTGGAATATTCCTCTCGTGCTGGCTTTATATTCCTCAACAGACGCGTTTCTCTCTCTCTCTCTCTCTCGATTTTGATCGATTAAAGCATATCAAACGAGAGAGAGACGGTGGCAGTGCATCGTCGCTGTTCTTCTGAGAGGCGTTGATTTATGCTCGCGGTGGCGTGCGGCGCGCGAGGTGCGAACGCATCGTCGATAACGAGAGAATCCCGAGACGCATTGGAAAAGTTCTCGAGGGGGATAAAAAAAGAAAGAAGAGAATATAAAACAAAAGAAGAAGAAGACGCACTCCATTCGAAATCGTGCAAGTGGTCGTTGTTCGCGGTGAAGTCGAAGGACAACAAGTGACGACCAGCCGTGGTTAACGCGTCAGTGGAGGACATTTTGTATGTGTGTGTATGTATATATGCTTTGGGAATATATGTTCACAGAATGACGACTTTGAAAGCGCGTTTGAATTTTTAAACGAAAATCTCCGTGTGGCTGATATTTTTTGCTTTTTGCTTTTTTTCAACCACCCGGATTTTTGCTTTTTTTCAAAACAACCCACCGACCGTAAATGTTGTGTGTTCTTGTTTCTGTTGGGGCTGCTTTCTTTTAGAGGAGGGAGGATGCATTCAGAGTTAATATATTATATGTGCTCCGAGATCTGTGGTATACGAGGAGTTGGTGTTGGCTTTTTAATACACAAAATACGCCTAAACGCGAGGAGGCGTCGTTGAAACGTAAAGGTACTATTACTCGTGCTACCTCGTAGATATTACCGCGCGTAATTAGAAGTCGTGGGAGTTGTTGTCGTTGTCGTTGTATTCGTCGACGCGCGTTTGGTCGTGTACACTTTACTCGCGCCGCGACGTTTGGAATGCGTCCACTTTCCAGATTTACTCCCATAAACGCTCCACCGTTGGTTCAACCAAATGCACCCGTATTTGCACGCAAACATCCGCCTTTGACGTAACTCGATGATGAAACAGAAATAGATGTTCAAAATCATCGGTATTATGGCATACACGGAGAGTATCGAGGAGACGCAGGTTGGATTTAAAATCTCTCCGAGGATGACCATGCACGCGTGGCGTTCGGCTCGAATAGGCCATAACGCCGAGGACATGCGGAACATGACTACTTTCAAAACGATCAACACCGGCATGATGACATTTTCGAGCTGTTTATTACCAGATGGCAAGAAACTGAGCAAAATTCTTGACACTACGTTAATCGCTTCTCGGTGTCGCACATAAAATTTCGGGTTGAAGTAGTTCATATAACACAACGCCGGGAGCGTGCAAATCGCCACAAACTTTTTGAACAACTGAGTACAAGTAGACGGGAAGAAGATGATACCAAACAACTGATTCGCGCGATAAAATCGCACGTAAGCGATGAATATTGCCAATGAGTAGAACAAGTGCACGAACAAATCAGTTGAGATCTTCTCCGTTGAATCTTCGTGAACGTAAAGCTTTTCCATTTCCGGTTCGTCGAAAGATAAAATCGCCAAACCTGCTACGTAATCAGCCAATCGATGCCACGCGTTTTGAACTTGGGTGATTCGTGCACGTGCTGCGGTTTCGATATGAATCGCACAAGTCGACAATTCCATCCTTATCCTACTTTTTCGTCGATGATGCAAAAAGCAATCATTCAAAAAAGAATCTGCGCATCGCGGAGGACTTCCGTCTTCTCTCGACTGGAACTCGCTCGATCCACGAACTTCCTTTTTCTCATTATTCTCTTCTTCTTCTTCTATCGCGCGCGCCGTGGGTCTATTCAGCGCATTCATCATTTCGCGCCGAATGTGCGAAAAGTGTCGGTCGCAAACTTCTCGAACGACGTGATCGCAAGAGGAAAGCACCTTCGCGAGCTCTAAAGAAAGACGCACGCCTTCATTGTTTTCTTCCAATAATACATCGATGTCGCCTTCGTCGGTATCCGCGACTGGGGCAGTCGTGATGGTAGCAAAGTCTGTAGATTTCGATGATTTTGCGATATCTTTAACAAAATTTGTTTTCATATCGTCAATGATACCCGACGAATTGCCGCACACTTCTTCGTAAGCGTCCGTCCAGCACGACAACGCGTCTTGCGTAAAAAGGCGATGTTTCATAGCAATCGAGGTCAAATATTGGTCTACGATAGCTTTCGAAACGTTCCAAAACACATTCAGTGCACTTTGCACGCAGCGCTGCACGTATAGGTGTTGCAAACTGCCTCGTGGTTCATGCCCGGATGAGATATCTCTCGACGTCTCGCCCTTTGAATTTTTCAGCGTGAAGAAAGCGCGCACGTTTTCCTCTCCCAATAAAAAGAGTTCCAAGATCAGCGGCGAGGAATGCGCGAATACGTCCGATGAAGCCACGTGTAACGCGCATTCTTTCGATCCGTTAGGTAGAGTGACCATTGTTGTAGCACTTCCGAATATATCGGAATCACCACCATGAATAATAACCATCTTGACGAGATTCGATGAGCCCGATAAAGAGGCACTGTGGAGGTACGTCTTACACGTCGTCGCCAGAGCTGTGTGCGCTTTTCTCGAGAGCTGAAATTCTTCGAGCGCGCGTTTTTG
Source organism: Bathycoccus prasinos (assembly GCF_002220235.1). Taxonomy (NCBI): domain Eukaryota; kingdom Viridiplantae; phylum Chlorophyta; class Mamiellophyceae; order Mamiellales; family Bathycoccaceae; genus Bathycoccus; species Bathycoccus prasinos. Next base: position 306,870 of record NC_024006.1, read on the forward strand.
TGCCTCGAATAAACGCTCGACGGTATACGAGAAGCTATTCCGCAACGACCACGACGTGATATCCTTTACCATTTCCCGAAACATCGGTCGTTCAAAGCTTTCAGAGCGAAAGTCTTCGGCAAAAATCGTCTCGAAGTGCGTTCGAAGGGACCGAGCCACTCTCGGACTCAAGGAATGCACCTCCGTGATGAACGATTGAATCTCATCCGCAACTTTTTCGTCTGGCGTCAAAATTGTCGTGAACCGATCATACGCAGGCTTGCCAACCAGATCTGGATGCGTTGAATCTTCATCGCTCCAGACGAGATCGACGGAGAGAACGCCCTCCGCGTAATCTTGCGGCACCGAAAAACATAACACCGAACTATCGCTTCCGACTCGGCGCAAAGACTTCACATCCTTCAGAATTTGACCGTTAATCCGCACGTGTGCGACCACGTTCTCCGCGATATTGCTTATGCGAAACAAATTGCCTTTGTTTTCATGCTGTTGATGTCCTTTCTTATGATTATTAATTGTGTTCTTCTTTTTATTCCTACTCGGATTGGTACAAATCACGAACGGAGCGTTCCATGGCGCTTCCAAACTTCTTCCGAAAGAAATCATTTTCGAGTTTTTTTCATCCGAAACTGTCCATTTTCCGTTCTTTCGAGTCGCCGATTGGTTCCGAAACGTGACGCTGGCGTCGACGTCGTCCAAAGTTCGATCTGCGTCGACGGCTTTTTGGGCAAGTTCTCGCGCGTTTATTTCTACGCTCGACCCCCCATTCTTCAGGCGCACTATGTCTGGAAATACGGCATCCACGGTAAGTTTAGTGCATCCCGGCTCAGCGCAAACGCGAATATGCGCGGCATCTTTAAAGATCTGACGAATTCCGTTACCAACTGCGGGAGAGATATCCGCCGGCGTACGATTTGAAATTTTAATCTCTGCGCGAGAGACGTGCACGTCGGGGAAGTTGGTCATTTTGTCCGCGTACAATTTTTGTTGCTGTTGCTGTCGTTCGAAGAATTCGTCTACGTCGCCAGAATACGTATCGCTGCCAATCTCTTCCAAATGTTTTCTTGCTCCCTCTTGCACGATGCTAAAGTCGCCTCCCGTGCTTTCCCCTTCCGCATCTTTATGTAAGTTCGTTCTGCTCCGATTTTGTAACGTCCCCGTCGTAAAGTCGTAAGAGAAGAGTCCAAGAACGTTACTTTGCGGACGAATTGGTTCTCCTGCGCTATCAAAATCGTTTAAGTACGCGTCGTCGTGCTCTTCCATGCCTGGAAACGCAAAGTCGAGAACATCAAAACCGCGCATGGTGCTTTGCCCTTTTTGTTGTCCCTGTTGTTGGTGTTGTTCATGATGATTTTGCTCTTGTCGCTGATACTTGTGGTGCTTCGTGTTGTCGTTGTTTCCACACGTATTCGAATCATCGCTGGGTTCTTTCCTAATTAACGAGGTGCTTTTCGAATTGCTCGTATTTGAGTTCCTTTGCTGTTGTTCTCCTTGCTTCAGCTGGTTTTGCCGCTGCGAAAGCTTCGTCGTCGTCAGATTACTTTTGGCCTGCGCGATCAGCGCGTCAAACGGCACGTGCTGCTGATACCCTTCGTCATTTCCGTTGAATGACGTCATTTCGCTTCTATCTGCATTCAACCCACTTCTTTTCGCCATCGCTGCCATCATCGAAGACCCTACCCCGTTGACGCCGTTCGGCGCCCGCACTTTCGCCAACTTTGACAGCGAGAGCGCGCACGCCCTCCTCTTATCTTTAAACTCCTCGATCGAGTGAAACCTCGTGCACTTTTGGCAAAACCTTTGCAACATTCCTTCGTGAAAGACCTCGTCCATTTTCAAATGCATCTCGCACACTTTCGATCGTTTCCCGTACACGCGCTCGCACATCATTTCGCACTTGTCCACGCGACAGCGGACGAGTTTGTCCTTGATGTTCGCGACGGAAGAGGACGACACTTTCGCACTTCCATTTGCAGAAGAGCCGCCCCCATTTCTATTTTTATTATTATTCCTCCTCGTCTCTCTCTTTCCATCTTCATTCGACGCGACGATGGTGATATTTTTTCCTTTTTGCTGCTGCCCAATCAAAAACCTCCTCTCGTCCGCTTCTATCTCCCGAGCGCCTCTCGAGACACCCACGAAGAGCGGGTTGTTCTTTGTGGTGTTGAGGTCAAACAGCGACAACTTCTCCTCGTCGTCGTCTTCGAGACGTTGTTTCTTCTGTTGTTTCTCTTCCGCTCTTCCAAAGGCGGGGGAAGAGGAGGATAATTTTTTCTCCTCCTCCTCCTCGGGGATCCCCGATTCTTCACCCCCGGAGGAAAACGAATCCATCTCGTTCTTCATTCGTCCGACGCAGTTGACTTGGTCCCACTCGTACTCGTCCACCTCCCAGGAAGGAGACGAAGAGCCTTTATTCCTCTTCTTCGTCTTTGTCTTCGTCTTTTTCTTCGAACGAAGGTGGTTTTGAAGGAGGAGCGTTGCCATCTCGTCCTCCATTGTTCCATACGTTGGAAATGTAAAAACTGGGGCTATTTGACAGAAAATATCACATGCAGAAGGAGACCTCTTTGGGACGTGTCGTCCAATTAAATTCAAGCTCTACGTAAACCCTATTAGAGGAAAACGCTCTCCTCTTTCTCCCCCTCTTTCTTCCTCTTTGTGTCAGATTTTTATTCACCAGAGACAGATATGATGGCTGCGAACAACGCTTCCGCTGCTGCTTCAAAACGCGGTTGGTATTCTCATCACCAGGTAGCCAAAAGCGCGAGGACGACGACGAGGACGGCGACGACGACGTGTTCTTCGTGTTCTTCTTCTTCTTCTTCTTCTTCTTCTTCTTCTTCTTCTTCTTCTTCTTCTGCCACGACCACCAGTGTGAGAAGACGAAGAGGAGAAATCATCGTCCCGAAAGCCATCCAACGAAAAGCCGGCTCGAACTATTCCGAAACGTCGATCCAGTTTTGGAAATACCAAGGCCTCGGGAACGACTTTATTCTCGTGGACAATCGAGAGTCGGATGCGCCGAAAATCTCTCCCGAGCGCGCGGCGTTGTTGTGCGATAGGAATTTCGGCATTGGGGCGGACGGGGTGATTTTTGCGATGCCGTCGCCGGATCCCTCTAAGTTTGATTACAAGATGACCATATACAACTCCGACGGCTCGGAACCGGAGATGTGCGGGAACGGCATTCGATGTTTAGCGAGATTTGTCGCCGATTTGGATAAAGATCAGAGAGGGAAGAAATACAACGTGTCTACTTTAGCCGGGTTAATCGTGCCAGAAGTGCGAGAGGATGGTCAAGTGGCGGTGGATATGGGGACGCCGATTTTAAATGCTTCGAACGTGCCGTCGACGTTGAAAGATTGCGAAAGGTCGCACGAGATGACCGTGGACGGGGAGAAGTGGTTAGCCAACGCGGTAGGTATGGGAAATCCACACTGCGTCGTCTATAAAAAAGCGAACGGGGAGATGATTTCGGACGTGTACGGATTAGACTTGCCGAAAATAGGCCCGATTTTCGAAAAGCACGAAACGTTTCCGGCGAAAACAAACACCGAGTTTGTTCAAGTCGTGGACAAAGGACGGGTCAAAATGCGCGTCTGGGAACGCGGGGCCGGGTGCACTTTAGCCTGTGGCACCGGCGCGTGCGCAACCGTCGTCGCCGGGGTCATCGAAGGCCACGTCGACCGAAAGTGCGTCGTCGAGTTACCCGGTGGGCCTTTGGAAATCGAATGGAGAGAAATAGACGACAAAATCATCATGACTGGTCCAGCCGAGCCGACGTTTGAAGGGACCACCGCGTTAGGCGTTTAATACTACCGATACTACTCATACCCTCGCAGAAAGGGAGTATCTTTCGCGCGTTCGCTCTCTTCGCCACATCCAAGCAAACACCATATCCAAATCGTCAGAACAAGCAAGCGCATCAAATACCCCACACAGAACACAGAACGTCACTCACTTCCACGCGTCAACAGCACTCATCGAAACGCAATAATTATAACGATGACATCGTCTGTCTGTATTTTTCCGCCATCGCAGCGTTGTGTTTTGAGTCATCATCAAAAACCGTCCACGTCTGTCTCTTCGCGGATATCTTTTCCCCGTCGTCCTCATCGTCGTCGTCGTCGGAAACAAAACGCCTCGTCGAAGAACAGCGAGAGCAACAACGCTCGAGAAGAAGAAGAAGACAAGGAAGAAGAAAACGTGCAACAAATAGACATCCGCGACGAGGCTTCGCTGGCGAAAATCGGTCTGAAATGGAACGACGATTACACGGAGCTTTTGGACGTGAAAACAGGGAAACCTTTAGACGATTTTGAGGAGATGCAAAAAAAGCAACAAGAGGCGACGCGGTTCGACATCGCGGTTCGAGCCATGCGAGGAGAGTTTACGAAAGCGAAAGGGAAGACGGAAGGGGAAGTGTACGGAGAAATTATGGACACGTTGACGAACTACCCGGTCGTGTACACGTTTCAAGCGTCGGCGAAGGTGAGCGAAGAACACGACGTGTTGCGACTCAGGCGACAAATCAAAGAGACGGTGGAAACGAGGTGTAAACGAGAAGCGATAGAGGTGGAGATTAAACCGAGAGGAAAGAAGTTTCACTCTTTTTGGGTGAAGATTAGCGTTTCGGATAGCTGCGAAGTGAGCGAGTGCATAGATTTATTGAAGAATTTGCACGAAGTTGTGACCTGTTGTTAACGCGACGAAGACGCGTCTGGTACTGTTTAGCCTCTCATTATCTAGGTAGCTGCGCGATGAATATGCGATGCACGTGTGAACATCTAGGACTAAAAACTAACTAACTAACTAACTGATATGCGCATATCTTCTTTGTCTCTGCTACTACTCGGAATCCGAATCCTGACCTAACGTCGCCGCGTACGCGTCTAAACGGCGATTCTCTTCCTCTTCGGTTTCTTTCTTTTCTATATTTTTCAATCCAATAAACTTCTCGACTCCGTTCCACATTTCAGCTTTGAGTTGTTTCCCACCGAACCATCGATTGTGCATGAGCTGTAAACACGCGTCCGCACCTTCCGGCTCTTTGAATCGAACGGTTACGACGCCGTTGGCGTTGACGTACGCGTTTTCAACTTTTCCGCACTTTACTCGGCATTCCTCGGCGACGTCTTCTTTCAGCTCGTCCGAAAACGTCTGCGCGTTTAAACCGTCTTTCCTCGCTTCTTCTAAATCATTTTCGTCGTAGATGTTTCGAAGCACGACCATGGTTTTCGTCGGGTCGTGCTCGTCGTCGAATCCGTCCCATCCGAGTTGCCTTTCCGCTTTGCGTTTCAAAAGCGCCGCGTTTTTACGAATCTCTTCTTTTGAAACGTGCGCGTATTTATCTATCGCGCTCGTCGTTCCTTTCTTTGCGTTTACGTTGCCGATGTTGCCGTTGCTCTCGTTTTTGTTCGCGTCGTTCTCTTCTCCGGCACCTCTACCTTTACTCTTGCTAAAATCCGCCTCGGTCACTTTCACCTCCTCGCCGACCAACTCGAACTTCGCGCCGTCCAAAACCGTCAACGCCAACTCCACGCTCGGCCTCAACAAATACGTCACCAGCGCGTTCCCACTGAACACGTTCTTCCCTTCCTCCTCGTACAGTTTAATTTTCGGCATCAACGTCGCCGGGTCTCGCTTAATCTGTCCGCACTTGCTAAAAAACTTCTCCACGCGTTCAACCGTCGCGTCGCGAGGCAAGTTTTCGCAATACACCGACGTCGTTGCATTCGTCTTAGTATTCGCCTTCGTTTGTTTCTGCTTCTTGCTCTTGTTCTGTTGTTGTTGCTCTCGTTTTCGTTTCACCGCTTCGATGTCAATCTCCGGTTTCTTTCTCTCGCTCTTGGTGTTGTTGGTGTTGTTCTTCTTCTCGTTAAAACTTTTCTTAAACGAAGGAGGAGGCAAAACTTTCTCGTTTGAATCGTCCTCGGGACAGAACGTCATCTCGCGCACGTCAAACCCATCACCAGCACCACCGTTTCCGTTTCCTTCTTCGTTCATCTCCCTCGGTTTATATCTTTTCTCTTCTTCGCTCCAATCGTACGTCGTCCCGTCGTCGTCCACGAACGTCTGTTCTCTCTTTTCCTCCAATTCGTCTTCTTCTTTAACGCATTCCTTCTCCGCTTTCGCCACTTCTTCGAAGAAATCTCCCAAAACATCCTCCTTCTCCTTTGTTTCTTCTTCTTCTTCTTCTTCTTCTTCTTCTCCTCCCGTCATTGTTATTTCAACGAAGGGCTTTTATTAAAGCTCTGAAGAAAGCGCGCGCAAAAGCTTTTCTCTCGAAGAGATTTTTGGCCTTCTTCATGTTTAGGGTGTACAACCCTACCCGCCGCCGGGCCTTTCCGAAAGAAATCTTCGTTCGCATTTCTTCTCACTTTGAAGCACTCAACTGAGCTGCTCAAAACAGAGAGAGAAAGGAAAGAAGTTCGTTCCAGACGAAGAAGAAGAAGAAGAAGAGAAGCAAATGAAAGGTCGCGATAAGAAGAATGCGAGAAGAAATGATGGGAAAAAAGAAGCGTGGATGGACGACGACATCGAACTCGCGAACAAAACGGTCCAGCAGAAATCGTCGAAATCTTTCGTCCGCTTGGACAAGGAGAGCTCGGACGAGGACGAAGACGAGAGCGAGAGCGAGGACGAGGAGGAAGCTCTGATGGACGTGTCGTCGTCTGAATCGTCGGATGAAGAATCGTCGGATGATGAAGAGGAAGAAGAAGAGGAAGAAGAAGAGTTTTTGGAAGACTCGGAAGACGACGAGGCTGGTTTGTTACGAGCGATGAAGGCGCAGAAGAAAAAATTGGAATACGCGCGACTGAGGAATCGCGCGGAACATTCCGACGATTCAGACGAGGAAAAGGATTCCGAGGAAGAAGACGACGTTGGCGTGAGAGGGAAGAGGAAGCAGGATTTCTACGGCGACGAGGAGATTGATCACGAAGACGCGGAAGAGGAGGAGGATAGGAAGGACGAGGAAGCCGCCGCGAGGGCGGCGCAGAAGCAAAGAGCGGGGAAGATGCGGCTAGGAGATTTCGGATTGGAGGATGAAGAAGACGATTCCGAAGAGGAAGCGTCGTCGAGTTCTGAAGAAGAAGAAGAAGAAGAAGATTCGGAGGAGATGACTTTACAGCAGAAAGCGCAGAGAAGTAAGTTGGGCGCCAAGAAGACGCCGTTGGAGGAGGAGGAGGAAGAGGAAAAAGGAAAGCAGAAAAAGAAAAAGAGATCAAAGACGAGCGATGGAGGTAGTGGCGGCGTAGTCGTTGAAGCGTTGGACGACGACGAAAAGCGCGCTAAACGCGAGAAGTTAGAAAACGCATCCGCGAACGCCGACGAGGCGGAGGAAGTGAGAGCGTTGGCGGAGGAGTTGCAAAAAACGCTCGCCGAAGTCGAAACCAACGTCGAACCGATCGTGAAATCCGCAAAAAGAGGCGAATACTTAACCGAGGAAGGCATCTCGTATTTAGATACCAAGTACATGCTCCTCTTGAGTTATTGCGTGAATCTCACGTTTTATTTGTTGATGAAATCGGAAGGAAAATCGATTAAAGATCACCCGGTGGTGATGAGATTAGTCGAGATTCGTTCGTACATCGAAAAGCTTCGACCGATCGATAAGAAGTTGCACTATCAGGTATGTTTTCTCCTTATTTGTTTGTTTCCTCGTTCGTGTGTGTGCATGCAGCGTGCAAAAATATATATATCACGCTAATATGTTATCGCGGTGATGAAAAATGCTTCACAGCATGTCCTGAAAACGTTCCGCTTACCGCGGCACGCCCATGAAGGCTTTTTATTGAACATCTAAGGGACTGAGCGATATTACATACGTGCTAGAATCACGCGTGGCGATGCGTTGTTTTTACGTCGACTTTTATCGCATTCATCGATCGATTACACAAACAAACTAACGAACGAATTCTATTCTTTGTCTCGAACAAAACGCAGATTGAAAAACTCCTCAAAGTCGTCAACGAAGACGGCGCCGCAGGCGGCGATAACCTTCAGTTCAAACCGAATCCGTCCGCTTTGGTCGGACGCGGTGAAGGCGCAGAAGGAGAAGACGAGGAAGGAGACGGCAAATATCGTCCGCCGAAGATGTTACCGACGACCATGGAACAAGACGAAGATGGAAAGGAGAAATCGAACAAGGAAAAAAGACGAGAGAAGGAACAAAGGCGACGCGCGCAAAGATCTTCGCTCATCAAGGTACGTACGATTTTGTTTATTCTTCTTGCGTATTTTTATTTCTCGTCATCGCGATCTTCTTTTTCTCGCACTTTTGCCCCCGGGACCTGCTATTTATCAGGTGTTCTCGGGCTTCCTAAAGATGCGTATAGCCAAACGTACTAAGTCTTGGGCAGTGGTATCGCCGTGTCCGTGGCGGTACTTCAATCAAGAAGTGGACATTTTCTTTTCTCTCTTACGTTTTCATTCGATGCGATCATCACATTTGCGAACGCATATACTCACGAGCGTCTTAATATATAATACTCATGTAACAATCAATCAATACAGGAACTCGCGCACGAACTCGGCGAAGACCCGGAAGAAATTCAAGACGGCGAAGCGAACGACCGCAACGCGTTTGTCAAGAGAGAACACGCACGCATGGAAGCTCGCGCGAGAATTGAGGAAGATTTGTTTACGCGGGTTCCGTTGACGAAACAGGAACGCAAGCGACAAAATGCAACGACGAGAAACATCAGCTCTATCGCGGCGATTGGTGACTTTGGCGACGACGTTGCGGATTTAGTAGAACGTGCGCAAGAGCTGGACGAATTACCGTCCAACGATAGGAAACGAAGATTAGTAGATGTCGTCCAAGATGGCAACAGGTCCGTGCCAATTGGCATGAGATCTGGGAGAAGAGACACGGGAGAGGAAGACGTGCCGTTACGCGACACGCTCGGGGTACGTTTGTTCTTGCTTGATTTTATCGCATCGTTTTTCCTAACAATTTCGGCATCATCATATCGAAGCTTCGATAAGTCTTTCCCGTGGTTTATCGTTGTCAAATTTGATGCTAAAATAATCACCGAATGAAGTATTTATACTTCACGGGGTGCAGCTTGACCGTTTCGATGTTTACCTAGTCTTCTTTTCGGTCTCGACGCGCTGGACATTCACCGTTTTCCTTCGCTGCCTTTCCACGCGCAAAAATTATTTTGCGAATGCCTCGAACTCATCGCTGACGTTTTTTATTTCTTTCCTCGCCTTCTCATCACACAGGAACGCCGACAAAAATACGAAAAAGGTGCACTTCGCCATCACGAACGACACGAACACGCAATGCGAGAGCACGAAGACGCCATGCGTGCACGACCGAACGAACCTCGAAGAGATTTGGGCGCCAACGAGGAGTACGACTTGGCGCTTTCCCACCGCGACCGCAAGCGTTTGGAGAAACAGCAAAAATACACGCGCGAACAACGCATGGCAGTGGCACCCGAAGACGACGCCGAAGGACGACGCGAAATAGGTGGCAAAATTATGTCTAACAGAGGTTTAACTCCGCACAGATCGAAGGATATGAAGAACCCGAGAGTGAGATTAAAGAACAAGTTTGCCAAGGCGGTGGTGAGAAGAAAAGGCACGGTGAGAGACATGAAAGTTGGAGCGACAACCTACGGCGGCGAAGAGACTGGCGTCAAAACGTCCGTCATCAAATCGAGAAAGCTTTAACGCATATATATTTGTTTATTATATTAATTGTGCTATTACAAAATGCATTACTTATTGTCCTAAAATAATCCCCTCGCTTCTCTTTTGGAGCTTTTCGACGACTTGCGTCATGTTCCCGATCGTCTCCAAAGTTGCCTTATACATCGTCTCCGGCGGTTGCTCATCAAAAACCACCAAACACCCGCTCCCTTGATCTAATATACCCTCAAATTTCCCGTCCAAAATCATTTGACTCAACTTACTCTCCACCGCCAGCGTCGGCAACTCGATCAACTCGGCTATTCTCGCAATTTCCACTCGCGAATATGGCTCGATCAATCGAAACAAGTTTTGTTCCATCAAATCGTCCTTCAACTTACCCAAATGGTTCGCCACGATTGGATCGTTATCCAAAAACTCTCTATAATCTCTCAAAACTCTCTCCAAATCTTTCAAACTCCTCGAAATGTACGCCTCGGCTACCGCTTTCATGGCATCCAACGACTCCTCGCCGGCGAATTTCAACCCGCTTTTACTCGCCACTAAAGTCTTCACGTCGCCGGCGTTCCCGCTCATAATTTTACACATCAACATGTACTTCAACGCAACGACGGTTTCTTTCTTGTACGTCGCGTCGTCCAAATTCGTCAACTGCTCGAACGCCTCGAAAAAATACGAATATCCAGTCTTGTAATCCTTCTCTTCGGCGTGTAAAATACCGCTTTGCAAATCGATGCCGCACTGCGCGCTCGGCGGCACGTAAATCGACCCGGCATTCGTCCTACTCGCGGTCAAAGCCGCTTTCGCTTTGGCCAAATCGTTCAACGCGTAGTGAATCTTCGACTCTAGCAAGTGTATATCCACCAACAAAAGCTTATCGTCCAACTTTTTCACCTCTCTGGCTAAACTCGAAATCATCCTCAGCGAATCCGTATACCGCCGGCTTTTCAAATACAACGCCGCGAGCCGCAACTCCACCCTGTGCCTCAAAAACGTCCTCTTCTCTTTCTTACTCCACGCGATTTGCTCTTTACACAGCTCCACTTGCAAGTCGTCGAACCCTTCCAGCGACGCGAACACATCGATCAAATTCCTCACAATCTTCGCCGTCTTCGCTTTCGGCATTTGCTCGAACAGTGGTTTCAACTCATCCACTAAAAGTTTAATCGCGTTCGCGTCGTTGTTTTTCGCGTACACGCGCGAGACCGCGTCGATGGCTTGCTCTTTAATTTTTGTCTCCTCGTTCATCTCCGTCGTCGTCTTTTTCTTCTTCTTCTTTTCCTCCTCCTCCTCCTCTGAACCCGTGGAGGAAAATATCACCAAACGGTACTGCTCGATCGCTTTTTTCCCGTTTTGGTCAGACTTTTCCAGATCTCTCGCGAGTTGAAACTGCGCTCGCATGTCTTCCAAAAGCGAAGAAGACATTATTATTATAGTAGTATTATTATTAGAAAGAAAGAAAGATCGAGACAGAGAGAGAGAAACTGCACGGAGTGACGTTCAAAGTGTTTTTATGTTCACGTTTAATAAGGCGTCGGTTTTTAGTATAAAGCGCGATGAGATTGCGTTCCACCCTTCCTCGCTTCCTTCCTTCTTTTGCAAAATTAGGGTTGGACACCCTAAGCACTTCAGTGCGTGTTTTTTTTTCTCCTTTTTTTCTTTCCTTCAAAAGTTTTGGAGTTTTTGGGGGTGGTCGTTGACTGCACTTCTTAAACGACACAAAGCGCGCGCGAGAGAGTCCCGAGAGAGAGAGAGAGAAGAGAGTTTTTGAGGAAGAAGAGGAGGAGAAAGAAGTCAAATGACAGACGTGGCATCGACGTCGTCATTGAATGCGATGTTGAATAATACGAGTAGTAATAGTAATAGTAATAATAGTAAGAAAAAAGTGGTTCCGGTGCGACAATACCTCGACGAGTCCGTCGTCCCGTGCTTGCGAGAGGCGATGAAAGAGCTCGTGAAAGTTCGACCGGAAGATCCGCACGAGTTTCTAGCCAAGTATTTGATGAAACACAATCCAAATCAGCAACAGCAGCATCAACAGCAGCAGCAGCAGACGACGACGACGGGGCAGAAAATGAGCAGCATTTTAGAGAACAACAACGCGAGCGAGAGAGCGGCGGAGAAGAGCAACGATAAAGCGACCGAAGTGGAAGAGAGAAAAGGAGAAGAAGAAGTCCAAGAAGAGAAGAAAAATGAAGGAGAGGCGTAGATATTGTAACCGCTATCCGTTTTGGTTGTACAACACACTATTAGTAATACACGTCTCGCTCGCTCGCTCGCGTTCGTTTGGTCAACCGCGCGAGATATACTCCAGGGCGCGTTGACTTTTCTCTCTCGCTTTTTCAGCGCTAGCTATTTTCCACGTCTAACCCCCTCACTCGTGTGTCGTGAGTCGATGTCAACTGCCTGTCTTTCAACCCTCGTTTCGTTCGCTCCGTTTGCTGGAAATGAGTTCGGTCTTTACACAAAAATGGCGCGTATTTCGGTGGGGTAGTATTCGAGAGATTTTTCTTTCTCGCATCCACGTCGCGAGAGTCTATCAGCGCGTCGTAATTTGGACAGTGGAACCACACGAGACTTAATCTGCTTTCTTCTTCTTCTTCTTCTTCTTCTTCATTGTTGCTATTCCTATTAAGAATGACTCTGTGTCTCGTGCTCTTATACTCTCCGTTCGTCCACGCCATGAGAACGTCGCCAACGTTGACCAACATCGCGTTCGGAACCTTAGGAACGTCAATCCAACGACTTTCTCCCCGCGCACCTCCTTCTTCTTCTTCTATTAAAATCTGTAACCCATTCGGACCACGCTCGTCGTCAAAAAATAAACACGTAAAATCCGTCGGGTCAGTGTGTGCTCGTACGAGTAAAGTATCGTCCTCGTCCTCCTCCTTCTTCTTCAGCGTTCTTTTCGCGCGACTCACGTCGTAGCGCAACGCGACTAAATTCGTCACGTGTTTCCTCGATCTCTCCACGAAATACTCCAACTCCTCTTCTTTCATGTTCAAACTCATCGCAAATACTCGCAGCAATTGCTCCGAAAACCGCTCCATTTCTCGATATAAACTCGAATACGCCTCTTCGAACGCGTCTTCTTCACCTTTCTCTCGTGTGACTCCAAAAACATTTCGAGGAAACGTATTCTCGCAGTCAAAAAACAACGACCGATTCGGATCGTAATACGGATCGTTTGACCGTTCGTAGCTTTCCAAGAGTCTCCCGCAGCTAAACTTCTCGTGAAACTCTGGTTTTCTCACCGCGTTTTCCGTGCCATTGATCGGGACGTATCCTTTTTTCAACGAGAAACATCTCATCTTCGTTTCCACATCGCGTGAAAAGAACGCGTCGCATACTTTACGCGCTCGTCTCGCCTTTTCGAGAACAGAAGGAACGCCCGTGGCGTAGAAGAACCCGGAACGTGCGCACGCTTGATGCAGTTTTTTAGAGAGGCTTTCGGAAGAGGAGGAGGAAAAATCTAGGATTGGTACGTCCTCTTCGTCATTCATTCGGTTGTTTTGTGTGCGGTATTTCCCAACACGTAGGAAGTAGTTATTCTCAAAAATACGTGTACAGCGTTGAAGTAAAACAAAGAGAAATGTCAAAACCTTACTAACGCCGATCGGTTTTCCCGTTCCCTCTTTTACCGGAGAACAAGTGTTTTGGCATTTTGGTGACGATAACTCTGTCGCCTTCGCCCGAGCGCGCTTTTTTACTCGATTTCCTTTGCGCCAAATCGGCTAAGCGTTGCGCTTTGATGTTCGCTTCGGCGTTTTTGAGACCGGAACCGCTCGCGGGCGTTTGGGCGACTCTTTTGGCGACGGATTTGGAACGCGAGCGCGAGGAGTGGGTTCGTTTTTTCTCCACGCCTTCCATGTCTTCGTCCACGTCGCCGTCTCCTCCTTCTTGGAATCGAGAGGAGGACCGTTCGCGTTTTCGGCCTCTCGATTGACTTCGCGCTCTTTCCACCGCCTTGTCCGCGTCTAATCCCATACTCTCTAACGAGTCTTTCATGTTTCTCGTCGTGCGTTTGCCTTCCGGGTCCGCTTTCGAGGCTGGAATCTTCGACGAGTTCCCGGCGACGGATTTCTTCCGTCGGTGTTCCGCGACTAACTTTTTCCTTCTCAGTTTGATTTCTCCCAACAATTGTTTTTCTTCCTCCGTCAACGGCGCTTCCTTCGGTTCTCTCAAATGCGCTTCGGCCTCCCATTGTTTCTCCAACTCCTCCTCTTCGCGTTCCAGCTCGGCTAACTTGGCCTCGATTTCCGGGTCGATGAAATCCGCCACGTTTTTCCCGTTGTAAATTTCCGGAACGACGTCGTACTTCCACTCGTCGTTCGCTAACAAATAGTGCTTGTTGAAATCGGCGGAGTAAACACCCGCGCCGCCGTTTTGCTCTTGTAAATCTTTTTCTGTGATGATTTTCTCCCCTCTCGCTTTTCTCGCTTTCATTTCTTCCAAATTCGCCGGTATCGACGGCGGCCTAGACTTTGAATCTCTCGCTTTCGGTTGCGCCACGTGCAATCGATTTAAAATATCCCCCGCTCTTCGACCGGCTAACTTTTGTTCCACGCGCATCGCCAACAAACGATCGCAGCACAAATTCTTCACGTCTGCGACGCCATCTTCGCTCAGCGTGGACATCGTCGGTAACTGTTGGTGCTCGCCGTCGTCCTCACCGAGCTGCAACGTCGAAGGTCCCGCGACAAACTTCCTCATGTCCTCCAACAACTCTCTGTCCGACTCTTTCAATTCTTCTACTTTCGCCACGTCTGTTTTATTCAAAGCCACCACCAACGGTTTATTCGCGAACAAAGGCGCGATGGAGTGAAATAAATCCGACTGTTGCTTAATAGTAAACCCACACTGCTCGGAAATATCTACGACGTACAAAACCACGGCGCGTAAATGCGCCAAAGCGGTGATCGATTGCATCTCGATCGTGTTCCTCTCGTCCAAAGGTCGATCTAAAATCCCCGGGGTATCCAAAACCTGCCACCTCAAATACTTATAATCCGTGTGCCCGACGTATATACTTTTCGTCGTAAACGCGTACGGCTGCACCTCCACGTCCGCTCTGGTCACTTTATTCATAAACGACGACTTGCCGACGTTCGGATACCCGCACACCAAGATCGTCCGCGTGTTCGGATCGATCGACGGCAATCTCGACATGTGCTGTCTCACTTGCTCTAAATACGCTAAGCTCGCCGCGTGCTTCTTCATCATCGTGCACATCCTCCCCATCGCGGCTCTTTTCAGTTGTTTGCATCTGTACAGTGAATCCCCGTACTTTAAAAGCTTCACGTAATCTTTGCTAATTTTATCGATTATATTTCTCGCCGTATTCAACTGCCCCAACGCTAATTTGTAGTGATCCTTATCGTACAGAACGTTCAACAAATCCGAATAAAACGGGTGCACGTCGTCCACTCTAGGGAAATCCTCCAATATTCTCGATAACTTCTCGTGCCAACTTTGCTGAGTATATTTCACTTTCCTCATGTAAAACTGGCGAATTCTCGTGATGGCGTAGCCTCGGTGGATGACCGTCGGTGTTTGTCGTTGCGTTTTGGAGAGGACGATGTCGATGAAATCCTTCGCCGTGGGGACCGTGGCGATCTTTTTGAAGTTGTACTGAGACATATTTTTGTTTGCTGTCGTCTGAGCTTAAGAACTCCTCCTCTTTTTCTTCTTCGGACGATGATATCAGCTCAATACTCGAGACAATAATATTTTGTGCGTTCTGCGCGCGTGTTTACGAGTGCAAACACTTCAAAGCCGCCGCCAAAGAGTTTTTTCCGTCGGTTTTTTTGACATTTTTTTTTTCAGCTGAGTGTTTAGGGTTTATTTAGAACCCTAAATCATTGGCACGAGAACATTTTATTCCTTTTTGTACCTTGGGGAAGTGTTGTTAGATTTATATTCCTTTTCCTTCTGTGGTGCTGTATCTGTTACGAGCACGAGCACTCTCTCGCTTGAAAGTAAGATCGACAAAAGAAGAGGCTACACGAGATGACAGAGACGAACAAGAAAATTCGGGTCGGGATCAACGGATTCGGCCGCATTGGACGCTTGGCGTTTCGATTGGCGTTTGAGAGCGACGATTCGCGTTTGGAATTTGTGCACGTGAACGAAGGCGTCGGGAGCGGGGAGTCCTCGGCGTATCTCGCGAACTGGGACAGCGTGCACGGACCGTGGCGAGGATTTAACGCGGAGTTCGACGAGAAGACGGAGACGATGACGGTGGTGAAAGAAAAAGATGGTTCGAAGACGACGACGGTCATGACGTATTCGCAAAAGATGTCCCCAGGGGAAGTGGATTGGAAATCGAAGGGAATAGATATGGTATTAGAGTGTTCGGGGGAGTTTTTGACGAGAGAGAAGTTGCAGGCGTATTTCGACCAAGGCGTGAAGAAAGTCGTCGTCAGTGCGCCGGTAAAAGATGCGAAGAATCCAGTGTTGAACATCGTTTACGGCGTGAACCATTCCGAGTACGATAAAAATGTGGACCACATCGTCACCGCGGCGTCGTGCACGACCAACTGTTTAGCGCCAGTGATTCAAGTTATTTTAAAAAAGATTGGGATCGTCAGAGGATCGATAACGACTATTCATAACGTCACGAATACGCAAACGATCGTGGACGCGCCAAATAGTAAAAAATCGGATTTGCGAAGAGCGAGGAGTGGATTGGTGAATTTGGCGCCGACGAGTACCGGGAGCGCTACGGCGATAGCGTTGATCTTCCCGGAATTGAAAGGGAAGTTGGACGGGTTAGCGGTTAGAGTGCCTTTAATCAACGGGTCGTTGACGGATATCGTGTTGGATTTACCGAGAGATGTGACCGTGGAGGAAGTGAACGGATATTTGAAAGAAGCGAGCGAGAACGAGTTGAAAAACATTTTGGGTTACGAGACGCAACCGTTGGTGAGCACGGATTACATCAACGATAAGAGAAGTTCGATTATTGACGCGTTATCGACGAAAGTTGTGGACAAGAGACACTTGAAGATGTACGCATGGTACGATAACGAGTACGGGTATTCCGCGAGAATGGCTGATATCGCGAATATGGTCGCAGAATCGATTCTGTAAATAAATAATACACATGGTCATTTTTAATCGTCGGTTGGTCCCGCGCTCAAGAAAAAACGCTTCAAAATCTCCAACACGCCGCCTTTCTTCTTCTCTGGTGGCACGTATGTCCCAGATTTCACTCGCAACTTTTTCTTTATCGTCTCTCTTTGCGCTTTCGTCAACGTCGTCCCTCTCGAGTCCAAATTTTCCTCTTTCAACTTCTTACTATCGTCCCCGTAATACCTCCCCGCGTCCACTTTCATTTTTCCATCTCTCGTGGGCAACGAATCTCCTTCCGATTCCAGAATATCCACCGTCGCTTGTCGAATCGCCTCCTTCTTAGGACCACACGGCCTTTTACTGGTCAAAAACTCATACGCCGCATCTAAACTCTCAAATCTATCGTCCGTCCAATACAAATACGCAATCACCACCGCCGGACTCCTCCCCATCCCAGCCGTGCAGTGACAATAAATCACCTCCGTATCCGACTGATTCATCAATCGGTCGAACTCACTCACCGCTTCCGGTAACTGCTCTCTCAGCGAATCGAAGCTAAAATCGACGATCGGTTGTCGATGCAATCGCACGCCCGCCTTCTTCGCTTCCTCCTCGCGCTCGCCAATGTTCACCTTCCAATACTCAAAGTTCCCGTCTTCTTGCGTGTTAAACAACACCGTCACGTTTTCCTTCTCTTTCAGATACGTAATCGACCCTTCCTCCCACGGTTGCGTCCCGACTAATATCGAATCCGTGATCTGGTGGTAATACAAGCCTTTCTCGTGTTGATATTCAAACGGAGAGGCTGAATACGCTTTCATGGCTTCGTTGTATTTATCTTCTATGTCGTTATTGTTGTTGTTGTCGTTCTTTTGCTCTTCATCGACCCCTGCGCGTAAAGAGGAGGAGGAAATGCTCCTTCTCGACCTCTTGTCGTTTCTCTTCGCGCCTGTGCTTGTGCTGCGGCCAGAACTTAGCGCTGCTTTCGAGGAGCAGTTCGGGAAACATTTGGTCGGCGGCTTTGACTTTGATGACGACGACGAGGAAGAAGATGATGAAGAAGACGCGAAGGAGGAAAGTACCCGGGCAACGGAATGATGGGAACGGTACGACAGATGATGATGACAATGCGCCGTCGTCGTCGTCGTCGTACAGTGCATGATTGTTGGTGTTGTGTACAAAAAGCGCGTGCCAAATTGTGAAAATTAATAACCCGTTTTAAAAGAAACCTTAACGTCGCCATATGCTTTCCCTTCATCAGTAGTAAACGAGACATCGTATTATATTACTATTATTATATACTAGTATATATAATGAGTAGTATTAAAACTTGAACTTTTTGCTGCTACTTTTTTTACCACTTCCGTTCGAGGCGTCGGCGTCCGCAGTTTTCCGTTTCTGTTGCCGAGTGTGGTCTTTGACCATATCGGAGAAGTCTTCGCCTCGGCGCGCGGAGACATCTTTTTCTTTTTGCTTTTCGAAAACTTTGCGCAAACCTTCTTCGTCGAGGTGTTCGAGGTCCTCCGGGGCGATGGCGACGTCGACGCCGGAACCGATGATTTTCTTTGACGACGCTGCCGCTCCGGAGACGTCGTAGATGCGTTCGGAACCCATGAGCGCGGTGCCGATTTTGGCCTCTTTTTCGCCAAGGACTTTGTAGAGTTCTTTCGGTTCGTCCTCGCGAGTCGCGGTTGTGGTGGTTTTGGACGAGCGTTTGCGCAAGTCGATCGATTCTGGTTCATCCGCTTCTTCTTCTTCTTCTTCTTCTTCTTCTTCTTCTTCTTCTACTGCTACTTCTTCTTCCTCTTCTACTTCTTCCTCTTCCGCTTCTTCCTCGTCCTCGGATTCTTCCTCGGATTCGCTCTCCTCGTCGTCTGATCCCAACTCGCCAAAAAAGTGATCACCTTTCATGACTGGTTCGTCGTATTTCGTCCTATCCGTCTGCTTCGCCGCGTTTATACCAAACACGTCGCCGTACAAAGCTCTCCCGTACTCGTCCACGGGCGGTTTACCCCATCCTCCAGGGTGGTATCCAAACTGCGCTCCTTCCGGAATCGGCGCCGATAACCCAGGAATCGGTAGCTTTGGGTACGCCGGCGGTGGCCCATACCGTTGCATATTAATCAACCACGGGGGAGGCCCGTTGTTCCCGTCAATCCCTAAAGCCGCTTTTAACTCGTCCGACAAGTTGCCCGGTTTCCTATCGCCTAACGAAATCTCGTACTCTTTGCCTTCGAAATACAAGTCTCCCATCTTCGTCATCTTCGGTTTCGTTTGAAATTTAAAAAATGCATCGTGCATGACTTGATAGTCGATGTCTATCCGACCCAATTTCGCAGTTTTCGTGTCTTTTACTTTCGATTTCAACGATTTCTGCTCCTCTCTCTCCGCGTATGAGTCTCGTAACTTCGCAATCCCGGTCGCCTCGATAAACGCCGGCAACTTAAACGGCGGCTTCTCTATCCCTCTCTTCCCGGCTAAAAACGCTCTCTTTTGACTCCAATGTCTCGGTACTGGCACCGCGTTTCTGCTCGCTTTAATATACACCAGAAATTCCGGATCTTGCGCCGTCGTGTCCCATATTTCCACCACCTCCGGTTTCTCGCACACTCGTTTCAAGTCCGCTATTTGTAACTTTTTCATCTCTTTTCGTTGCTTTCGGGTTAATCCGTCCTCGGTGTTGTTTTTCTCGTCGTCGTCTGAATCCGCATCATCGGAAGACGAGGAGGAGAACTCATCATCAACTTCTTTCTCGTCGTCGTTGCCGTTCTTCTTCTTTGTCTTCTTTGTCTTCTTCTTTAACGTCTTCTTCTTTTCCTCGTGGATTCGATCGTTTTCCAATGTCTTCTCCCCGTTTTTGTTCGCCGGTTTCTCCACGAACGCCTCGAACACTCTCCGCATCTCTTCCGAGACGTCCGCATCTAAGATCGTCTCCAACGGCGCCGCCACGTACTCCACCTCCACCGTCGGTGTTCCTTTCCTGCTCTTCTTTTCCTTCTCTGTCGTCGTCGTCTTCGTCAAAGCCGCCGACGAAGAATTCTCATTCTTCTTCTTCTCCTTCGCGAGCTTCTTCTTCAACCGGCGCTTTTCCGCCACACCCATGATGATGAAGAAGAAATAATAATAAGAGAGGAATTTCTCTCTTATTCTCTCTTATTCTCTCTTTCTGCTTCTTCTGCTGCTCTTAATAATAAGCGCGCAAACGTCTTTCTCGCGTGTGTATTCCAACTTCCATTCTCAAAATCGCAATATCAATTTAGGGTTTTTTCATTTTAGAGAAACGCTCGTTTTTCTGGTTTCGAGAAAATAATAAACTGTTCTCTTTTTGACCACAAAATACGCTCAAACGACTGGGACGATGACGTGCAGAATGAAGACAACGACGTGTTATTCTTTCATGCACTGGAAGCGCTGGCTGTTCTTTCGAAACAACGCGTTGTTTTGCGTTTTTTTTTGTCTTCTTTTTCTGTTCTCGTCTGATAGTTTTGGACAAGTTTTCGGACAAGAGGTAGAAAATACTGCGCAGCAGCAGGAGCAGGAAGCATCTCCGGCGTTTGATTTTTTACGAGAGATGTTGCAAACGGCGGCGGATGGTAGCGAGGAGAACCAGATTTGGAACATCGTGAGAGCGTTTGGAGAAAATTTCGGAGAAGGGAACGAGGAGTCGTGGGCGGTTTTGAAAGAAGCGTACGAGAGGATTGGACGGTTGAGTCATACGGAGACGAGTGGTGAAAATACTGAACTCGACGCCGGTCGAGACGCATTTTTGAGCCGGTTGATGCAAAGCGTCGCGAGTGGGAGTTTTGGCGACGGGAACTTGATGGAATCGTTCGCGCAAGCGGGAGGTGAAGATGGATTCTTTAGCGGAAGAGAGACCTTCTTAACGAGGATGTTGCAAGACGTCATTCAGTCCGGCGGCGCCGGAGAAGGCGCGGTTCTCGGCGACGGGACGTTTGCGAATCGTTTGATTGATAATTTGAACGCGGTTGAACCGAGAGACGCGTTGAGGTCTTTGATTGAAGCTATCCAGACGACGTCTTCTTTTTCGAATAGCGGTGATCCTAATATCGTGCAGTCGCTTTCGGGAATCGACACTTCATCGTTACCTTTGTCGGATGAGATTCGGGCGGAGATATCGAGGCGATTGCAAAGAGCCGCCGAAAAGTTCAATTTGACGCTGAGCGAGCCTGGTAACTTTACCAGCGAAGAGGTGCGATTGTTAGGCGAAAAAATCATCGAAGATGCCATTTTGACGTCCCAAAGCGATAGCGAAAGTACCTCGGTATCGTTCGAGTCCAATTTTGCGCCGCCACTGAGAGAAGTATTTTTGAGTTTTTTCTCCGCGTCTTTACGGTCGTCGATGAATGCTACTACAAGTACTGCGGAAAAAAATCCTTTGGATGTGATGGTGCGCACCGCGATACAAGACGCCATGGACTCTGCCGTGCGTTTCGGCTCTGACATTTTGTTCCTCAACGCCGGAAGAAACTCGACATCTGCGAACACCGACGAAGTCATGGCGTTATACGACCGTGTCATCGGTATCATGTCCTCCTCTCGCAATATCTTCACGCAAGTCCTCGCAGACGCCGCCGAGAAGAATACCGGCGACGACGACGACCGCGAATCCGAAACTCTTCGTCGAGCGCAACAACTTCTTGAGGCGTTCAGAGCTTCCAACATCTGGAACACCGACGACCAAGTTCGAGAAATGGGCGGCGACGAGTTTTCAAACGCGGGACGAGTCAAAGACAGAATCGTATATCCACCGACATCTTCTAACAATACTCAGCAGCAACAACAAACCGCCTCGAAACCTTCCGGCGTTCTCAACGAACGTGCGAAGAAACTCCTCATCGCCTTCTCCGCGCTCTTCGTCGCTTTCTTCACCGCCATCGGCATTTTCAACCGATTTTGTTCCTCTTCCGCTAAAATGCGCCGCGTGAACATGATCCTCCCAGAAGCTCGCGATCAGCACGTCGACGAACAACCGTCTTCGAGAAGTGAAACGTACCGCCAGGCGAACAAGGAAGGCGTGCCCGTTGCCGAACCTACCGACGAGGACAGACCGCTGGCTCCGCCTCCGTCGCCCGAGACGAGCGAGCGCGAACAAAACAAAGAGACGACCACCACCTTCGGAAAGGAGACGACGACGTCGACATACCAATTCCCCGTCCCGCGAAAATCATCTCTCGTTCGTCGCACGCCGAGCACGGGTTTTTGAAGAAGAGAAAGAAGAAGAGAAAGAAGAAGTGTTCGCAATATGTGTATTCGTGTTATATGTAAATTTTTCAATTTCTCGAATTTTTTTTTTAAGGAAAACAAAAAAAAGTGAACACAACGACAAAAAATGTTCGCTCTATACACACGATAGAATAACTCTTTCGCACACTAAAAGGACACAAAAGATGCCTCGCAAACTGTTCGCTCGAATGGATTTGGACGACAGAGACCCGGACGGCTTTAAATTCCCGTCGAAAAAGAACAACAATCCTCGAAAAGCATCCGAACCAACAACGACGAAACCTCTTTTGCGCTTTGGGGAAAACGGAAACGGGAAGACGAAGAATAAAATGCGAGGCGGGATTCAGTTTCGAAACAAAGAAGAAGAAAAAGAAGAAGACGGCGAACGGGCGCAGTTCGACGCGTGGATAGTCACGACGTTTTTCATAAACGAAAAGCGCGATAATGATAACGAGAATAAAGCCTTGCTCGCGGACCTTCGAGAACACGTTTTCAAGGAATTTAGACACCAGGACAAACGAGAGCGGTTCGAGAGGAGGAAAAAAGAGTTTCAGAATTTGGCCGTTGGTATGGGTTTTACGGGGTTTTCGGATCGATTTGTCTCTCTCGATTCGCGGAGAAGCGAGGGGGAGAGTAGTACCGCGAGTTATGATGGAGCGTCGCCGTCGCCGTTGGTCGATATTCCGGTACACGTGCGAGATATCGTCTTGAAAAAAGCAGGCGCGAGGGCGGCGGCGGCGATTGCGTGCACGTGTAAGGAACTCAGGGATGACGTGAGAGATCATAAGAAGCGGGCGACTGGGAATTTTAAGATACGGCCGTGTGATGTGAGCGGAGGGGAGGAGGTGAAGCATATTTTGCAGCCTTATTCAAACGTGACCGGCGTGAGCGTCGATAAATTGATGCTCCATCGAGGAGAGCGTGCTTTGGATCCACACTTCAATAGACAAGTAAAGCGTAAAATGATTGAAGAAGTACTTGCCTTCACTCATTTGAACGAGAAAGTTACTCGATTGGGATTTACGAACAGCGAATTGGACTATACTGACTTTATGCGAATAATGTATCAAAGTTCGATTAATGTCCATTCGTTTGATTTTTCTGGGAATAATATCAAACGAATGGACACTGGTATCGGTTTTGGCCTGGGATGGGTACATCAGTGTATTAGTGACGGGGTTGGGATGGATCTATTTAAATGGCGAGAATTCGCTGGTGTATCGTTTGCCGAGCGTGTATACACTATCTTTGCTTCGACTTCATTAACCATGCCGGCAGGTAAAGTGTTTTTAGAGTTGAACGTTTCAAATTGTGGATTAGAGCATCATTTAGAGGTGTTCTTTTACCTTTGCGAGTTTCCAAATCTGAAGCGATTGGACGCGTCGAGAAACCAGCGATTAAATATCTATGAGCCAGACGACGAGAAGAGCATTGGTTTGTATGGGTGTCGTCGCGATTTTTATCACAAATACGGTAGTTCAACTGGACATACAGGTATCAGCTGCTCGCTTGAGCATTTGAACGTGTCAGGCAGCGCGACGTTGCATTTCCGCTTACAACCGAGCATGCCGTTTAATCCTTTCGCAAACTTCAATAAGTTGAAAGAGTTGAACTTGAGTGTATCCATGCGTTTGCAATCAGTGTATCTCAGAGATTTACCTAATCTGGAGGTGTTGAATCTCGTGAATTGCAAAAAATTACACACTCTTGTATTGGTGAAGCTGCCATCGTTGCAGACGCTGTCTCTCGACATATGCAAAAAGTTGAGGAATGTATTCTATTCTAGCTCTCGCCTCCCGGATCCACACAACGTGGCGGACGATTTTTTTTACGATGGATTCAATTTTATTGAAGATAAAATTGAAAGTTTGCGGAAGCTCTCCATGAACCAATGCGACGCACTTATCGAGAGGAGACATTTGAATTTGTTACGTTCGGCTGTAAATCTCGAGCACTACCGATGCGAGGGATTACACAGCGAGAATGTGCGAGAAGTTCGCATACCGAGCACGTCTTTGGTTTCCGTAGAAATGAGTGGATGTAAACAAATTCAATGCATTCTCTTGAATACGGCGAAGTTGAAATTGCTAAGAGCGAGAAATTGTCGGTCTTTAAAGGATATCCGAGTGAACACAGGACAACAACGCGCGGCTAGCGTGGAAACGACCGTGGAAATTGACGTGAGAAATAACGCAAAATTGGTAAGCGTCACGGGATTGCGCGTCGATCGATCTACGCGCATATTAGCCGGCGGCGCGACATCGTTAGAACGCATACAAACGGTAGATTAGATCAGATTGGATTAGATCATAATTAGGCTAGAAACTAAGTACCTAAGATAGCTACGTCGCATAATAAAAAGTAGATCGCTTTCATCAAACTATAAATTGTTGCCAACTTCGATGCCAATCATAATCATATTCGATAACGCGTATAACAAAATCAACGTCACGCCGAAAGGTTTAGTCACCCGGAACCGTTTCGCTGGAACATACGTCAAGCTTAAAAGCAAACTTGCGAATAAAAACATGAAACTAATCGGTATGTTTGCGTGCGTCAGTAGCGTCAACGGTGCAGGGGAAAGTTCGATGGCTTGCAACGCAAACGCCAAACCCAAACCGACGCACATGTTGAACATTGGACCCGAATAACACGCCGCAACCGCCATAGTTGGTTGGCCACTTTTTGCTATGACAACGTCGGCGACTAAATCACCGACGGAGTTCCCCCACGCTAAAACAGTCACCCCTAAAACAGCCGGCGATATCCCAGAAATGTGTCCGAGTACGGTCAAACACTCCAGCAACTCCGTCGCCGCTAAGGAAATCCAAACGATGGACGTCCCAAAAGCCAACGCGAGTGCTAACGGCCAATATTCAGGTTGGTGCGAGTGATTGGATGCGACAAAAACCGCGCATCCGACCAACGTCGACGGTATCAAAACGCACATCCAAAGCGGTAAAAAACCAACGAAATCGTTCCCAATCAACGTCTGCGCGCCCACGACGTCTTTGACCTGATGCAGCAACAACAAAGGCCCGAGCGCGACAGAAGACAACGCGTAAAATCTATTCCAACGGTCTGGTTCCGCGGACGGAATCGTCATTCGTCTGCATACGTCTAACGGCGCGTGCACGAGCGCTTTAAACAAACCGTACTTTGTTCTCCCGTGCGCTTGACACCATCTGACGATGTTTTCTCCGAGCACTTCGTGCGCCGGCGGTTCATCCATCCAATCGACGACACCCTTCTCCCCGTCCAACCCTACTAAATTTTGTTCCTTCTCCTCCAAACCGCTATGACTACTCCCTACCACGTCGCTCATCGACTCTCCTCCTCCGTCTCGAGTCAGTCTTTTCCTTCTCTCTCTCACGTCCGACACAATCACCAAACACACAAACGCTAAATAATACAAAATAAAACCAATCGCGTGTCTCGGGTAAACCTCTCCACTCGTAACTACGTAACACACCAAAACCGCGCCGAAGAAATAAAACCACGCGTCTCTTAAAAACGCGCCTCGCGGTACTTCAAACGGCGCGGCAACCACCGCCACGGCGCCAACCACCCCGCCGCTCACAAACATCCCCGCGCTAACGATTGCGCCAATCATCCCAGCACCAATCTCCCCACTCCCTCCATCTCCGCTCGAAAACGCCGCCAAAGACGCAAACACATCCGGCGCTCCGTTTCCTAACGCCAGTAAAGTCACCCCGGCGGTATTCGGCGACAACTGTAAAACCTTGGCGACTCTGCGAACCACCGGGCAGAAAAATTCCTCCGCCGTGTCTCCTAAAACGTAAAAGGAAAGGATCACGACCCCGATTAACGTAAACACGGACAAACTCTGGTACTCTTTCATCGTGCAGTGATGAAAATACAGATAATTCGCAATCATCGACTCCGTGTCCGCGTTGCATTCGTATTTTTGCACGTGCGTGCACTTGTCCGCGCTCCGCTCGATGGCGAGTGAAGTGCAGTAAAAATTCGCTTCTTTTTCTTCTTCGTCTTCTTTTGACGGCAACACCAACACATCATCGCGTTCGTTTTCCTCCTCCTTTTCTCCGAGCAAAACCCGCCCTCCTTTGGAAAAAGACAAGGACGGTTCCAACACGGAGGAGGAGGAGGAGGAAACGGAGTCGATATTTTGAGCAACGGGCGCATCATTAAAGCAAACCGCGCACAGAACGCCGACGAACAACAGACTCATTTTCACGAAAAATCGTTCGGTTCGAAATTGCGCTCGACAGCGTTTTCGATGGTCCCATAACTCCCATAACTCCCTCTCTGCTGCGTCGAAACGTCCTCGCTCGCCGTCGCTTTCACGTGGCGACCACATGATGCGTCGTCTTCGAAAAGCGAGAGGAAAGGATTTTGTGTGCGTAGAAAATGTGAAGCGCAAGGGAGCGTTGCATCCTTCCCCGCTTAGAGAGAGAGTTGTGCGTTCGAACAACGAAAGCGAAAGAAAGTATTCAGAGCGTACAGGTTCCAAAAGGATCGTATCGTAATAATACGCGAAATGTTGTTTGTTTTTTTGATTTGAATTATTACTTTGCTGCTATGTGATTGCGTTTTGCGCTTCCTCTTCTCGCGTCGTCTTCGTCGTCTCAAAGCTTTCGCTTCGCTCTTCTCGTCTGCGCGCGGACGACGGATGCGTCATCGAAACACCATCACCAACACCGAATCAAGAAGAACGACACGAAGAACGCGACGTAATGCTCGTAAACAGAGCATATAATTAATCCAAATCTGCGATGCCTAGCACGTTCACCAAGAGTTTAATCTGGTCGATAAAATCCACCCCGGTGGCGTATTCCGTCATCATCCCGACGAGCAAGCCAAACATGGTCCATCTTCCGTTGTTGATTTCGTTCTTCTTGGTGAACCCGAACACGGTCGAGTCTTCCACGAGTTGTTGATATTGTTGCTCTTTGAAGTATTTCACCATTTCTTTCGCTTTCGTGCGTTGGTATTCGATGGTGGTGTTGTCTTTTTGTTGGGTGGTCGTCATCGCTTGGGTCGTCGTTGCCGTCGTCGATGTCGACGACGACGCTTTCGCGCTTCGTCGTAATCTCGCACTGCTCGAGGACAAGGCGTGATTGAGTAAAGTCGCGGGAGAACTACTGGTGATGGAAAACATTTTACTTTTTGTGATTCAAAGAAGGCCTCGTTTTGATGAAGGAGTTGTTGTTGTTGTTCAATCGCTCGATGATGTGAGAGAGAGAGAGAGAGTATCAGCGCGCGCGCGTCAAAGAGTAAAGAGTTGCTCGAAAGATTAATGGATAAATGGGTGACGTGGAATTAGGGTTGGGAACCCTAAATATTTTTCTCCTTCTTTTCATGGGAAGAAAATCTCGTCAGAACGAGAAGAGGAAGAACGCGTCGTTCAGAGAGAGAGAGCGAGAGAGAGAGAGAGAAGGAAAAGGGTTTAGTAAAAGAAGAGAGAGAACATGTCCTCGTCTTCTTCGTCTGTTTCTTCTTCTTCTTCTCCGAGAGGTTTCCAAGCCGCTCGCGAGCGCTTGAATCTTCAAAAACAACACGACCGTGAAGGAAATGGAGGAATGGATGTTTTTCTGAAACGCACCGACGCCGGTCGGTATCTCTCCTCGCTGTTCTTTGAGAAGGATGATAACACGAAATGGATTTTGAATGTGGCGGGTGTTCTGTTTTTGTGCGTGATGTGCGTGTTCGCTCTGGCTGGTTTTGAACACGTTTTTCGAGGAGGAGGAGGAGGAGTTGTTGTAGAGGCGAAGCCACCGGTTTTATCAGAACGAGAAGAAGAAAAAGAAGAAGAAGTTAAAGAAGAAGAAGAGAAAACGACGACGAAAACACTCTCAGTGGAAAGCATACAAAACATGACCGAGGACGAGTTGCGCGTCCTGGAGCTTTCGGTAAAAATGAGAGACGTTTTGAGCAAAGAGAAGAGCAACGCGTTGCGCGAGGCGCGGTTATCGGTGGAGCGAAAACAGTTGGAAGCGAAATTAGCCGGTTTGGATTTGAAGAAAGAATCGAACGAGACGATGAAAACGACGAACGATATGAAGAGGGAGAGTTTGGAGTTTAAGATGAAACTGAACAGAGAGAAGGTGTTTAGGGAGGACGTGGCGGACGCGTTGAGGACGGGATTGGTCGTCGTTTGCGGAGCGCTCGTTTATTTCGGGTGGAACGTCATTCGAGACGCGTGGTTGAACGAGAGCGAGATTTGTTACTCGTCGTCGTCGTCGTCGTCTTCTTCGTTCTCGTTGATTCCTGCGAACCTGGCGTATTTTTTCGCCACGTTTATCAACCGCTTGGAAAAACTGTGGTGCGTCTCCAAAACGTTCGCCAAAGCCGCCATCACCTCGGTCGCGAGTTTATACTGTTCCAAAATAGTCGTCAAATTCGGTCTCCTCTCCGGCACAAACTCCACCGTCTCCCCGCTTTCCTCCATAGCGTTAACTCTCGGCGTCGGCGGAGGGTACCTCGGTCGCAAATTCGTCCGATATTTACGAGGCGACGAGTTTGCGTTTCTCTTTTTGTGGACGACGTATGTTGCTATCGTTTTCCTCGCGAACGAATCCGCCGATCGCCTCGGTCGGGAGATTTTACAGTCCACTTTGAGGAGGGTACTTTTTAGATTTATCGTTGGGTTTCTGGTGCCCATAATCGTCGCCAGCGTGCCGTTTAGAGAAGCGTTCTTCGTTTAGTATACTAGATCAGATAGAAGAAGTGTTGTTGTTATTAGAAGTTTTTGATGAGTTTTTCTCAATTTTTTCAAATTTTCTTCATTTTTTTCCAAGCGCAGACACAACTCTCAGAGATGGTGGTGTTCGAAGCTGAAGCTTTTCCTCCTCCTCGAGAACACCACGACGAAGACAGACCAGATGATGAAGAAGAATCACCATCGTTTATCTCCCGAACGACCACAAAATTGGCGCACGACCTTTCGTCCATTCGTTTACGCGCGTTGCAGTCGTTACATTTTAAAGTGAAATTCAATTTGGTTCCTCTGTTGGAAGTGACTGCGAACGACGCGTTACTGGAGATTCTGATTACGAATCACGCGCTTCTTCTCGAAGATTCTGAAGAAGGAAAACAATTTAGCGGTGGTGGTGGTGGAGAGGTTAATGATGGTTTCGACGAGGACGACAAGAGGAGTAATAGTAATAGTTTTAAAAGGAGTCCAGTGGTGGCGATTTTAACGACAGTCGTTCGAAAATCGACGAAAAGAGAGTTGAAAATTTTCCAAAGAACCATGAGAAAGATCAAAGGCGAAGCGACGTTGCGAAGGATAGCGGCGGATTGCAAACTCATCGAAGGGAAAGAATGGATGAGCGAGGAGATTGATGCATATTTTAAAGCGAAACGGAGAGCGATGGTTATGCAATCGCTTGGGAATGATGATTTTAGTGGCGGCGAGGATGAAGACGAGGATCCGTCGTCGTCGTCGCGGCGCGAAGCCGCAGCGGCGAGTTCGAGGGAAAGTTTCAACGCGAAAGAGGAGGAGATTCGGAGACGGTTGAAAAGATACGAGAACGAGGAGTTGAGAACGTCGACGAGGAGCGAGCAGACGGTGACTGTGAATAAAATTCCGGAAGTTCCGAGGATGGTGAAGTGCGTGAGCTCGGACGGGTCGTTTGGGAGGAAGCTGGTGTCACGAAGACGAGTAAGACGACGGCATATCGACGCCAACGAGGAAAAGAAGAACGAATACGACATTTTACGGAAACGCTTGACGCAATACGAACGGACTCTGAAGACTACGACAAACGTGGACGTTTTAGTGGGAGTTTTGAGAGCTTTAAGGGAGAACATTTTGAACGATTGGGGCGTGCAAGCGTTCGCGCTGGCAAATCCAGAGGGTGGAATTGTGAGATCGGCGTGTGATATTTTAGTATCGTCTTCGAATAGTAATAGTAATAGCGCGGCAGGCGATGATGTAGGAGCGGAAGATTTCTTAAACTTGGACCGTTCGGTGGTTTCTTTAAAGCGAGAGGCGTTGCTGTTCTTAGCAGA
Source organism: Bathycoccus prasinos (assembly GCF_002220235.1). Classification (NCBI taxonomy): domain Eukaryota; kingdom Viridiplantae; phylum Chlorophyta; class Mamiellophyceae; order Mamiellales; family Bathycoccaceae; genus Bathycoccus; species Bathycoccus prasinos. The sequence continues at coordinate 336,846 of NC_024006.1, forward strand.
CGTGGCGTTGGGGTTGAAGTCTGAGTTGTACGAGAATAGAAGCGATGGTCTTGGTCTTAGCGCCACCGCGATAGAGATCTACGACGACGACGACGTACGTTTCGATTACGCCGTGTCCACCCGTCGGCGGGAAGTCATCTTCTCTCAAGGAGGCGAACATCACGCGGGGCGAGATGGTAACGATGTTATGCTCGACGGAGATGAAAAAATGTATTATTATCATTCCGTGCACGCGTTGCCGATTGCGCACGCCATTGCGGAAGCGTTCATCGCTTTGGCGAGATATCCGTCATTATGCGGCGAAACGTGTGAACTCTTTGAACGATGTTTTCTCGAGTGCGATGTTTTGGAGCTCGCTAGTATAGATGCGAACACGAATGGCGCGCATCCGTCTTCACTCGTTCGTTTGAAAGGATATTTACGCGCGTGGAACGTCTCTGGGGCGAGGTCAGTCGGCGACTCTGGCGCGAACGCCTTGTGTTTCATTACGTCTGAGAAACTCGCCAGATTCGCGAAAGGCTTCAGCGTTGTTGTTGGAAAATCAAAGAAGAAGTTCAACACCATAGATGACATCTACGAAGACGCCGACGAGGAAGAGGAAGGCGCTATTTTGCGCGTCAACGACGCGTTAATCGAGAGCTGCGTGGAAGGACTCGACCAATCGGATTCGCACGAAGACGCGCACTGTTTGCTGGACGCCATGTTTATCATGCGAGCGCTCGGCGGAGGCGATTGTTTGCTCAAATCACTCGCGAGTACTCGACAAAGCATAGCTGGCATTTGGGAGCGATTTTTACTGGTCAAACCGAAAACAGTGAAAGATACCGCGCTCTGGTCGCGCATGTTGAGGCTTTTGTGTGGATGTTTGAGTAGCAGTTCTATTTCGGGAGCAGATGTCGAGGAGAAAGAGCACGCGATTCGATTTCTAGCGTACGCCGTTGCAAAAGTAGGCGCGCACGCGTGTCGCCGAGGACTTCTGGATACGAAAAAGTCTCGTGCATACGACCACAACGAAATGGGCGAGAACGTGGATCCAAACATCGTCAGTAAAAATACTGCTGTCGAGGATTCGCGTCCGGTCTGGTTGAAACATCCCATAGCGATCGAAAGAGAGCTCGAGAGAAGCGGCGACGCCAGCGGTGTTCGAAGATTAACGTTTCAAGAAGTTTTGAGAGATGTTTGCGATTGTTTAGAAGCGCTTCTGCGCGTTTCATCGAACGCATCTTTAAATGCCGTCGACGTGTTTGCAAAGTCCGACGAGTTTGCGATGACCTTATCAGACGCCTTGAAAAATCCAAAGAGAAGCGTCGAATACGGCTCGTTGGTCGCATGCTGCGATTCCATCTATGCGTTGGCAGCGATGACGAAACGAACGAGTAAACGAAAGATGCTACACACCGATGCGCTTTGCGAGTCGTGTCTTCCAGAATTGTTGCGCGTCGTTGAACGCACGGCGACGAGTATTGTGACTCACTTCGATAAATCTCGATCGAGTAGTATTTTCGACGACGCGTGCGGTGGAGAATCGTTGTTGGAATCCTCACTTCTCGCAGTCATCGAGGTGTGTGAGAACGCGTCCTCGCCTTCAATATGGGCGGAAAAATTTGACGCGAACTTTGAAAATACTTCAAACATCTTGCTCAGTCTCGTAGCGCGAACAAGTTCGGCGGATTCAGTAGCATCCTCCAAAGCGCCACGATGCGCAGCTCTGATTTTTGATCTGGTCGCCATGTTATCGGCGGCGTTTCTCGACGACAGTCAAAATGCAGCCAAAGCCATCGCTTCGTGTCAGCGCGTCCGAGAAATTGTATTCGCATCAACCTGGTTCGATTGCGCATGCTTGCTTGCCATAGATAAGAGTAACGCATCTATAGCCCGTTATCGCGCCGCCGTGTGCGTCGCGCAGATTCTATCGAGCGTGGCGAAAGATGAAACGTCGCTGTTCGACGCCGAGGTGCCTAGCTTAGATCCAGGTTCTAATCACAACGGCGGTCGCGTCTCGATTATTTCTTTACTCTCGCGACGCAAACTTTGGATTACGTTCGCTCGAATCCTCGAGGAACCCGTAGGCACGGATGCCCTCGTCGCGAGAGGCGTTTCGAGCGCCATGGTTGCGTGCGCGCGCGTCGACGTCGTCACCGCGAAGGAGTCGTTTTCAGAATTCAACATGTGCTTGAAGAATTGGCTTCGGCCGAGGAAGAAGAAAGCCGCGACGGAAGGTGAGGTGCATATGCACAGATGTGCAGCGTCTGCAAACATGTCAAAATTACTCGGTTTATTCATCGTCGGTGAGCGTTTGAACACGGACGATTACGATAGCGATTACGCATTGAAAGCGCGACCGAACAGTCCTCTTTTCTACGCGTTGTTTGATGTTTTGAAATCTGCACAGTCGAGAGGCGCGCGTGCGAAACTTTCTGCTGGCGAGCTCAGGGCAGCGTCGTCGGCAGCGTTAGCCATCGCTGCCATGCTCGACGGAGAGTACAACAACAGTTTATCGGCGGCGGCTGATGACGGCGTGAAGACAAATAATCTGGGAGAGGAGAACGCGCGAGGAGAGTTGTGCGAGGCGACTTGTGCATTGCTCGAAATGTCGCTCGTGACTACGTCTACCGTTTCATCGTCGTCGCAAGGTCTTTTTGCGTTGATTGCGACGATGTTCAGTTGCGAACGAGCGAGCAGAGATGCGTTGACGTTTGATCCCGAGGATGAAGACGACGGTGGCGATGAAATGCCACCGAAAACACCGCCGCTCATCGACATTGAAAACGATGGCCACGAAGAGACTGCAGCAAATGCTTCGAACGAAGGCGCGCATCTACCGATCGGTGCTCGTTTATCTCGCGTTCTTTCGAGAGCTTTTACACCTCGCATTACTCGTGGAGGTATCGACGTTGACTATGTGAAAGAGAATGATTTGTATGTAACCGTCGCGTCTGCGTTTCAAAACGTACTCGCCCACTGCGCGAGTGCAAAGTTTGAAATGATTCGTTCTGGTTCTCTCGAACTCGTCTTGAAGAGAGTGCTGAGCGAAAATATCGACACAGGTGGTATCGCGTTATGCTTGCGCGTTTTGCAGCACGCGAGCTTCTCGGCTGCAACGTTTGATGAAGAAAACGACAACGAAGGAGAAGAAGCGTTAGAAGAAGAGCACGCGTCCTCGATAAAAATTCGAGAAGCAGCTGCGATGGTAAAAAACGCAACGTTGCTGAAATACAACGGCGTTTTGGTCTTTGAGAAGCTCTTCTCGCTTCTTTTTACTCCTGGTCGATCCACCGACTCCGCGCTGACGCTCTCGAATCGGGTCAAAATTGAACTTCGCGACGCCTATCTTGCCGCGGTAACCAATTTCATCCTCGAGTCGGACGAGTTTAAGCGATGCATATGTACTGCATCGAAGAACAGCGGCGAAACGTCCATATTCAACCGCCTCGTTTCTTTGCTGTTTCGCGAAAAGGAGAAAACGACCCGACTTCGCGACCCGTTGAGTTTTGCCGAAGAAAAGTTCATTCCTTCGATTACAATGGCGCGCGGCGTGAAGCTTCTCTCCTCGCTTTCCACGTTCTCGCTGACTCGAGCGCAATTATCTCGCTCCGTGTTCATCGAAAAGTGTTGCGAAATGATTGCTCGTTTCTCCATATCGGGAACAGCGAGCACGAAGAACCGTTCGCGGGTCGATTTGAAAATCGAGTGCGACGCGGCCATCGACGCGCTGTGCGTCCTCTCCGGATCCGACGAGGACGGCGCGAAACTCCTCTTGCGTTCGTGTAAAATCAACATAATCGGCCTACTCGTGGATTGTTACGAACACGCGGACAATATCTTCGACGAAACCGTTCACGACGAGAATGAAATCGACGACGCCGACGACGACGAAAAAGACGAAGATGAAGCAACGCCCTCCTCCTTCCTCCTCACCAAACGCAAACTCCTCCTTCTCTTCCACAACCTCTCCTTCGCCGGCGACGTCGCCAAAGCGCACTTCTGCGCGAAAACGAAATCTCTCGACGTGCTCATCGAGAGCATCGAAAACAGTTTCGACGCGGAATCCGCTTTGCTCGGTTCCGCCGCTCTCCTCTCGCTCGCCCGACGAGGCGCTCGAGTCCTCGCCGCGCTCCGCCGCGGCGACCGAGAGGAACGGTTGCGAAGATGTTCGCGCGTGCTCGGCGAAAGAGTCGCGTTCTTAAACGCCTCCTCTACCTCCTCTCTCTCCTCCTCGAATACATTACACAATCGGAGTGCGAGAAAAGAGAGAAGACGAAGAAAAGAGTTCAAAATGCTCGCCGGCGCTTTGAAACGTTTGCGTGAGATTTTAAAAGCTTTCGAGCACTCCGAATCCTCTCTTTCGTAGAAAAGTATTAATTGACAATCCAATTCAATTCTACATTGCTTCATTTCTTCGCACACGCGTTTATATAATAAACTCTTCCGAAAAGCGGCTCTTTAATCGAGACTTGTTTTTTATCATCTCGAAAAGAGAGAGAGAGAGAGAGATGTTTTCTTGTTCGTGTTCTTGAGAGAGAGAGAGCGAAGAATGGAAGCGACGACGACCCGTTCTCGCGATGATGAGGATGTGAAGGCACCTCATCATCGCGACGACGCTTTGTCGTCAAAGACGAAGAAGCGGGCATTACGAGAAAGAAGAGGAAGAATGCGGTCGATGCTCTCTGTTCTCTTCTGTTGTTTCTTCCTTCTTCTTTTAAGCGTCGTCGATGTCGTCGTCGCGAACGAGAGCAGCAGCGCGACGACGAACAACAACAACGACAACAACAACAAAGATTCACGAGGAGAAGGGACAGAAATCTCCTTCTCGTCTAAAGAGAGGCTGTTCGTGGCCACGCTGGACGGTTCGGTATCCGCGGTGGATTCAAAGACGGGGCAGTTTTTGTGGTCGTTCGAAACCGGGAGCGCGTTAGTGCACGCGTCTTCTTCCTCGTCGTCGTCGTCGAGCGCGAAAGCGAAAGCGAGCGGAGAAGGCGGAGAGGAGGAGAGCGGTGACGGTAAAGGCGGGGATATCGAAGGGAGCGCTTCGAGTAGCAGCGTATTCCCGGGTTTGGATGGATCGTTGTACGTCGCCCGGCGCGGCGTTCGGGGGTCGTCCTCGGCGGCGGATATTTTTAGCGGCGGGAGGAAATTTTCTATTTCTCGCCTTCCGGTGACCACGAGAGATTTAGTCGAAGCGAGTCCGTCGGTGACGAACGATGGAGCGGTGATTGTCGGGACGAGGAAGACGACTGTTTTCGCGGTGGACGCGGAGAGCGGGGAGATTGTGAGGACGTTTGATCCAGAGACAGACGATTTTGAGGATGAATCATCGGTGAGAGGGAACGAGGACGGAGAGGACGGAGAGAACGGTGGGAGGACGATTGTGTTGCTCGGGAGAACGGACTATGCGGTGAAATCTATCGATGCGGTGACGGGGAAGGTGAGATGGAACGTCACACACGGGGACTTACGCCCGGTTGGAGGAGGAGGAGGAGGAGAAGGAGTGGGATATATAGGTGGCAGCGACACTTCGAGTGGTGATAAGTTACGAATTGGGGCGAATAACGCGTTGACTCGAGTGGATGAATCTGGAAATATCGTTTGGACGACGCGAACGTCTTCGATGCCGCTTTCAGTGATCAACGAAAGAGGCGAGAATATATTAGGAACAACTAGTGATAGCGGAAAAAGCGACGAAGGTAGCGCCAACAAAAACAACGACAGTAACGAGGTAACCGTAGGAGCACACGCGGGTGGTTACTTTGCGTTACCAAAAGGTGGCGAAGTAGGTGATCCCGTCGTCGATGGGAGTAGCGGCGCTCTAGTCGTGCCGAAATACGGGGAATCGAGCGCTTTGACGAGCTTCGTCGTCGGCGACAATCCAACCGAAGACGATTGGGCGTGCATGCCGATGGAGCTGAAGAGCATCGTCGAAATGCAAGCGGAAAAAGGCAAGATCGAACAAAGCTTATTACCCGGCGGAAAGGTGAAGGACGAGGAGAATGACACCTCATTCGGTTCAAAGGTTACTTTTGGGCAGTTTTCTTTCATCGCGATGACGGGTACGCTTGTCGTCACGGCGAGTGGAACTGTTTTGTTGAAACTTCTCCTTCAAAGACAGAAAGTAGCGAAGAGCAGCGAATCAGCCGATGACGCTAATACGAATGGCGGCGAACAACAAGAACAACAACAAACTGCGCTCACTCCTTCGCAAAAAAAGAAGATGAAGCGAAAGATGAAAGAACAACGCGAAAAAGAGATGCTCGAATACGCGCAAAACGCAAACGAAACGAGGAGCATAATCGGTTTCCCAGAAGATGGAGAGTCGTCTAGAAGTGCCATGAAAGTTGGACGCTTAATCGTGAAACCGACGGTTCTCGGTTACGGTTCCTGCGGGACGGTGGTGTTTGACGGTGAACTCGACGGTCGATCGGTCGCGGTGAAGCGTTTGTTGGCGCAGTTCCACGAACTCGCTCGGAAAGAGCTCGCCGCGTTGATCGCGAGCGATGAGCACCCGAACATTTTGCGATGTTTTGCCATGGAAGAAGATAAAGATTTCGTGTACGTTGCGTTGGAGCGGTGCGAAACGACGTTACAAGCGCGCGCGACGGAAACGACAAAAACGAGCGACTCCGCACCTCTCTTGGACACGTCTGGCTTTCCAACCAGCGATGGCGTTCGAATTCTTCGCGACGTCGCTGCTGGCTTAAAACAACTGCACTCGCAAGGTATCGTCCATCGCGATTTAAAACCTTCGAATATTCTCATCACTGAGAAAGGACGCGGTAAACTTGCCGATATGGGCGTCGCGAAAAAAGTGAACTTGATCGACGGCACGAGTTTTGAAACGCGCGCGATACTGAACAATAACAACGGTGGAAGTGCCGGTGGTGGTGGCGGTGACGGTACCGCCGGCTGGCAAGCGCCCGAACGTCTTACCAACGGCCGTCAATCGCGTGCCGTGGATATTTTTGCGCTCGGTTGCGTCGTCCATTTCGTTCTTACGAAAGGTAAACACCCGTTTGGGGAAAAGTTCGAGCGGGATTCGCGCGTGTTGCGAGGCGATTACAACGTATCCGCGTTGAACCATCTGCCAGAAGCGAAGGATTTGGTGAGAAAATGTTTAGAAGCAAACCCGGAAGACCGGCCATCCGCGAGAGAGGTTCTCAGACACCCCGCGTGGTGGTCGCGAGAAAAGCGCACGCAGTTCCTATGCGACGTTAGCGACCGCATGGAACTCGAAGACCGCGAACCAGGAGAGCGCATCCTTTTCAAAACTTTGGAGAGAGCTTCTAAATTCGCCATCTCCAACACCGATTGGCGCACGAAAATCGATCCGGCTATGCTCGAAAATCTCGAAAAGTACCGCAAATACGACGGTCGTTCCTTGCGTGACTTACTTCGAGTCATCCGCAACAAATCCGCACACTTCCGCGAACTGCCTCCGCGCATCCAGCGCATCCTCGGCGAACCCCCAGACGCGTTCTACGCCTACTTCGCATCTCGATTTCCCAACCTCCTCTTAGCCGTCCACGAGTTTGCGCGAAAATCCACCCCCATCGTCAACGACCAAATCTTCCTCAAATATTTCGGCGACGAAGAACAACTCCAAGAAGGTAACGAATCCTGGAAAGACTTGAAAAAGCTCGCCAACGACCAAAAGATGAAGAAGGAATCGAAATCGTCATCAAACACCACCACCAACAACAACAACAATACCGAAAACAACAACGAGAACGACAACGACGATTGGGACCTCCCGCCGCAAAACTTCCCGGTGCGTCCAAACGCCATCGACTGCGAGTTTTACGTAAAAACTGGCAAGTGCAAATACGGCGAGACGTGTAAGTTTAATCACCCGCCCGGGTTGCACTACCGACGCGTGTAATAATAGCACATTTATTTAGCTCTTTATATTGCGTTAGTATTCTATTCGTTCCTCAAAAACTCATGAAAGCACAAAGAGCAGACAAAAAATTTCCTCTGTTTTTTCCTCTCTTTATGACTCGATCCTGATCATCGGATTTTGAAATCATCACACGCCACAATATACGCACACTCTTCCTTTCTCTCGAAAACGATCTCTCGTGGAGACGAAGACATTTAAGAAAATGATCGCGCAGCAACACCGAGTCTCGTCGTACGTTTTGTCCTCTTCTTCTTCTTCCTCGTCGAGGAGGAAGAATAACGGACGATCATTTTCATCGTCGTCGTTTTTTTTAAAAAGACGAACAACACCACCAACGAGAAAAGTAACAACCAGAGCGGAAGCGGAGGGAGAATCATCCTCCAAACGAAAAACGACCGGCGCGACGAGAACGGTCGTCGTGACTTCCGGAAAAGGCGGCGTCGGGAAGACGACGAGTTCCGCGAATCTCGGCATGTCCATGGCGCGTCTCGGGTATTCCGTCGCCCTTGTGGATGCTGATATTGGTTTAAGAAATTTGGATTTATTGCTCGGATTGGAAAACCGAGTGGTGTATACCGCGATGGAAGTGTTGGAAGGCGAGTGTCGATTAGAGCAAGCGTTGATTCGAGATAAGAGGTGGAGAAATTTAGCTTTACTGCCGATTTCTAAGAACAGGCAAAGATATAACGTGACCAGAGATAACATGAATACGGTTTTGGATTTGTTGAAGAAGTCGGATTTTGATTTTATTTTCATCGATTGCCCGGCGGGGATCGATTTGGGTTTTATCAATGCCATTTCGAACGCGGAGGAGGCAATCGTGGTGACCACGCCGGAGATTACCGCCATTAGGGATGCGGATAGAGTGGCTGGGTTGTTGGAGGCGAATGGGATTTTGGACGTGAGGTTGTTGGTGAATCGCGTGAGAGCGGACATGATTAAAAATAACGACATGATGAGCGTGAAGGACGTGCAAGAGATGTTGGGGGTGCCTTTATTAGGCGCGATTCCGGAGGATACGGAGGTGATCGTGAGTACGAATCGTGGGGAGCCGCTGGTGTTGAAGAAGAAGTTGACTTTGGCAGGGATCGCGTACGAAAACGCCGCGAGGAGGATCGTCGGGAAGCAAGATTTTCTCATCGATTTGGAGCAACCGAGGAAAGGGGTGTTTCAAAACATCAAGGAGTTTTTCACCGGAGAAGATTACGAGTAAATACAAAACGCTGTTACTATTATGATATCACTACTACTACTGCTACCACTAAACTACTTATATATATGACATACTACACTGTGTTTGCGCCCGCGTTGAAAGCGCAGACGCACGAGTAGAGCGGACCGTTTAACAACTGGGCGACTTCTTCGTGCTTGACCATGCCTAAATTAATGCGATCTATACTGAATTCGGCTCTTAAATTCGTTTCGATACCGCGACCCATACCTATGAGAACGGCCAAGTCGCAATCGAGGCACTCATTCGCGCATGGTTCGCTGATTTCTCGCAAGTCTATCACCGGCAAATCGGAACCGGAGCCGATGCAGGCGAGCTGCCCTGATTCGATCGCTTTTTTAAACACGTTATCTTTGTCATTCATACGAAGTAAAGTCGGAAACACGAGTTCTTCGAGTTCTTTAATCGTAATGTCGTTAATCGACGGCACGTCGTTCGCGCATAAGACAACTTTCGTGCCTCTCTTCAACATCTCTCTCGCGAGCGGCAAGACGCCTAAAATAACATCCGCGCCGGCGTTGTCGACGAAAATGCAACACTTCTCGTGCACTCGTGTTAAATCATTCCATCTTTCCTTTAACGCGTCGAAATTATTCACCACGAACACGTCCGTTTTCGTATCTCGCGTCTCGAAGAACGATTTCGAGATGTCGTCTTCTCCTCCTTTATCTCCGTCGGTAAACAAAGCCTGACTCGCCGCCGCGCCTAAATCGAAAATATTTCCCGCAAACACGCCTTTCACCAGCTCTAATATCCCCGCGTTTTCCTCCTCCAAGCGCTCTAAAACTCTCGGCAACGCCTCCAACGCTTTCATATTCTCCTCTCGCTTCACCGTTCTAAAACAGTCGTAAAATCCAAGCCGTCGTAAACACTCGTCTCTGAAACGACACATGTGAATCACGTTCATCTTCTCGTCTTCGTTCTCGTTCAAATCGTTCAAATACTTCTCAAATCGTTCTCGAAAGACTTCCGATTTCACGTCTGCATCCTCCACTGTTTCGTCCATTTTTGCTCGTTTCGTAAACTCTGGCAACGCCATCCGAAACACGCGTATCCAATCTTGCTTTTTTATCTTTTGCGGATGCAGTTCTCCTGGATTATAAAGAAAGGTCGTCGGTTCGTACGCGTGGATATCTCTCAAGTGCGGGAATGGAACCTTCGTTTTTTTTTTCATCTCGTTTACGTCTGAATCATCTTTCGTCGTCGTTGTTGGCGCAGTAGCAGTCATCCTCCCTTTACGCGGACAGGTGGAGTTTGTCGCGCCGCCGCCTCGCGCGAAGGAGTTCGCGTGCGCACACCACCGAGTCGTAAGAGGAGTAGTTTTTGTCGTTCTTTTTCCCGACAGCCGAAAGAAGCCAAACATACATGCATTTAGGGTTGCAAAATCTTGAAAATCTTCGTCGCGCTCTCTCGTTTTATGCTGCAGCGGAAAAAATCTCTCAATCGCGATTTCTCTGTTTTCCTTTCCACTTCGTAGGAACGTCATATATTGCACGCTTAACCATAAATAAGAATGTTTGCCTTGCACGCACAATCGTTCGCGGTTTCCGCCAGGTAAATACGTTTCGTTTATTTCGCATCATCCGATCGTTTTGTTTTTGGATTTCTAAGTAGTATAAGCGCGATTTGATTTCCTTTCCTTTTTTTTGTCTCAGAGAGAGAATGGATCTTTTAGTACCAAAAGAGAGGTTGGTTTGTTGGTTTCCGGTGCAAATTGAAGCAAAAATAATTAAAAAATCGGCCGCGAAAAACTCACACCTTTTACTCTCTCCCCTTTTCAACGTACAGGAACACCACCATTAACAGAAAACAAACGTCCAAGAGAGCGTCTTTGAAAGTTAGAGCGGAGGTACGGATGATTTTTTCGCTCGCGAGGAGTAGAAGCGCCGCGTTTTTCGATTCTCATTCTTTCGTGCTCGGGCGATATATTTCCGGGCGTATCAGAACGAGCCGGATTTTTTTTTTTGAGAGGCTGTTTTTTCCTTGTTTTTGCCCGTGATGATGAGCCTCCTATGTAATAGTGTTTCTTTGGAGTTCTCGCGCTGACCTTTTTTTCTCTTCTCGTTTCTTAAAAACAGGGTGAAGCTGCCCCGGCGCCTGAAAAGAAGGCGGAAGTGCCGCAAATCGGCCCGCCGAGAGGTTCCAAGGTGAAAATCTTGCGCCCGGAATCGTACTGGTTCAACGACTACGGCAAAGTGATTTCGGTCGACCAATCCGGCGTTAGATATCCGGTGGTCGTGAGATTCGAGAAGGTCAACTACGCCGGCGTCTCGACGAACAACTACGCTTTGGACGAGATTGAGTATTAATTCAATCAAAATCTAATGCTAATAATATATATTAAAAATGGAGAAAAGAGAGGAAAAGGAAAGAGAGAAAAAGAGAGAGAGAGAGAGAGGCTGTATTTAGTTTCAAACGCAACATCAGCAAGATTGTATTCGAACGGAAGGGTGAAAGAAAGAGAGAGAAAGAGGTAGAGAGAGGCGGAAATACCGTCCACCCAGAAATTTTTGAACGTCTTGTTTAGCTCGTAGTAAAGTCGGCGAAAAGTATAACAACTAAGTGCTGTGGTTGTAATAAAAAACGAACGTTTTGTATAACCGCATCATCCATATTTAAGCTTCCTCACTTTTCTCTCTTTCTCTCCTTTCTCGAGAAAAACGACGAGAATGAGGGGCGGCTCTCACCGCCCCCGTCGTCCTCGCGATTGGCACCAACAATCGTCGAGGTCGTCCTCGCGAGGAGACGATATGAACAATTTGGTGGTAGACTTGGACGACCCGACCGTAAAACTCTGGGGTCGGTTAGCCGTCTACGCGCTCGTGTTTCTCGCGCCCGGGTACGCAAATTCTGTTTGCGATGAGAGATTTTCCAATCAATACTATCATCCGTTTCTTCGTTTCTCTCTGACTCTCTGACTCTCTCTCTCTCTCTCTCTCTCTCTCTCTGCACGTACGCGTGCTTATAGGTTACTGTTGTTCGCGTTACCGTCGATTCGACTGGGTGGGAACATACAACTTCAACAGCAGCCACGAAAAGCTTTAGAGCAGCAACACCAACACCAACACCGCTGGTGGCAACACGACGAGAAACAGAACGAAAACGACGAACGAGGAGGAATAGATGCAATAGCGGACGATTTAGACGTAGACGCGCTGTTTGAATTAGAAGAAGTGAAACCGCACGAAATGGTTGAAGAGCATCAAACGTCGTCGCGGGGCGACCGGGAGCACGCGCGCGCGCCGTCGATGGAAGGCGACGACGAAGAGGAAGAGAGGGAAGCGTTTGAAGCGACCGAAGGGGGTGGCAGTAGGAGTAGTAATAGTAAAAGAAGAGTTGATAGTGTAGACGATGACAACGTAACAGAGAATAAAGACGCCATAGGAGCTGGAGGAGAGGAAGAGGAGGATAAGTTGGAGAATTTAGACATGTCCTGGAGCGAGAAGGAGGAGCACGAGAACGCGATTAGAGAAGAGGAGGGAAACGCCGCAAAGGGGAGTAGTAGTAAGTACAGCGATAACGATGATGATGCGTTAGACGCAATCAGCGCGGAATCGTCGGCATCGCAAGCGAGAATTAAGAAATTGAAGCAATTGATTAAACCAAGGAAGATGCGCGTGTTTCTTTCCTTGAAAGCTATAAATCCCGGGTGCCGCTATTTATCCGAAGGCCTCGGGAACGTCGAACGAAGTGATCTTCAAGGGAACGGGTACGGAAAATTAGTCACGGATCCTTCTCAGTTATATACCGTTGGAAGTAGTGGTAGTACTAATAACGGTTTAGGAGTCTCCGTGCAGCAGCAAAAGCAAACGATAATTTACGACGGAAACGGAGAGCCGATGACGAAAAAGCCATCCGGCGCGTCCGTCGCGAAAGAAATCGCCTCCAACGCGGGCAGTGGCGGGCTGAGAAAACTCCTCTCTTCCGACGACAACACGAACATTTCTCCGGACGAGGAAGCCGCAAACGCTCGAATCAGTCCAAATAAGTGTCGCGTTCGCTGGTCCACGGGCCGAGACGGCAAGGAAATGTCCACGACACCGATGGAGTTTAAAATGCTCCACGTTGCTCGCAAACAAGCGTTAGAGCTCGAAACGCAATTCCTTCCTCGTCTCCCTCACCGAGATTACGACCAAACGTATAAAACCTGCGCAGTTGTTGCCAACGGAGGCGTCCACCTCCGAGCGCAAAAAGGCAAGGAAATCGACGAGCACGAAGCCGTCTTTCGCATCAACTACGCCCCAGTTTCCGGAAAGTCGTCCGCCACCAACAAAGACTTCTCCAAGCACGTCGGTTCTCGAACAACCTTCGACGTCGTCAATCGTCCAAACTCGGACGCGCTTCTTCGCGGCGCGCACACTTGGCGTAAAGCGGAAAGACAACCTGGCCAATCTGGATTCGCGGGTAAAAACACTCCGGGCAAAACCCGCCGCGTCGCTGCGTTAATCCTCGGCGAACCTCTCATCCGCGATGCTCGCCGAGAACAGTTTTTGCCGCTCATGCGCGCCAACAAAGACAAGGAAATCTACCTCACCACGCCCGAAACGACGTACACGTTTCGCTACGTCTGGCACGAGTTGAAAAAAATCGTCGAAGCTCGCAACCCGGGCAGCAAATACAACGACAAACCGATGACCGGTTGGACTACGGTCATGCTCGCCGTCCAACTCTGCGAAAACGTCTCCTTATACGGTTTCCAACCGTTTAAAGGTGACTCCAAAGACGATCGGTACCACTACTTCGACCGAGTCACCGCGAGCTTAAAAGTGCACTCGTTCGATTTAGCGTTTGAAGTGTTCAAGTTGTTGCGAGGTTTCAACGTCACGTTGATCGATCCCGAGCACGACGGCGATTTCGGGAAACGGATTCAATAGTCATCGTTATGACGCGTAGCTTTAGATATGGATAGATTCTAACCAATTTTAGCCTCATTATTATCATCATCGTCGTCGTCGCGTTGTTGTTCTTTATGGTGCGAGATTTTTTCTTCTTCTTTCAACTGTTTCAGAAAAAGATCGAAGAAATTTTTCCTCACTTTCCTTTCGCTTTTGCGTTCACGAAGTCATCCATCGCGACAAAGTCAGAGGAATAGGGTTAAAATCCTCTGCGTCGCGATAGTTGGGATACTACTACCACTGTTAAAGAGAGAAGAAAGATTGCTTCGTCGTTTACTTAAACATGGTCCAAATCCGAGAAGGGTCAAATCCTCCTCCACCGCAGGTCTCATCACGCCGCCAAAATGACACAAACGTGTTATGCAAACCGATACAACCGAACACAAATAACAACAACAACAATCCACCACCGATGCATCATCAACGAACTCGTAACCACCACGACGTGAACCACGAGGACGATAAGAAAATCGAAACCTCCAAGGAGTCTTTCGTGAAAGCGAACGCGCCGAGACGAATAAAAAAAGTCACTTTTTCGACGATGTCTGGGAGCGAAATCGCGAGAGCGGGCGTTTTACACGTCACGGAAAGGACTTTGTACACACCAACGGAACGCATGCCGTTAGAAGGAGGAATATTAGACCCGAGATTAGGGACGACGAATAAGTCACAGCCGGAGTGTCAGACGTGTAAAGGGAAGATTATGGATTGCAGCGGCCACTTCGGGTATTTGAAGTTGGAGTTGCCGGTGTTTCACGTCGGGTATTTTAAAGCCATCGTGCATTGTTTGCAGTGCGTGTGTAAGGAGTGCTCGTGTTTGTTAATGAAGGAAGAAGAGCAGGAAGAGATGTTGACGAAGTTACGGTCGAGGGAGAAGAAAATTGGAGGCGTCGACCACGCGTACAGACGGGTGATGTTTAAGAAATTGTTGGAGAAGTGCAAAAGGACAAAGGTGTGCTTTCAGTGCGAAGCGGTGAACGGGCCGGTAAAACGTGCGGGACAAAACCTGAAGATTATTCACGAAAAGTATACGAGCAACAAAGCCGAACAGGAGAAAAGAGAGAGAGCGTTTGAAGAGGCTATGAAACACAACGACCAGTTGAGACAACACATCTCGAGAGCGCAGGACGATTTGAACCCGATTCGAGTGTTGCAAATTTTTAAAAGAATCGCTGAAAAGGATTTGAGTTTGTTAGATTTAGCACAGAGACCGGAGAACATGGTCATCACGCACTTGAGCGTACCACCGTGCTGTATTCGACCGTCCGTAGAGTTGGACGGACAAGCCGGGAGCACGGAGGATGATATTTCCATGAAATTGGTACAGATTATTGAGATTAATAACGTGTTGAGGCAAGGGTTGGAACGAGGATTAGCGGTGACAAACATGATGGAAAACTGGGAGTTTTTGCAGATTCAGTTCGCGATGTACATTAATTCAGAGTTGCCCGGGATATCGAGTCAATATCAGAGTCCCGGGAAACCGTTGAGAGGCTTCGTGCAACGCTTGAAGGGAAAACAGGGACGGTTTCGCGGTAATTTGTCCGGGAAAAGAGTTGATTTCACCGCGAGAACGGTCATATCTCCCGATCCAAACTTACGAATCGACGAGGTAGGTTTGCCACAACACATCGCGATGCAGTTGACGTACCCAGAAACGGTAAATAACAACAACATCGCCGAGTTGAGACAGTTGATAATCAACGGCGAAGGAAAATGGCCGGGTGCGAATTTCGTGAAGTCTAAGCAGTCCGGGCATTTTTCGGCTCAATATTTGAAATACGGCGATAGAAATCGAGTCGCGAAAAAGTTAAAACCGGGAGACATCGTCGAGCGGCACGTGCGTGATGGCGACATCGTTCTTTTCAATCGCCAACCGTCTTTGCACAAGATGAGCATCATGGCACACCGAGCGAAAGTCATGCCATGGCGCACGTTACGATTTAACGAGTGCGTCTGTGCGCCATACAACGCCGATTTCGACGGCGATGAGATGAACATTCACTTGCCGCAAACGGAAGAAGCGAGAGCGGAAGCGATCAGTCTCATGGGTGTGACGCAAAATCTGTGCACGCCCAAAAACGGTGAAATTTTAATCGCCGCGACGCAAGATTTCTTAACTGCCTCGTTCTTATTAACCTCCAAAGAAGTGTTCTTTGACCGCTCGCAATTTGGACAATTAGCCGCGTACATGTCAGATGCGTTAGAATCAATCGATTTACCGTCGCCAGCGATTGTAAAACCGATTGAAATGTGGACTGGAAAACAAATCTTTTCCGTTTTGATTCGACCACGCATGCGAGATCAGATTTTCGTCAACTTGGAAGTCTCCGAAAAGGCGTACACAAAAGTGAACCAGCAAATGTGCTCGAACGATGGATATGTTTGCATCCAAAACTCGGAAATTATTTCTGGCCAGTTAGGAAAAGCAACTTTAGGCGGTGGAAACAAGACGGGTCTGTTTTACGTCTTGAACTCCGATTACGGCGCCGACGTGGCTGCAAACGCCATGAACCGTCTCGCTAAACTAGCCGCGCGATGGATAGGTATTCGCGGCTTTTCCATCGGTATAGACGACGTGAAACCGTCTCCTGAATTAGAACGAGAGAAACAAAATCGAGTCGATTCTGGCTACGCCAAGTGCGACGAACGCATCGCGAGCTTCGAGAAAGGTACGTTGGATTTACAACCCGGGTGTAACGCCGAACAGACTTTAGAGGCGGAAGTTTTAGGCGTGCTGTCTGCCGTTCGCGAAGCGGCCGGGAACGCGTGTTTAGACGCGTTACCAAAACTAAACTCGCCTTTAGTCATGGCATTGTGTGGTTCCAAAGGGTCTACAATTAACATCTCGCAAATGATGGCGTGTGTCGGCCAACAGGCGGTTGGAGGCACGCGCCCGCCGGATGGCTTTTTCGAACGTTCTTTGCCGCACTTTAAGCGCGGCGAAAAAACGCCCGCGGCAAAAGGATTCGTCGCGAACTCTTTCTACTCTGGTTTACTTCCAACTGAGTTTTTCTTCCACACGATGGCTGGGAGAGAAGGTTTAGTCGACACCGCGGTGAAAACCGCCGAAACCGGGTACATGTCCAGACGCTTGATGAAAGCGTTGGAGGATTTGAGTTTAGGCTACGATGGGACGGTTCGAAACAGCAGCGGAGATATCGTCCAGTTAGAGTACGGGGACGACGGGATGGAACCAACGTTGATGGAAGGTTCAGAAGGCGAACCTGTAGAGTTGGAACGCCTCATGTTGAGAGCGAAAGGTTTGATTCCTCAGCGAAAACATCCATACGAAGAGAATCCTACACAGACGCCGCCGACGACAAAAAACGGTAGAAAGAACGGTAAAAACGGAGTACACGCGACGACCACACCCGCTGTAAAGTTGGAAGGTAAAGATAAACTCATACTCACTACTGAAGATGCGAACGTTATACTCGAAAAGCGAGGTTTTGGCGAGAAGGATTTACCCGAAGACGACGAAGACGAACGCCTTCGCGCGGGATTACAATACAGCAAAGATAAAATTTCGTACCGTTTCAAGCAATCCGTCCGAGACTATATCTCGTCGCCAAAAGTGCTCGAGCAAAAACTTTCCACGAGACGCGTGGATGCGTTTCTCAAGGCGTGCGTGCAAAAGTATAAATCGAAACGCATCGAACCGGGCACGGCGGTGGGCGCTGTCGGTGCGCAATCTATCGGCGAACCCGGGACACAAATGACGTTAAAAACCTTTCATTTTGCCGGCGTTGCGTCGATGAACATCACGTTGGGTGTGCCTCGTATCAAAGAGATTATCAACGCGACGAAGAATATCTCCACGCCGATCATTACAGCTAAGTTGATTTCGGACAAGGACGTGAAAGCGGCACGGTTGGTGAAAGGACGAATGGAGAAAACGATGCTTGGCGAAATTTGCGAAACTATTTCGGTCGTTTTGCGTCCGTCCGGAGCGTACCTTGAATTCGTACTCGACGAAAAGGCGATCGCTTCACTACAATTGGACGTGACTGCTGAGTCCGCGAGAGAGGCCATATTAGCCGCGCCGAAATTGAAACTGAAAGACCACAACGTCGTCCTCGCCGGGAACCGCGCGATACACGTGATACCTCCTGACGAGAAAGCATCTTCGAAAGATCCTACTGGTAAGAGAGCCATAATCAACGTTTTACAATCATTGCGAACGGCCGTACCAAAAGTCATAGTTCGCGGTTTGTCTTCCGTCACTCGCGCGGTAATTAACAAAGGCGGCATGAGCTCGAAGGACGACAAGGATTCGTTCAATTTGATCGTCGAAGGCACGAACCTTCTCGACGTCATGTCTATCGATGGTGTCGTCGGCGAAGAGACGACGACAAACCACATCATGGAAGCCGAAAGGTCCTTAGGTATCGAAGCTGCGCGTTCTTGCGTGATCAAAGAAATCAACGATACGATGAAGGCCCACGGCATGTCCATCGATTCTCGACATTCGATGTTATTAGCTGACGTGATGACGTATAAGGGAGAAGTTTTGGGCATCACCAGATTTGGGATGGCTAAGATGAAAGAGTCCGTACTCATGCTCGCCTCGTTCGAGAAAACCACGGATCACTTGTTTGAGGCGGCTCTGAGGGGCCGCACGGATCAAATCGACGGCGTTTCCGAGTGCATCATCATGGGCGTTCCCATGCCGATTGGTACCGGCATGTTCAAATTGAAACAGCGGAACGTGGATTTGAAAGTGACCAAGTTGGATCGAGTCATCAACGTAGATGAAGACGATGATGATGATGATGACGACGAGAATGAACATTTGCGACTCGAGCGATCTCAGTACGACGAAGAAGTCGAGCACGAGCACTTCATAAGTGAGATCGAATACACCGAGATTCGTGAGCTTCCGAAACGACCACCTTTATTGTTAGAGTAGCGCAATATATGTAACAACGATTAATACCTGGTACTGAATACACGAATATAATCACCTAAAGCTATACACACACACACGCACACACACACACACACACACACGCGCGCGCGGGGCTACTTATACATTTATATTCAATGAAACTTCTTGATTAACTTTGCCAAAATAGAAGCCGCGTCTTTCATATCGGACAAAAGGCAATGTTCGTCGTCGGCGTGATACGTGCTCATCAAACCAAAACCAATCAGTTGAATATCAAACCCGGCGGATTTCAAATCGTGTACCAGCGGTAGACTCCCCGTCAATGAATACGGCTCTGCTTTTCCTTTCACCTCTTGAATCGAATCGCACATCTTCGTAAACGCCGGAGACGTTAAATCGCACGCGATGCCAGTCAATAAATGTTCGCCCCATTCGATGGACAACTTACCGACTATTTTCTCGCCGCCACTTGGATTTTTCGGATCGTCGATGATGAACTTAGACCACGGACCTCTCGTGGGTAACTCGCCAACTTTTTTATTCATCTCCTCCACCGTTTGTTCCAAAAACGATTTCACCTCCTCCACGTCGTAAAACGGAGTCAAACGAATGTCTCCGGAAACCGTCGCGTCTGGAGGAATCTGATTCAATCCGCCCGGTGCGCAGCGAATCTGCGTCGGTTTCATCGTCGAACTCGTGATAAACTTATACTCTTTCTCTAAATCGCAAGGCGGGAACTTTGTGTAAAACTCCTGCTGCAACTTTGTCGTTGCTTCCATCGCCAACTCGATCGCGTTGATGCCTTTATGCGGCAAACCCGAATGAAACCTGTGCCCTTGACACTTCAAATCCCAAGTAATCGCCCCGGCGGTACCAATGCACGGCTGCGAATCCGCACAATCCACCCAAACTACCGGCCCGCTTTTACAATGATCCAATTCCCCATTCTCCACTAACCCATCCACGCCAATCCCGGGCCCGTTGGCCTCCTCGCTGGCGATGAACACGCACGACAAACTCGTATTCAACTCAAACCCGTCGATTTCGCTCAACTGCGTAAACAACGTCGTCATCAACGCCACGTGCCCTAAACAATCCGTCGTCCCTCTCCCGTATAACTTATCTCCGTCGATGGTCAGTTTAAACGGATCCACGTTCCAACTCTCCGGATCCGCCGGCACGACGTCCAAGTGCGACCCGACAAACGACAGCTGTTCTGAGCCTTTTCCAGGTAATCGAATGATAACGTTGCTTCGTCCGGGAACGTACGTCTTCCTCTCCACGATCAGCTTCCCGCCGTTCTCCACTTTAAAAGGGTCCAAACACTTCAAAACGTGAGCGACCACTCGGTCTTCTTCCGGGACGAACGCGGTACCAACTCCGGTGTTTTGGACAAAACGTGACTCCCCGATGAGCTTTTCGAGCAACTCGAGGAAGCGAGACTCGTTCAGTTGGAGCGCGTCAAGAGCGAGCTCCGTGTCCGTGGTTGTAGACGACGACATCGAAAGGGTTGTCTTTTTATTAGTATTACTCTTCCTCCTCTTTCCGTGAAGAAAACGGGAGGTGGTGTGCTTCGTGTTCTGTTTGGGGGTGAAGGCGAGAGAAAGGCGAGAGAACGAGCGCAAGGGAACCATGGAAAAGTGAGGAAATGTGATGGATTCCGCACGAGTGTGTGCTTGCTGCTTCTACTAAAACTAAAACTAAAACTAAAGTATTCAAGAAGATTAACAATACTTCGGAGGATTCAAATCGTTCCCTTTCGGCGCGTACGTGAAGACGTGTTCGATTTCAAAGTTGCCGCCGCCGGATTCATCGAACACAGCGGAAGAAGAAGAAGAAGAAGAAGCGCTCACTATGTTCCCGTCACCATCGAGTGGAACACCGTGCGCGCCCCAGAAGCTTCTCGAACTTTTCGGGAACTGTAAACCGCGTTTACCTAACGCAAATCCTAACGCGAGTGCGGCGGAGCACTCGCTATCGCCGGCGTCGTAAACGAACGCGCACCGGACGCGTTTGCCGTTGCGAGCGAATTCGTGTCGGTCTCGCGCGTTGATCGCGCGAAGATAATCGAGTAACTCGTCGTCATCCGTGTTGGCTTTGTACGCTTGGGAGATCGAGAAGGATTCGTAATCTAAAACGTCCGATAATGGGAGCGCGTCTAAGAGCGCGTGGGCAAAGTGATCGTCGTCGTCGTTCGCGTTGGCATTTTTCTTGTGCAACAGAACCGGAATGCAATCCGACCACAACGCCAACGCGATGTTTTTTGTCCAATGATTTCTCTCGTCTATGTCTTCATCACCTTCCGCGTCGTTTGGTACGATAACCACGCAAAATGACGCTCTAAATCGCATGTCTTCTACATCGGATACCTTGTGAATCCTCCGTAAACGCTTCGCCTCATCGTCGTCCCCTAATACGCTAATCAACGCGTGCGATTGTCTCTTCGATTTCAACTTTTCCGCTGTTTCGTCGTTTTTCCTTGCCTCGGACTCGGAAAACGCGTCTGGAATCACCACTTCTCGAAAAACGTCCGTCGTTTGCCCTCGCACGTCTCTCGACGCTCTCAAAAACAAGCAATTCGCGCAGTGCGCTCGCCAATTCGGAAACACCGCATCCATTCCTACTCTTGGCGCCACGAACACGTGATCTAACCCACCGCTCATTTGGAATCGCCCGAGTCGTTTCAACACGTCCACGTAATACCCCTCAATCGTCTTCTCGTCCAACTTCTTCTGCGTCCTCAAACACTCCGGATACGCCGGAACGAAAAAGTGCGTCGCCTCGCTCTTCTCGCTCGTTCTTAACTGCGTCGAGTACAAAAACATCCGGTGTAACAGCTGCTCTGATTCCACCCTTTCGCAATCTTTCGGCGCTAACTTTGCGATTTCGGATATCTCTCGCGACGAGTACACGTACACCTTCGTGTTTGCCAGCGAAAACTGCTTCTGTTCTTCCTCCTCTTCCTCCTCTGATTTGCTCACACTCAAACCCTCCTGTTGATTATGAGGACGATGATGAAAGCTCTCCTCTCCTCGCGCCATGCTCAGCGCGTACTCGTGAGGACTCTTTTGCAAAAACTGGTGGTGCGTATGGTGCGTTCCGAACGCGTATAAAGGTTCTCGCCCGTATTCATCGTTTAAGTGCCGCCCTCGAGATGATGATTTCCCGAAGAAGAGAACTCTGAACGCGAGGGAAAAGAAGAGGAAAACGATGCAACAAATAGCACGTTTGGTGTGCTTGCGCTTCTCTCGGTGAGAGAGGGAAGTGCGCGAGAACGGGGGTTTTGGAGGCATTGTTGCGAGGCAACCAACGCGCGAGAGTATGCGCGTTGTTGTGTGTATGTGTGTGTTACTTTTTATGCGCGTTTTTGAAGTGAAGATTAGATTTGTGTGTGAAGTCTTTCTCTTGAAAGAAGCCAGAAACTGCGCACGACGCGAACACGTCTACTCTTCGTTCTCTCTAATGTATATCTATATCTACATATACTACTTTATTCTAAATATCAATCGATCTCGATTTCATTAAATTTAACACGGTCCCCACCGATGCTCTCACCCATAGCTCGCGCGTGCGCCTCTTGGTTGTACCAGTTTTGGGCGTCGTTGACGCGCGAGCGAAACTGCGCCTCGGCTTCTATCCTGCTTAGTTTCGGGATTAGAGATTTCATCTTAGAAATCCACTTGGAGACTTTTTGTAAAGCTGGATCGCCTTCATTGGCGGCATCGAATGTGTTGGCGGATACGCCACCGTTGAGGACACAATCGGCAAAATCCCACAGGCGGACGAATTGCCAGACGTCGTCCGGGTTGTTGAACTCTGGATTGCGAGAGGAGAATAAGGCGTCGCCGACGAGTGCTCGCGCGGCGAGGTCTCTCGAACATTCAAAAGAGACTCGGAAGGCTTCGACGTCTACGCTAGCGTCTACTGGGGAAATGGTAGAGGGAAGAGGTACATCTTCCTCGCTTTCATCATCGCTTTCATCCTCATCGTTTTGTCTTTTTCTCGTCAGCGGAGGACCGCGTTCGATGCGCTTGAGGCATCCGCGAAATCCGTACAAGGCTAAACCGTCGCGAATATACGCGGAAAACGTATCACGGACTGGGAACCACCTCAAGATGAAGGTGACAGCGGGTAAAGAGCTGTCGTTACTGACGGCATTCGCGAGCTTTTGCGATAACTTCATGGAGAATTGCTTCTTACTCGCCGCGTCGATGGTATTACACGAAGAAACGCAACGCAAGATACTTTTCACGCACGCATCAAAACACGCGCCCGAGGCATCCGAGCGCGGATCGAGTCGAATTTTGGCGATAAGTTTTATAATTTCTGCGCATCCATCTGCGTCAAACTTTTCGCTCTTCGCGTGTGTCAACGGCGCTTCATCTTGAAGGTAATTGTAATCGCACAGAGCGCGAATGGCGCTCACGACGCCCAAGACGTTGACGGAAACGTCCGGGCGTTCCTCGTACACCGTCCCTTTCGACTCTTTCTTTTTATTTTTCTTCTTGCTCCGTGTTGGTTTCACCATCAAATCGTACTCGGATGCCGGGAACGAGTCGTCGATGCCAACTTTCTTGAGCGCATTTAAAGCGTCTTGCGACGACCAAGTTCCGGAAATTTTAGCATTAGGGGTTTCCGCGAGCGTTGTTATTTTGCTACATTCGACATCCAACACGATGACGACATCGTCCGCCTTCTTTTTCGAGTTCTTAATTGGCGTGGAGCTGTTACGACTAACACTGCTGCGCCTCTTCTGCCTCCAGGATCGCTCTGACTTTGCGACGGCTAACACCGCTTCGAAGGAGGTGTTCGTGAGCGTATCCATGTTATCACCGTACCACGATCCAATTATACTCTCCCCGCCGTTTCCTCCCTGCCGTTCGTTTTCGTACAGCGCGAAAATCAAAGCATCTCTCGCCGCAAAAACAATCTCTTTGTTCTTCGAAGTGTGTGTTATTACGTTTAACAACCATGGAAAAAGTGCATTCGGATCGTCGCACATTTTACTCTTCTCGGCGTATCTCAACCACCTACCCAACAAAAGTTCCGCGCATAAATTCATGTGTTCGCTCCTGTTCTCCGCTCGTTGCATAAACGCTTTACATACCGGACCATCCGGAAATAACTCAAACGGCTTCTCTTCGAAATTATCAATCTCGTAAACTCCTCCACCTTCCACACTCGCCGTACTTTTCTTCATCAGCGCTTTACTCGCAATCGTCTTCATCCTCCCCTTCGGCTCCGGCCTCATGTCCAACTCTTGATGCAACTTATCCGCCTTCTCCTTGTCAAGAGCTTGTTTGAATAATTTATCCGTTTCCTTATCCTCTTCCTCGTACATTTCCTCCACCTCTTCATCCTCTTTCTCTTGTTGCTCGTGCTTTGCAACCATGCTCTCCTCCATCTCGCGTTGCTTCCTCTCCTTCTCGTGTTCCTCCGCGTTCTTCTTAAGCAGCTCGGCGAAAGTGAGTTGCTTCTTGCTCTTAGTATTTTGTCGCTTCGTACTGTTCGTGTTTTCATCTCCGGACACCTTTTCGTCGTCGTTCGAACCACCACTATTACCACCGCTCTTTCGTTTCCGAGTCGAACCGTTCCCATCCATTTTCATCTTCGCTTCGACCTTTTCGAACGTATCTTTATTGTTCGAGAAGAGCAATTTCAAAGACGCATCATTTTCCGACTCGCTCTCTTCTTCGTTTCGTTTTATTCCTGTTTTTTTCTCCCTCTTCTTCTTCCGAATCGTCGTCGCGTCGTCCTCGCTGTTGCTAATCGCGCCAGACGTCGTCGGCGTCTCCTCCACGTTCTCTCTTTCCTCGTGAACGTCAATCTTCTTCTTCTTCTTCTTTTCGTCCGATTTTCGTACCGTCGTCGTATTTTTCTTCCTCCTCGAATTGAACAACAAATCCTCCTCCAAATCGGAACTCTCGCTCAAACCGTCCGGAAGTTCGTCTAACTGCATTTTTGTCTTCTTTTTTGCCTTGGAAACCATTCTTTTTACCTCCTCCGATCAAAAGCGCGCGCTGCTACTAATGAGGTATTCGCGAGCGATTTTTAAAAATTTGTTTTTCTCGTGTGGGAATTTAATTGGACGCCACCAAAGCAAAAAAAAAACCACTGCCTTGTTTTGGATAAAGCGAGAGACGACACAACTACAAAAGAGCGACACAGATGTTCAGACACGCCTCGTGCACTTCTCAAAAGATGTTCCTTTTTAGAAACGTTCCTAACGTCGCTGCTTTTTCTGCTCGCGCTACTCGGAGCAAGAGCAGCACTACCACTGCTTTTCACGCGAGGAAGACGACGATCGTTGTCAGAGCGATGTCTGCGGATGCCGGTCCGAGGGATTTGATCGATTTAAGAGTGGGAAAAGTGACGAAATGTACGGTGCATCCAGACGCGGATAAACTGTACGTCGAAGAGATTGATTTACGAGAAGCGGAAGGGCCGAGGACGATTTGCAGCGGGTTAGTTCCGTTCATGAAAGAAGAAGATATCTTGGGGAAAAATGTCATAGTGGTGGCAAACTTGAAGGCGAGGAATATGCAAGGGGTGAAGTCGCACGGCATGTTATTAGCGGCCTCGAACGAGACGCACGATAAGGTGGAGTTGTTAGTTGCGCCGGAAAATGCAAAGTTAGGGTCGCGAGTTGTTTTCGGCGACGCGGCGTTTAACGGCGAACCGGCGAGCGCGAACCAGGTGCAAAAGAAGAAGTATTGGGAGGCGTTTGGACCGGAGTTAGTTACGAACGGGGAGATGGAAGCGAGTTGGAAGGAAGACGGGGCTGTCATGCGCGTAGAGTTGGAGGGTGAAGAAGGCGACGAAGGCCCGACGTTTGGGTCTGTCAAGTGTGAGTCGCTGACGAACGCCTTGGTCGGTTAAAAGAAGTATTTCGAGGAGCGCCGCCAAGCAGTAGGTGATTCGCTTTCGCGAGTCGGCGACGCTTTGATGACTTTTAGGAACAACAACAATAACAACAAGAAAATATCCGCGCGAAATACAAGATCAGTGTAGTGTTACTGCTCTTTCCCTCTATATAATCAAATCAAACCGCACGTTATGCACACTCTACATACTACTAAACTTTGGGCGCGAAACACCAACTTACTTTACCCCGGCCCAACTTTTGGAATGTCGTGATGTTCGCTCAATCTCCCCAACTTCTCGTTAAACAGCCTCACCTTATCCTTGTGACTTAACTCCGCGTGCTCCAATATTCTCTTCTTGCGTTGTTGTCGACTTCGTTCCTCGTGCGCTTTTTCCGCGTCCGTTCTCGTGTCCAACTTGTTGTTGTTCTCGTCCTCCTTCTTTTCCCGACTGCTTGTCCGCTTCTGAAAATGCTCGTCGTCGTCTGAATCGTCGTCTTCGTTCAACTCGACGTATTTTCGCTTCCTCGTCTCGTCGTCATCCTTGTTCTTCTTCTTCTTCTTTTTCTTCTTCTTCTTCTCCCTTTTCTCTATCGCGGCGCCTTTCAGTTTCAGCTTGCCGCCAACCACGTTCTCGAATCCCATCTTGTGCGGTTCGTGACGCGTTCTTCCGGAGACCAAAGGGCTAAAACCTACACCCTAAATTCCAAAAGAAAGAAGAAAAAATTCGACGCCTTCTTGATCCGTTCTCTCTCTCTCTCTCTCTCTTCATCACTTTCCACACGCGCTTTCACACAACAAAAGCGCACACAAAAAAATAAAGGAGTAAAATGACTTCCAGCGGCATCGAGCTGCGCATCGGGAACAAGTACCGCGTCGGGCGAAAGATAGGAAGCGGGTCTTTCGGGGATATATATTTAGGTGAGAAGAGAAAGAAAGAGATTTTTTTTTTTTCCCAAGCACAGCTTGTGTGTTGTGTTGGTTTTTGTCGACACCACGAGTCTATTCGCGTAATGAAAAGAAACGCATCATCAACCTTTACCTACGCGTACGACGACGGATGATGCGAATTGATTTCGCCCTCGACCGATCCAAAATACGATGAATAATATACTGACGACTCTTTCTTTCGCACAGGAACGCACATACAAACGGACGAGGAAGTTGGAATTAAGCTGGTACGGATTTCGCGTTCAATTTGCTCGTTTTCTCTCTCGCGTTCCGTCGTTTCGGGCCACGAAATCACATTTTTGCGGAGAAGGAAACACAACCTCTTCTCTCGTCGCGGAAACGTTCTTATCTGGTCATCTTTCGTTGTTTTTGTTCGATCGGGGACGAGAGGATCGAACGAACGATGGATTCTTTTGTTCTCTGACGTAATATCTCTTCCGTGTTTATTATCACATCGTGCGCGCGCGTGCAAAACACAAAAACAGGAATCGTGCAAAAGCAGACATCCGCAACTTTTACTCTACGAATCGAAACTCTACAAAATCTTGCAAGGCGGCACCGGCATCCCGAACGTGCGATGGTACGGCGTGGAAGGTGAATATAACATCATGGTCATGGATCTGTTAGGTCCATCGTTAGAGGATTTGTTTAATTTTTGTAACCGGAAGTTATCGCTGAAGACGGTTTTAATGTTGGCGGACCAACTGGTTTCGAGAATCGAATACGTGCACTCGAAGTCGTTTATTCATCGAGATATTAAACCGGATAACTTTTTGATGGGGTTAGGGAAACGCGCGAATCAGGTGAACATAATCGATTTCGGTTTGGCGAAAAAGTATCGCGATCCAAAAACGCACATGCACATACCGTACCGCGAGAATAAAAACTTAACCGGCACCGCGAGGTACGCCTCGATCAACACGCACGTCGGCGTAGAGCAAAGTCGAAGGGACGATTTAGAATCGCTCGGGTATGTTTTGATGTATTTTTTGCGAGGATCGTTGCCGTGGCAAGGTTTGAAAGCGCATACGAAGAAAATGAAGTACGAAAAGATTAGCGATAAGAAGATGACGACGCCGATTGAGATTTTATGTAAAGGTTTCCCTCCGGAGTTTGTGTCGTACTTCCAAGTCGTTCGATCGCTGCGATTTGAAGATAAGCCGGATTACTCGTTTTTACGCAAATTATTCCGAGATTTGTTTATTCGAGAAGGGTATCAGTACGATTACGTGTTCGATTGGACGATATTAAAGTATCAGCAAACGCAACAGTTATCGAGAGGTATTAGCAACAACGCGAACAACACGACGACGAACAACGAAACCGGGGGTGGTCAAACGACGCAAAGAGACGCGGTGGGGAGATCGAGCGGCGGAGCTGGAGTAGATAAATCCAAAGATCCAAACTGGCGATCGGATTCTAAGGCTGTCAACACGGGGTCGCGAGCTGATAAAACCAGATCGGGTGATAAAGATTTGACGGCGAAAGAGGACGCCAAGGCGAAATCTTCCTCAAGAGATCGAGGCGCCAGTTCTCGGAACAGGCGGGAATAAAAATTTTACGACGAGTTGTATTAGTAGAGTATTTTATAGTAGATAATTGCATGCGAAGAAGTAACAATAATAACGAACCGGGGATGAAGAGATAGACGGAGAGAAAGAGAGAGACAGAGAGACGTAGAGAGGTGCCAAGTTGTTTGATACATGTTATACGTTATATAAAATGAAATGTAAGCACCCCCGAAAAAAGCAGGATCTACTGCGAAAGATTTCTTCTTCTTCACCACACTCTTTCCGCGCGCAAAGAAGGAACAACAACAACAAAAAGAACAAAAAGAACAACAAAAGAAACATTACATGCAACAATGACCAGCGAAACGTCTCAAGACAACCACGATTTTACCAACAATAACAGTTTCATCGCCGGCACGCAGTTCACTCGGACCAAAACCGTCTCGTTACTGGAGCAAATGAAAGAAAACGAACGAGAAGAAAAGATTGACAATTTGTTCGACAGCGGCGAGTTTTTAAAGACGAAAGACGACGACAACGATTCAGAAGACGACGACGTGGAAAGACTGCTGAACGTTTTCGGCGAGACGCTAAAAAAAGGCGACGAGGAAGAAGACGAAGAAGAAGACGAAGAAGAAGAAAAGAAGAAGAAAGAGGAGGAGGATTTTCGGCAAATTTTCGATGTCGATGGAAAGAACAGCTCCGGACGGTTGATTTTGAAAGTCGTGCCGAGCGACGGTTGGACGGAAGGGATGAAACAAAAAGTTTCGAAGGACGCGCGAGACGTGAGCAAATGGGACCAGAGAGAATTGGAAGTGCCGATAAAATTAGCCGAGCGTTTGCAAGAGTACCAGAGAGATGGCGTGCGGTTTTTGCACGGGTTATACGCGCGAAATCTTGGCGGTTTGTTAGCGGACGAGATGGGTTTGGGGAAGACCGTGCAGGTCGTGGCGTTCGCGACGGCGTGCTTGACGGCGAAGATACCAAGGGGTGGGTTTGGCGGTGAAGGCAATGGGAGGAGGATGGTGAAAGGTGGAGTGTTGATGAGAACGACGAAGAAGAGCATTTGGCAAGACGATTCAGGCGAGGAGGAGGAGGAGGATTTGAAAAAGAGCGCGAATGACAAAGAAGACGACGACGAAGAGGAACGCGCAGAAGAAGGAGGAGAAGAAGAAGAAGGAGAAGAAGTGATAGATATGGAGGAAACGAGGTATGACAAATGGGGTAAGCGTGAAGTACTCTCCGAAGAAGAGGCAAAGAGGAGAGGCGTCAACTCGAACAATCGAAGACCGATTTTAATCATCGTTCCGGCGACGTTGATTGATAACTGGAAGAACGAGTTTGAAAAGTGGGGCGAGGCTATCGGTGACGACGAAATATGGGACGTCAATGTAGCAGTTGCGCACGGGAATAACAGAGAGGTGGTGTACGACGACATTGAGAACCATCGCGGTGTGGACGTGGTGATCACGACGGTAAACATCATCTCCAGAGATATCCAATCAAATCCAGATTTTAACATTTGGACGAACACCAACTGGGATTTTTGCGTCATCGATGAAATGCACAATTCGATGAAGAACCCGAAGACGCAATCGTCTAAAGCAATGCGCCAAATGAAATGTCAAAAAT
Organism: Bathycoccus prasinos; assembly: GCF_002220235.1. NCBI lineage: Eukaryota > Viridiplantae > Chlorophyta > Mamiellophyceae > Mamiellales > Bathycoccaceae > Bathycoccus > Bathycoccus prasinos. The sequence goes on from NC_024006.1 coordinate 366,714, forward strand.
TTGGCTTAACTGGGACGCCTTATCAAAATAAAGCCGAGGAATTGCACACGATATTTGATGCATTGAATTCGAACTGTATTGGTTCGTTATCTCATTTCAAATCGTATTACGAGAGACCGATGCACAAAGCGCGAAGCGCATCAGCGAGTGCATACGAAATTGGACTCGGCAGAAAACGCGCGATGCAGTTGAATGGTTTACTGAGCATTTATATGCTGAAGAGAGAGAAGAAGCGCGTCTTGAAAGCGGGGACGATGAAGAAAAAGACAGAGAAAGTCGTATTTTGTGATTTGGCTCCAGCACAAAGAAGAGCGTACGAACGCATCCGCGAATCGACGAGTGTACAGTTGATATTGAATAAAGATAGTCCATGCGATTGTGGAAGTGGTGAGAAAAGGAACAAGTGTTGTTATCCTGCTAATGGCTTGAACGACGATGATGGGGACGAGATGTGGTGTGCTTACGGACCGCACAATAGACACGGACGGACATGTCCGATGTGCGTCGGATTCGCGTGCGTTTTTGCCTGTCGTAACGTCTCGAACCATCTCGAGCTTTTAAAACCGTTTGATTTACCCCCAAACCCGAAAGAAGAAGATGTGGCAAAGTTCAAACGCGCGCAAGCGGTGGCTAAAGTTGCTCTCGGCGACGAGCTCGATGCGCTCGGGGGATTGCGACCGCAACAAAACTTTCTCGCCGCTTCAAACTTTGACCATTGCGGTAAAATGAAAACGCTCAGTATTTTACTCGAGCGGTTTTACAAGAGAAACGATAAAGTTGTTTTGTTTTCGTATTCCGTTCGGTTGCTAAACGTGATGAATGAATTCGTCAAGCGCAAGGGATATGTACACGTACGATTAGATGGCGGCACGCCGGTGAAAGAGCGTCAAAAAATTGTCGACGATTTTAACAAACGGGGCAGTTGTTTCTTGTTTCTCATGTCCTCCGAAGCCGGCGGTGTCGGCCTTAACGTCGCCTCGGCGAATAAAGTGATCATTTTTGATCCGGCTTGGAATCCTGCGAAAGATTTGCAGTCGCAAGATCGCGTGTACAGATTGGGCAACAAGCGCAACGTGGAAGTGTACAGATTAATTTCCGCCGGTACTCTAGAAGAGCTCGTGTATTCTCGTCAGATTTATAAACTGCAAATGGGATCGACCATGACGGATGGCAAGATGGAACGACGAATCTTCGAAGGCATCCAAGGTGACAAAACGAAGAAAGGCGAGTTGTGGGGCATCGTGAACTTGCTCAGACTGAACATGGCGGGAAAGGTTGAGGTTCGCGAAAAAGTAGAAGAAGAGAAACGGAAAGACGAAGAAGAGGACATCATCAAAGAGGAAGGGCACCAAGGCGAAGACGGATTTAACTTTAGAGTTGCGAAAGGTTTAGATCAAGACCAAGCTCGTGATATCGGTAACGCTTTAGAAGAGGAACGGGAAGCGGCAGCGAAGCGAGGCGAGAACATCTTCGAAGGCTTGCTCAACGAGGAGGAGGAGGAGAACGACAACAACGAGAAGAACCTCCAAGCGTTGCACACCATGGACCATAACAAGATCTTCGGCGTGAGCGAAAAAGAGAAGAAGCGCATTGAGGACGCCGAGAGAGCTTCGAAGAACGAAAAGCTATTAAGCCGCCTCGCTAAGAAGAGGAAAGAGGCGGAAGCGGCAAATAAGGAAGGCGGCCAACGAGGAGGATTCTCCATCAGAAACCGAAAGAAGAACGCGCTCGATCCGCACGAACACGCGGTACAAGACATCGCTTTACGCGCGATGGCAAAATACAACAACGTTTCTGAACTTGATTTTGCCAAGCACTTCTTATCTATAAAGAACGAAGAGGACGCGCAATACGCGCTAATGCGGAACGTGGAAGGCTTAAGAAGCGAGATGGATGATTTCGACGACGACAACGAAGAAGAAAATTAAATTTTAGGGGTGTTTTACACTCGCGGTACAAAAAAAAACAGAATAGAACGCGCATGTCAATGCAGCGCGTTGGCAGCAGCAACATTTTAGGAGCGATAGTGACAAAGTGTTGAACAAACACTTCATCGATTGTAAATTTACGACGCAGCATTATCAAAAGAATTCGCGTATTAAATATACATTGACATCAAAATCAGAAAACCTCTCGCAGTAGCCGAGCGCAGACTTCTTTATCCATCCCCATGACTCCATCTTCGCTCCCATCAATCTTCGTCACGAACGGCCTCACTTTCTCGTGTTCTACCATCAGACCTCCCGCACACCACATGACCTCGCCTTCATTGATCAAAAAATCCATCGCCTCCTCCGAGATCTCCTTAAAATGAATCGTGCACACGTCCACGGAACTCGCCGACGCGCCCGTCGCCACGTCCGTCACTCTGATCGAACCAACCGTCGAGCACGGATTATTCTCCTTATACGACCGCATAAAGATCCTCGCTTCTTCCTCTGTCTCTGGTTTCTCGCGTATTTTACCGTCAAAAACCACCACTTGATCGCACGTGATTAACAGCGTCCTTCTCTTCTCTTTCGCTCCTTCCTCTTCCTCAGCCTTCCGGATTCGTTCCAAAATCGCCTCGGCTTTTGCTCTCGCCAACGCTTCCACCAACCGCGAAGGATCCTCGAATCGAATCGCTTTTTCGTCTATATCCGCCGATATCGTCGCGTATTCAATCTTCATCTCGTTCAAGATTTGTTTTCTCGTCGCCGATTTGCTCCCTAAAATCACCCGGATATTTTCTTTCCTCAACCTTTCCCCAACATCATCCATTGTATTGGACGAACAAGACGCCGTTTCGCCGCTGATGCTTCTCGTGAAAGCTTTTCTCCCTCTCGTCAAAGAAGAAGAACGAGATAAAGAACGAAAACCACAGTGAGTAGAGAGAAAGAAAGCGACGCTAAAACGACGCGAGGAGAGCGAAACTAAGCGCATGTGATTATGTGGAAAAATGAAGCAATTCACTCCTACTACTATAACACAACGCTACACGCTACGAGTCTATCTACCCCGAGAACTACGACCACACTCCGCGAAAAATGAAGAATTACCGAGGACTTTCCTCATCCGTATCCTCGTTATTGTTGTGAACGCTGACACCACCACTCTCTTTCTCCTCGGGCTTTTCCAGGAGGTCCCGGTACCTCTTCCTCCACGAAACTTCCGCCTCGTTCGGATCCATGATTTGCCACGCCTGCGCGAACGCGCGCGCCTCTCTTGCCTCCTCTCTCGTGTTTTCTTCTTCGTTTTCTTTCGTTTTCGTCAAGAAGTGTTCGCATTTGGTTTTCAGCGAGGATAAAAATTGTCCTTTCTTCTTCTTCTTCGTCTCGATGTCTTCGATGTCGTTCTCGCTTTTCGAACCACTTTTGCTCCTTCTTGTCGGGAGTGGTTTCCCGGTGTGATTTTCAATCGATTTATAAAAGTCCTCCCAAAACTCTTCGCAGTTGTCCATCTCGCCGTATCGGTAGTATCGAGTCAGTTGGAATCTCGGCGCTGTGATGTTTTTCGTCGCGTTAGAGAGAGAGAGAGAGAGAGAGAGAAAACATCGGTCAGTCGTGCACTCAAAGCAGAGAGAGAAAAAAGAGCGGAGAACGAAACGCACAGTAACACTCCCAGATTTTCCCGAACGCGAGTCCAACCGTTTCTTGTTGTTGTTCTCCTCGATGATTTTCGGTCGCAGAAGTAGTACTCCCAACAGTTCGTCTGGATTCGTTTGATTCTTCGTCTTTGCTATTCTTCTTCTCAGCGCCACCGAAAGGAAAGGCAAAAGAAACGGGCATATCTTTACCAGCAAAAGAGGTGATTTTTCCCCGCGATGTGACGTTATAAAGAAGAACGCGCATTTATTCACACACACACAGCACACACTCTCGCGAAAGAAGAATGGCACACGCAGTTCACGGATTTTGCGCTTCTGTCGTTGCGTTCACGTCGTCGACTTCGAGAGGGAGGAAAGTTCGTTCTTTGTCTTCTTCTTCTTCTTTGAATAACAACGGTACCATCACATGGTCTGTGACACGTCGTTTTCCCCGGGGGCGTATCTTCTCGAAGACGACGAGGAAGAACAACAACGGCGCAGTCGCGGAACCGAGCGGGGATGTCGAGCTTGACTTCGGCGCGCTCTCGAGCGAGTCCGTGTGGATAAACCCAGCGAATAACGAAAACTATACGCTCCAAACGCAAATCTTAAAGCTCACCCACGACACGACGGTTATCCGCTCCTTAGACTGGGACCGGGACAGATTCGATATCGAATTCGGCTTAGAGAAAGGCACCACGTATAACTCGTACGTAATCAAAGGCACAGAAAAAACAGTTTTAATCGATGCGAGTCACGAGAAATTCGAACAGTTATACATGGATTCCTTAGCTTCGGTGGTTGGAAACGACGATTTGAGTTCGATCGATTACGTCGTGTGTTCGCACACGGAACCGGACCATTCCGGATTGATCGGCAAAGTGTTGGAACGAGCGCCGAACGCGACCGTGGTCGGGACGAAAGTGTGTTTGGCGTTTTTGGATAACTTGGTGCAAAAGGAGTTCAACAAGTTAGTCGTGAAAGGTGGAGACGTGCTCGAATTAGGCGACGGGAGGCAGTTGAAATTTGTTCCGGCGCCGAATCTTCACTGGCCGGATACCATGTTCAGTTACGACACGGAGAGCGAGTTCGTGTACACGTGCGACGCGTTTGGCGCGCATTACTGCACAAAGGACGTCTTCGACGAAGAGTTACCGAAACTCATGCCGCATTTTAGTTTTTACTACGAGTGTTTGATGAAACCAAACGCGCGATCGGTGTTGACGGCTTTGAGGAAGTGCGAGGCTGACGGAGTGAAGTTGTCCACGGTGTGCACCGGACACGGGCCAATTTTACAACGCAACTCAGAAGAACTCATCGGGGACTATAAAAAGTGGTCCGAGAAAGCTTTGGAGAAAGCGAAATCGTCCGTGGTTGTTTTTTATACCGCGGATTACGGGTTTAGCGATCGATTGTCGCAATCAATCGCCAGAGGTGTGGTGAAAACCGATTGCGAAGTGGCGATGTTGGATTTGTCCACCTGCGACGCGCAGCAAATCGTCGAGGAGGTTGGTCGTGCGAGCGGTATCGTTTTGTTAGCGCCGCCGAACGCGAAGGATGAGATACAAGATAACGTAGGCGTTTTAATAGGCGCGGTGAAGCCAGGGAAGCAAAAGATTTTGGTGTGCGAGAGTTACGGCGGCGACGACGAACCGGTGGACCCGTTGATGCGTAAATTCGCCGAGATTGGTTTGCAAGAATCGCAGTCGCCGTTGAAGTGCCAGTCGTCGCCGACAGAAGGGACGTACCAGTTGTACGAGGAAGCTGGGACGGATTTGGGTCAGTTGTTGACGCAAAAAGAAAAGTTGAAGGAGATGAAATCGAGCATGTCCGCGGACGTCGCGAGAGCGTTGGGGAGAGTCTCCGGCGGATTGTACATTGTCACCGCGGTGCAAGGGACCGCGAAATCTGCCATGGTCGCCTCTTGGATCGCGCAAGCGTCGTTCGAACCCTTAGGATTTACCATTGCCGTCGCGAAAGATCGTGCGATTGAATCCTTGATGCAAGTCGGCGATAGTTTTGTTTTGAACTGCTTAGGCGAAGACGGTTTCGAAGCGCCGATGAAACACTTCTTGAAACGTTTCCCTCCAGGCGCGGATCGATTCGAAGGCGTGGATTGGAAACCGGCACCGTGCGGATCGCCGATTTTAGCCGACGCCGTGAGTTACGTGGAGTGTAAAGTGGTTTCCAGAATGGACGCGAACGATCACTGGGTGATTTATAGCGAAGCCATCGACGGCGGCGTGTTCAACAAAGACGCGAAAACGGCGTCGCACTTTAGAAAAGTTGCCACGTATTATTAAAAAAATGTACATCACAACAAAGTATATATCCTCTCTCCATCGCTCTCTTCTCCTCACAGATTAATCGTCCCGGCGTACCAACTCGACCTTTTCCTGTCCTTCTCCTTCTTCAAACCGGCGTCGTCCAGAACGCTCTTCGTCGCGCCGACGACCAGCGTGCTCGTCCGCGCCGTCCCGATCGACATCGCCGGCGTCGGCGGCCGTTCCGAAATCTGCGGTAGAATCGCCGCGCACGTAATCGCCACCGCCGTGAGCGTGCGCAACAAAATATTCTGTTTGCGCTCTTTCGACGGGATCGCCATCGTCGTCAGTTTCTTCGACAAGGCTTTGTCGAAGGACTTTTCAACCTCTTTTTCCTTTGAGGTTTTGCTCTCATCATCTCTCGTCCTCTCGTCTTTTTCCTCGTCGTTGTTTTTACTCTCGATTCTGCTCGTTCTTTCCGTTTGTCTTCTTCTCATTAACGACGATGAACTTGTCGTTCGGCCGCTGAAGGATGCCGCCGAGACGGAGTTTCTTCTGTCTCGCGCGGACGATGATTGTTCTCGGAAAGGTCCAATTGCGGTAACGGAAATTACATCGGAGGAGGAACGATGGGTGTGGCGCGGTGCGTTTTTATGCGCGTGTCTTTTCGTCGCACTTCCGAGGAAGCAAGATGTCGACGAATACGTCGCCATGGAGTGAGAAGAACGCATGACAGAGAGAGACAGAGTATGTTTTTACCCCGCGCGTTACAAGTTGTGAAGTGTTTTTTCTTGGGGGAAGTGACACGTAAGGAAAAAACAACACAAAAAAGAGAGGAAAAGTACAGTCAGAGGGGACGAATTCTTTCGTAATCTCTTTCAGGCAGCACGAAAGAGGAGAAAAGAGATCTTTTTTGTTGGCTGTTTTGTATGAACGTATGAAAAGGAAAGCGAAAGCTGTTGCGCGTTTTGTAAAAATAACGTGTCTCTTTTGTACGTTTTCCGATATGGTAATACAACGGGATGTGAATGTAAGAATCCCTCAACAAAACTACTCTCTTTCTCTTTCTCTTTCTCTTTGTGTGTGTGTGTGTATATATATATACAATATCAACCTGTGTGTATCTCTTTTCTGACGCGTATTCGTGCGTGATATTTTTCCTCCTTTTTTTAACTGACGGTGCGGCCAAACGCGACCGCGGAGATGTAGAGATTTTTCGCCCACTTTTCCTTGACGTGCGTTCGTGGAAACGCGGACGTTCTCAGCGTCTCTTGCGTCTCGTCTCCTGGTCGTCGACGAGGGATGGACAAAACGAACGCGGCTTGGTCCGGAGTGGCCGCGCAACACGTGATTCTGAAACCGCAATCCCATCTGCGGTGGATGCCTTCGGACGGGTACATGTAATCCAACTCCGCACACTGATCTACTAAACCGGCATTTCTGGACATGCAAATAGCCCATCTCGTAGCACATGTGGCCATGGAAGTCACGTAAAACCCTTCCTTCCATTTTTTGTTTATCCATTTAAACGGGAACGAGTCGGAAACTTTGTATGATTGTTGCGTGTACGGCGTGCCCTTGGACATGATGACCAAAGCGGACCCGGTCGTCGATCCAGCCAAAGAGGTGATGTAATAGCCATCGTCCCATTGCTCCAAAATCCATTCTTTCGGTAAGAACTGCGTGCTCAAATTCCACATTTGCGCGGAATACCCGGTCCCGGCGTCCATGATTAACGCCCACAACTCTTGCGCGCAAGACACCGAACTGACGAATAAACCGTCGTCGTTGCCTTTTTCAATGTGTTGCTCCACTCTTGAGTTGGCCACGTTGTAGTGATATCTTTGTTTCATCGGTTTGTGCGCGTTGTAAATGGTGATCCACTGTTGCGCCGGAATTCCAATTCTAACCTTCTTCTTCGCCGCTCCTTTATCGTCTTCTTCCAAGTTGCCCATATCCGTCGCTTTTCGTTTCATTCCAACTTTCTTCGCGCCGTCCGTGCTAATCGGTCGTCTCCCTGGTGGACCACACAACGGTTCGAACAACGCCGCCATCGCCGCGTATTTCGGTTCCTCGTCAAATTTCAAGTTAATCACCGCCTCCATGAACTGTCTGTACGCCGGCGGCGAATACCGACACAAACTCTCCGCGCACGTCGCCATCTTCTTCTTACACACCAAAAAGCCTTTGTTATCGCCTTGATAGCCTTGCCACGGCAATCTCCCTTTCAACAAAAACAGCAAAGTGTACGCCAAACTCTCCAAATCGTCTCTTCTCGACGCCGTTCTCCCCAAATGCGCGTGCACGCTCGCGTATCTCACCGTCCCTCGAAACACGTCCGGCCTTTGGTCGTAATCGACGTGCGCCGCGCACACCGGATCTCTCCATCTCGTCGCTAAACCTAAATCAACCAAATACAGCTTCTTCTCCGTCGGCGTCCCCGGTGGTCCGAGTAAAAAGTTCTCCGGCTTAATATCCCCGTGCACGAACCCTTGTCTGTGAAAATTCTCCAAAATTGCCAGCGCTTCCACCGCGATGCACGAAACCATCTCTTGCGACATCGATTGTCCGCACGTGTTCCATTTATCCCACAACGAAGGCCCAAGTAAATCCATAACCATCACGTACCATTCCCCTTGTCTCCCTTTAAAATGTACTTTCGGAACGCCTAAAATTCCGCCTAAAGAATTATACACCGACCACTCGTACGGCGGTCCGTAGTTGCACCCTTTGCTCGATCGGTGCTCGAATTTCAAGGCGATTTCGTTCGCTCCAGGACCGATGTGTTCGTTCGCGCCTTTCGCCGTCGACGTCGTCGCTCTTCTCCCAACGTACACTTGGCCGAAACCGCCTTTCCCGAGTTTCCTTTCCACGATGTATACCGGTGAGCCGCCGACTTGTGTCTGTTTTACGTTTAAGAGAGAAGTTTAAGATCAGATTCCGTCGACGCGCTAAAGTGCGGTGCGCTTTCATCGAAACATCGCCGCCTTTCGCGAAAGAAAGAGAATCAGAGAGAGAGAGAAACGAAACAAAACTTTGAGAGCATAAAAGAAGCGCACCTTCTCTGGAACTGGCGCGGAGGCGCCGTCTTCGTCCGCTTCCGCGTTTTCGCGATCGTCCGTCGGTTCTTCGACCATCTTTTCTCTCGTTATTCAAACGTGTTTTGATTTGATCGATGACTTTACGGAAAGAAAGAAAGTAAAAAGAAAGAGTAGTTTTCGAAAAGAGACTGCGCGACGCCAAGTGATGCGCGAAAAGAGTCGATCAGTTTACTGCGCGCGTGGTGTTTGAGCGCGTTTTTAAGCGCGTTTTTCACGTTTGTCGTTTTGTGTGAAGAGAAAAAGAGCAGATTTTGAGTAAAAGAAGGGAAGAAGGAATTCTGAGATTTTTAGTAAACTCACGCAACAAAGAGCAACAAAAACTCTTTCTCGCTCGAGGAAGTATTACTGTTCAGATGATGATTTGCTACTCTTTTACATAAAACTGCTCAAATCGGTGATGGCACCACCGCAGACTTCGACGACGACGCACCCGTTCGTGTTCATATCGTTCTGCATCTCGCGAATTTTCCCTTCGTACGAGAGCGCTAAACACGCGCCGCACGCCGGTTCGACGAGCGCTCGGTGGTGGTTGGCGAAGTTTTTACACGCGTCGATCGCTTGGTCGTCGGTGACGGTGGTGGAGTGAATTCGGGGGGACTTGCCTTCGCGTTTCCATTGTTTGGTTAAATCGAACGCGGATGGAGAGACTTGGGCGGCGCCGAGGGATTTGGCGACGGAGGTGATCGCCGGCAAAGTGACGAGCTCGTTTTTTTGGACGGATTGGTACAACGAGTCGCATCCGACGGTTTCGCTGACGACGACGTCGGTTTTCGCCCAACCGACTTCGCGTAAACCTTGCGCGATGCCTAGAAGTAAACCGCCGCCACCGACGCAGGTGCATATAAAACTCGGCGGGACGGTTTCGCCGGCGTCTCGTAACTGCGCGCACATCTCGTGCACCAGCGTCGCGTGTCCGGTCCACGTGTCTTCGCCTTCAAACGGGTGCGCGAAAAACGCGTCTTCCTCCGCGACAATCTTTTCCGCGAGCTCGTTCGCTTCCGACCATTGTTTCCCGTGCACGATCACTTTCGCTTCGTACGATTCCAACCGGTCTCGAATAAACTCAGGCGTCGTCTCCGGAACCACCACGGTCGTCTTCGCGCCCAATTTGGATCCGCTATACGCCACCGCCAAACCCGCGTTCCCGCCGCTGCTCGAAACGAACGTCTTCTTTCCATCCAATAGTAATGCCTTCTGACACGCGTACCCTAACCCTCTCAGTTTAAACGACCCGGACGGTTGACAGTTGTCCATCTTGATGTACGTTTTCCGTTCGTTTCTTTCCGAGAGCGGTTGCGAATAAATCAAAGGCGTGGACACGTGCAACGGCCCTGAAGTCGAGAGAAAACCACCACTCTTTTGTTGTTGTTGAAAGGTTTGTGGCAACATCGTCCCTCGAGGACCGAAATTGAACCACTCCAACTTGAGTTGTTCGTCAAAAGCGGAGGAGGAAGAGGAGGCTCGAACGTCATCGTTTCTTCGTCTTTGTTTCTTCGGATGACGATTCTTCTTTAACAACTTCGTCCTCGAATAATCGGAAGAAGAAGAAGAAGAACAAAAAGAAGAAGAAGAAGAAGCCGTTGATCGAAACGACGACGACATGAGTATCTCTTATTACTAACTCTCTCTCTGCTGCTATGGTTGTATTGCTATTAAATATTTCTATCGTGCTATTTTAAATGCCGCCCCTTAATGAAGCTCCTCTCTAATAGGACTAATAGTACTACTCAAAGTATTCTTCTTCTTCCTCTTCCTGAGTTTCGCCGCGTGGTTACTCTTGTGTCGAACAGCCACGCCTTTACTCTCGAAATACTTCGCCAATTTCACCTTCGATATGCATTTCATCCGCAAACCGTTCTGGCAAAGGGTCTTGACCTCGTCCAAGTCGAGCGGCTCCATGCGCAAGATGGAAGCGTACACGTCGCGAGAGGATCTGAGAAAGGCGGTGAGTTTGGCGTCGAGCGCTCGCTCGTCCGTCTCATCTTCTTTTTCTTTTTCTTCTTCTTCTTCTTCGTCCGTTCTCGGTGTTCTTTCTCCTCCTCCTCTTAAAGTACTCGTCGTTGCGTTCTTCCGTTTCTTTGTCGCCATCCCGACGCCGACGGCGTTCGTTGCGTTGTTGTTGTTGCACGCGTTCTGATCCCGTTGACTTAAACTCAACAACTCCTCCTCCAACCGCTGCGAATACGCCGCCCCGTCGCCTCTCTCCACCATCTTCTCCGTCCAAATGTTCATCAAACAATCAATCATAGCCGTTCGTGAACCGAGTCGTTTCATACCAAACTTCGCCAACTCTTTCGCGAGCTCTTGGTCGGTTTTCGTGGAGTATTCCGGAGGCGACGAGAGAGGCGCTCCTAATCCTCCTCCTTTTCCTCCTCCTCGCCCTCTTTGCGCGTCGTCGTCGTCTTCCTCGTCGTCGAAATCGTTTCGCAGAAAAGAACTCTCCTCCAAAGGTGTTGGTTCCGCCTCCAAAGTCTGTTGGTCTTCTTCTTCTCTTTGTGATTGCTTTTCCTCGCACCTCTTCTCCGCCGCTCTTTTCAATAACCGCCACGCCAGCGGTTGCGGTTCTTCTTCTTCTTCTTCTTCTTCTTTCTCTTCCTCTTCTCGCGTCAAGTCGATCGGCGCCGAGGAAGAAGACAACAAACTCTTCTCCTCCACCTCTTCTTTGTCTTCTTCTTCTTCTTCTTCACCCGATGAAGACACTTCCCCGGGGAGCAGTAAAAAACCTCGCTCGTCCCTGCAAACAAACAAACGATTATAACGCGTCCTTAGTCTCGGTTTTCAGAGAGAGAGAGAGAGAGAGAGAGAGAGAGAGAGAGAATGCGCGAAGAAAGAGCACATCGCGTGCACACGAAGATGCGTAAAACCAAAAACGGGGAAGAAGACAAACAAATAAATCTCACACTCACGTTGGAAACCCGGCTCGATTTAAAATTTCTCTCTGACACTCTCTCAAAGAATCCGTGCCTAAATGAAGCATGACATCTTGCCAGCACGGTAAAAGGAGACGAGTAAGAGGAGGAGGATTTCCGGGCATCTCTCTCGTCTCTCTTCTCCTTTGCAACAACAAGCGCGCGCAGCAAATATAAAATGACGTTTTTTTTTCTCTGTGTGTGTTTCTTTTTTCTGTTCTGTGACGGGTTGCGGTGTTGTTTCGAAAGAGAAAAAAATAATAATGTGAGCACTTTCTGTGCTCGACAGCTCTTTCTTATGGGAGAGAAAATTCATATCGGATGCCTCTTTTCACACGTCATGTACGCTCGCGAAAACACACTCCTCACGTGACTGTTTCCGCATTTTTTATCGTATCATCTCTTCTCTCTCGTTTTTAACACACAGAAGAAGAAAACAGAACACATTTACACAGAAGAAGAAGAAGAAGAAGAAGAACATAAAGAGCAGCGCAAAGAATATGTCGACGAGTTGCTGTAACGTGTCGTCGTCTTCTTCGCGCGCGTCGTCGTGGAGAAAACTTTCCCCTCGTCGTCATCACCGCGAGACGAAGATGATGGATAATAAAAAAGCGACGAAAACGAGAGGAAAGAGCGTTCCTCGCGCAAAGCAGGAGGAGGAACAAGAACCCGCGGAAGAAGAAGAATCGAATCCAAAGAAAGGGAGAAACACGAAATGGTTGCGTCGGGCGTTTAAGACGTACCGGGATATCTCTCAAGACGGTTTCGTGCAACAAATCCCAACCGCGGAGGATTTGACCAGTGGCGTGGAGAAATCGCTGAATAAGAGAAATCTGTCGTTGCCGGATTTACCGGACGCGGAGGACGTGAAAGAGTTGATTTCGAGAGACCCGAAAGAGTTCATTCCGGAACTTCCAGAGTTTGAACTTCCACGGCTGGAGAATGTCGTCGAGGACGCGAAACCGTTCTTGGCGAGTTTAGCGGATGGGATTAAGAAGTCGTTCGCGAAGCGAAACATCGACGTTCCAAAAGTACCGACGAGCGTGGAAGAGGTGAGAGAGACGGTCGCGGAGAAGACGAAGTCGGTGAAAGTGCCGGAAGTGCCCGATGCGGGCAAATTGGCGAGAGGTGTGAAAAAGTCCATCGCAAAGAGGAAAGGCGGGGCGTACGAAAGCGCGGACGAAGGCGCGAAGGAGGCTGAAATTAAAGCCGCGCTGAAGAAAGCGGAAGATGTCAAGGCGAAGTTTAAGAAGATGGAAGAGGAGGTGGCGAAAGCGAAGCGAGAGAAGATTGAGGCGGAACAAAGAGCGGCGGCGGAAGCGATGGAGGCGGAAATTGCGAAGAAAAAAGCGGAGGCGGAAGCTGCCGAACAAGCTGAGAGAGATGCGGAGGAGGCGAGAATTCGAGCGGCTGAGGAAGAAGAAAAAGCGAGAATCGAAGCTGAAATGAAAGCGCAAGAAGAGGAGGAGGCGAGAATTCGAGCGGCGGAAGAGGAAGAACGAGCAAGAATCGAAGCTGAAATGAAAGCCAAGGAAGAGGAAGAGGCGAGAATAAAAGCGGCGGAGGAAGAAGAAAGAGCGAGAATCGAAGCTGAAATGAAAGCGCAAGAAGAGGAAGAGGCGAGAATAAAAGCGGCGGAAGAAGAAGAAAGAGCGAGAATCGAAGCTGAAATGAAAGCCAAGGAAGAGGAAGAGGCGAGAATAAAAGCGGCGGAGGAAGAAGAAAGAGCGAGAATCGAAGCTGAAATGAAAGCGCAAGAAGAGGAAGAGGCGAGAATAAAAGCGGCGGAAGAAGAAGAACGAGCAAGAATCGAAGCTGAAATGAAAGCCAAGGAAGAGGAAGAGGCGAGAATAAAAGCGGCGGAAGAAGAAAAAGCGAGAATTGAGGCCGAGCAGAAAGCTATTGCTGCGGCGGAAGCCAACCGTGCCGCTGAAGCGAAAGCAGCTGCCGAAGCGAAGGCGAAAGCAGAAGAAGAAGAAAGGAAGGCTGAAGAGGAAAAGAAGGCCGCAGAAATAGCTATGTTGCAAAAGAAAGCAGAAGAAGAGGCGGCGGCGGTAAAGATGGCGGAAGCGGCGCGCATCGCCGAGGAAGAGAAGAAGAAAGAAGCAGAGGAGCAAGAAGCTGTTAAGCAAGAAGAGATTGCAGAAATCGCGGCGGAAACGGTGAAACTTGAAAAAGCGCGGGCGGAGAAAGCTGCGGCAAAAATTGCCATGGCGGGTCACTTTGCGCGCATGAAAAAGAACGAAAACGAAAAAGCAGCTAAAGCTGGCGCCGTTGCCGAAATGCGGGTATACGATTACACGGAAGTCGCTGCGGAAGAAGCTCCAGAGATGAAGGAAGAAAGTTTTGAGAGCAGGCCCCCCACTCCACCACCGCAAACTCCACCCAGCGGAAACTCGAAGCAAGAAGCCCCTCCAAAAGCTCCTGAAGTAGAAACAAAAGTCTACGAAGAGACGTTGCCAAATTCAGATAACATCCAACTTTCTAAGTGCGTGACGACGCAAAGACTGAAGTTTGAAGTCGAATACGCTTTGAAGAGAGGCACGAGTGATAACGTGTACTCCATCGAAGGGACTGAGAAAACTGCTTTGATTGATGTTCCGGATAAAGCGTTCGCTGAGAACTTGTTCGGCGAGAACAAGCACTCCTCCTCAGATTTCTTGATTTTGCAGCACATTTCGCCGAAGCGTTTAGACTCGATTTCTGCGCTGTTAGAAAACCGGTCGGATGTCCTTCCGCCGATTGAGATTGTCGTCACGAACCCAGGCGCGAGAGTCATCTACGATGCGTTGAAACCGCCTGATGGGGTCACTCCGGGGAGTAACGAACGTTTAATCGCCGCGTGGAAACGACCGTCAGAGCTGAGCGGGAAACCAAAGTTGCGCGCGCGCTTGCGCATCATTCGTGGGAACGAAGAAAAGTTAGATTTGGGTGGAGGAAGAACGTTGACGTTCATGCCATGCTCTACGCCGAGATGGCCGGATGTGTTTTGCACGCGAGACTCGAAATCTGGGATTGTCTTTACCTCAAAATTTTACTCCGCGCACGTTGCCAACGAGCAAACTGACGAGAATAACAGCCACGTGGAGATGTACGACTCAGGAGGTTTAGATTCCTTCCAAGAAGACTGGCGATACTTTTACGATTGCATGCTGGCGCCGATGGCGACGCAAGTCAATAGCGCGCTCTTCAAGCTCAAGGCTTTGGCGTACAACTCGCCGTATAAACAACCGCGTTTGGCGCCGTGCCACGGTCCAGTACTTTTGAACTCGTCTCCAGAACTTATCCGTGAATACGACGAGTGGACGGATAAACAGTTGAAGCAAATAAACGACGTCTCCGTGGCGGTCATTTACGCGAGCGCGTACGGGAACACCTCCGCGATGGCGCAAGCCATCGCGAGAGGCATCACCAAAGCCGGCGTCGGGGTGGAAATGGTCAACTGTGAACTCACCAGTGCGGATGAAATTCAAGAGTTGGCTAAAACTGTGGGCGGTTTCTGTCTCGGTTCACCAACTTTAGGCGGTCACGTTCCAACTCCAGTCACGGACGCCATGGGTCAAATCGTCAAATCCTACGACACGGATAAACCAGCAGGAGTCTTTGGCTCCTTCGGTTGGTCCGGTGAAGCCGTCGATATCATGGAAACCCGCTTGAAAAACGCCGGATTTAACTTTGCGTTTGATGCCATTCGATGTAAGTTCAAACCGACGGAGGAAACCTTACAACTCTGCGAAGAATCCGGCACGGACTTGGCGCAACTCGTCTTGAAGAAATCCAAGCAAGCGAAGAAAGCGGAATCGAAAAGAGTTCAATCGGAAACCTTTTCCGGAGTGACGGAAACTGAAGCCGCAGTTGGTCGAATCGTCGGATCTTTATGCGCCGTCACCGCCAAAAGCGGCGACGCGCAGTCCGCCATGCTCGCTTCCTGGGTCTCCCAAGCTTCGTTCAACCCTCCCGCGCTCACCGTCGCCGTCGCCAAAGACCGCGCGGTGGAATCCTTCATGCTCCCAGGCGGCACCTTCAACCTGAACATCCTCAAACTCGGCAACGAAAAAGAAACCATGAAAGCTTTGTTAAAAGGTTTCGCCCCGGGAGAGGATCGTTTTGGCGACATGAAAGTTTCCTACAGCGAAAACAACGAGTGCGCCATCGTTACCGACGCTTTAGCCTATTGCGAGTGCTCCGTGAAGAGCCGCATGGAATGCGGCGACCACTGGGTGGTCTTAGCCGAAGTCACCGGCGGTAAGCTGTTGGACGAGGAAGGAAAATCCGCCATGCACCACAGAAAAACCGGGAAGAGTTACTAATACTAAAACTTTATTTAATCAAAGGATACGTTTACTAAGCGTAAGCGCAGATTTTCACCCCTTCCCGGACATCTCTTCTCTTTTCTTTGGTGTCTGTCTGTCTTCACAAAAATTCCCAAGAGGCGCACCCCATAAAATAAAAGAAAGCGCTCCTCCTTCGTCTTCGCTTTCGTTTTCGCTGCGATGGGTTTAGGTGCCCTTTGGGCGGACTTCAAGGATGACTTGTTCACGTACAGGACGGTGAAGGTACGTTTATATCGAGCGCGCGCGTTCTCGACGAAAAGACAGAGAGAACGAGTGATTCCGCGGTCTCTTTTTTCCCGAGACGGGGTGCATTTAGAATCACCGCGCGCCTTCCTCTCTTCCCTTTCTTTCTTTCTCGTCACTGGCGCGATCAATACCCGATATCGTCTTTGTTTTTTAATCTGTCGTCGTTCCCCGCGCGTATCTTTACCTAACGACGGTCTCGAGGAAAGTTGATTCGAGAAAAGTCGCTGACACATTCTCTCCTCTCTTCCTCTCTCAAAATTCACCAATTAAAAACGCTCTAATCAATAACGCAGTTGGTGAAAACGAAGAACCCACTTCTGGTGACGACGGATTTGACGTTCAAAATCCTCATCGCGTTATTCGCGCTCGTGTCCATGATTATCATGAAGAACTATAATAAATTCAGCACGCCGAACTTATACGCCAAGTCGCAGTTTGAAGTTCCGCACGCCATCGTGCCGAGGTACTCGATGGGCGAAGATGGGAGCAGATCGGTACAGACGAGCTTTCTCGGGGATTCGAAAGAGGTTATCGAAGAGCACGCGGAAAATGCGACGTATTGCGAAAACGCGACTTATATTAATTGGCGATCGCCGACGTACGGCGGAACGTATTCGACGGTGCATTATAGCACGGACGCGGCGGCGTGCGCGGCGTCGGCGGAGTGCACGACGCCAATTGGGTGCATTACCGGCGGGATGTCAGTGGGAGAGATGGTGAAATTAACCCCGAGCGGTTTGTGGGTGAAGACGTTTTTGCAGGAGTGGACGTTTAGTAGACAGTGCGACGGGTGCGGGGACGCGGACGGGTATTCTCCGCCACCCCCGGATTCTCCTTCTCCACCTCCTTCCCCAAGTCCTCCACCATCACCACCGCCAGAAGGTGCCCCGAGTCCTCCTCCATCACCACCGCCGGCGGAACCTAGTCCGCCACCGTTTCCGAGTCCGCCGCCTTCGACTATGTGTGCAAACCACTATGCTTTTCCACAGAGTTGCGCGTACGGGTTGATGGGCGTGAGAAGAGGCTTTACGATTGCGCCGGAGAACATCTTCTTACCGTTGGAAATATGGTACCAAGACAGTCTAGGAAACTTTAATCAACCTAAGAAAGTGTTTTTTAACGGCGTCGAGTACGATGGAACCGCTGGGGCGTTGCAAGGGATTACGTTGAAAGATTTATTAGAGTCTGCCGGCGTCGCGTTGGACGATTACAACGATTTTTTGTGCGTCGTTGGTAACGACGAAGCAGACGGCGGGTGCGCGCAAGGTTCGACGACTGGATTGACCTTTCGATTGACGGGCATTAAGTTATTAGTGACCGTGAAATGGGAATCGGTGCATTACTTAGAACCGCTGAATAACGACGTTTGGGCGACGTTGAGCGTCAGATTCATTCCATCCAAGCAAATGCACAGTATTGGAACTGACGCGCATTACATGGACACTGGAAATCCTTGGCATTCAAACGTTATGGAACGAACGTTCAATGGGGTGGAGATAATATACGAGTCTGGTGGAACGGTCGGTGTATTTGATATTTTCACCTTGATGTTAGCGGTGACGAACGCGTTTGTGTTGATTGGCATGGCGACGACGATCTGCGACGCACTCGGGACTGCCACTTCGGAACAGTTTATGGACGATAAATACGAAGACGACGGCGAACGCGCGGGTTTAGAGTATATGTTAGAAATGATTGACGATAAACAAATGCCTGGTTTGCCGTTTAAAGTGGAAGATTTGAAGTTACGAACCGACAACGACGAACCGACGGAGACGTACGAAAGAGCGATCCAAACGTTACAGATTCAAATAGCAAACGTAGAAAATAGACTATCGGTGTTACCCGAGGACGAGAGCGAATTGAGAGCTTTAAATACCGGGCACATGGATAAGATTGAATATAGAAAGATGAAACTGTCGTTGATGGAAGACCCGCAGGCCTTGGCGTTGAAGCAACAGCAACAAGCGCCTACTACGCCTCGCAGTGGTTCGGCGAGACGGCGACAGAGTTTAATCACAGAAATACCGTTGTACCCTGGCAATCAAACCATTGGTCGCGGTATGGCGGGTATAACTGGCAAAGCGATTTCTCGCTCGCAATTGACGTTAGCTGTTATTCGCGAAAAAGTTCGCGTGAAGAGTTTACGCGACGGGCCGGGCGTCTTTAGACTAGCCGTCGGTCGATGGGAATCCTTGCCATCCGAGAAAGCTGCGGTAATAGAACCTGGAGATAAGATCTGTTTGCGATTAAGGGAGGGTCGACCGGGTGGTCACGAAGGTATTTTTGAGTTGCAATACCAAGACGAGTTGAAAGATGTGGACGAGAACAAGTCGTGCACGATTTTTGGCTTCGAGGTATTCAAAGCGCCGAAAAAATAATTCTACTACTTGAAGTAACTGTGATGATGTGTATTTATTGTTGTAACAAAACGAATCCTATTTCTTACATAGACGTACGCAAAGTTTGGGTTTTTAAAAGTACACGTTATGATGTTATTGTTACAATTTTGATCTATTTCTACAATCATTGATGTGCAGAGAAAACTAATTATCCTTGTTTATATCTAAGCAGTGTCCGGCTCATTATGCGCGTTATTAACGACGCATGGACCAGTACGGACAGGGGACTCTAAATACAAGAAGAACAAAAAGCAAACAGACATCGTCTCATCGTAAAAACAGGAGTAACTCGTGTTTATCAGAAAGTAAGTAAAATGTCTCTTCTCTTCTTGTGCTCAAATGATGGGAGGCGAATTCGCATTCGTCGCTCATATATGTACACTACTAGAGAAAGAAGTCGACGGAACGGCGATGAAAAACTTCTTAGTTTTCCATCTCCGCTTCCAATCTCCTCTTTTCCTTCTTGGACAACTTCAAGTTGCCGCCGTTTCTTATAAACTCCTCCTGTTCGAGACGGGCTTGCTTCTTGGCTTCTCGCGCCAATCTGCGTTCCTCCTTCTTCGCTTGCTTCTCGCGTTCCATCTCCGCCATGATTTCAATCTGCGTCGGCGGTCTCTTTTCCGCTTTTTTCGTCTTCCCGGACTCAAAGTCCAAGCCGTGGCCGAAGTTTAACGTCCCGTTGTCCAGGTGCATTTTGGCCTCGTACGCGTTCAACGCTTGGCCTCGGTGTAAGAGCGCGTGGAATTCTGTTTTGTTTATTATCGGAAAAAAAATCAGAGTAAAAAATGTCAGCAAAACTCGGCACCCAAACCTCTCTCTCTTCTTTAGGTTAAACAACCAACCAAAATCGTATCTCTTCAACGAGAATCATCGATCCTCCGAAAAGAGAAGAAACCTGCGCGCGATGTGTGCTTCGAGGAAAGAAGAACTTTGCTCATCCGCGCGAGAAACGTAAAAAGCACACATTTTTGCGCGAGAAAAAACGTTTCTCGGTGAAAGAAAAGTGTCGCGCGACGAAGAAAGAGAAGGTAATTGTCGCGCTTCATCCGAGCGAGAGAATCATCGATTTCGATGATGATGATGACGAGGATTTCTTTTCTTCTTTTCCGCAAAATTTCATTCATCATCATAACAACGCGCTTTTAAAAAGAGAGAAAGAAAAAGAACAAATAAAACGCACTCAAGTACGTGTCCGCGTTGTCGCAGCCGTCCGCGAGCTCCTCGTTGTGCTCGTTCAAGTCGGCCGGTAAGTTTTCGGTGTGCGCAGAAGACATTTTTAATAAGAGAGTTAGTTATAAGTGTGTTGTGTGAATAGAATTCCGAAGAATATGACGACTCCTTCGCCCTTTCGTTCTTTTTTGTCAAGCAAACAAAAAATCAAACCCTAAATACTTTTTTTTTTCTCACCTTTTTTTTTTCTTCCTCACTCGCGTGCACGCTGAAGAAGAGGAACGTCGTCGTAAACATGATTGTAAAGTAACCGAGTTTTTAATCACTGCGGCGAAAATCGAAACCGCGAGAAGAAGAAGAAGAAGAAGAAGAAGAAGAAGAAGAAGAAGGAAAATGAGAAACGAAGAGGGAGATACAGACGCGCTCTCGAATTTGGTCCTCGGTCCGCTCTCTGTCGTCGCGAGAGACGAACGACACGTGCAACGAGACGTGTTGCGAGATGCCATCGTCGACGACGACGACCGAGGAGGAGGAGGAGGAGAAGAAGAAAAGACGAAAATGGAAACGATGGTGTTGCGCTCGGAACGCGCGGTAGAGAAACTCGAGCGCTCGCTGTTTGAAATCGACCGAGAGATTGAAGCCGTGGAAGCGGCGACGAAGGATTTAGGAGTCGAAGAAGCAAAGAAGAAGGAAGAAAAAACGCCTTTACGAGACGTGAAACTGAGGAAACAAGTCGCCGCGAAACGCGTCGCCGGGTTACGAGAGAAACGAAGCAAAGTGGAAAAAGAGTTGGACGCGGCATTGGAAGTTTCCGAGGTGGAACGACGCGCGTTTGAGAGAGAAAAGAAGAAAAAGAAAGACGCATCCGACGCGGACGCGAAGAAGACTGGTGGTGTTCCTCCGGAAGAACAACGACGACGACCGAAAGTGGTCGTCCAGGACGACTTTGATTTCGACGCCGAGTTAGACGCCGTTCAAAAGAAAACCACGACGAATAATTTGTTAGGTGGCGGTAGTAATGGAGAAACGGAAAGAGAACGATTGATTCGTATTGGAGCGATGACGCCGTTTGACCGCTTAGACGGGTTCGATAAAGCTCGGACGGATGAAGCCGGAAAGAAGTTGAAAGAAAAAGCGGCGCTGTTGCAAAGCGCGAAATCAAAGTTGAAAACGATTGATTTGAAAGATGCACCGAAACAAATGGAAAAAATGCATTCGAGAGCGATTGGAGAGGCGATTTCGAGACGCGTGAAACCGACAAAAAATGGAGACAGCGCGGCGAAGAAGAAGTTGGCGTTGAAAAGAAAACAGTGGAAAGAGCAAAGCGAACAACAACAGAACAAAAAGAAAAATGGTGCGTCGGCAAGGAAAAAACGACGGTCGTCGTTTCAAGCGTACAGCTCGGACGAAGAAGAATTAGATGGAGACGCCGATGAAGACGGTGACGATGTTATTGAAGCAGAAGAAGACGTTGAATTTGAAGGAGGATTATCCGTCGACGGCGACAGGTTCGCGAAACTTTTACCGCATCAGAAAACAGCCGTTAAATGGCTTTGGGAATTGCACTGTCAAAGAGCCGGTGGGATAATCGGCGATGAGATGGGTTTAGGGAAGACTGTACAAGTTGCCGCTTTCCTCGGCGCGTTATCGAAATCGAACTTGTACCAAGCATCCGTTGTCGTGTGTCCGGCGACGATGTTGCGCCAATGGCGTCGCGAATTGAAAATCTGGGCGCCCGAGCTGAAACCAGTCGTCTTGCACGACTCGGCTATCACGCAAGACGCTTTAAAAGTTGCCAACGGGAATAGAAAAAATGCGATGAAAAACGCCATACGGAACGCCACGAGAGACCCGAAAGGCTTGGTGATTACCACGTACGAGTGTTTGCGAGGCATGCGCGAAGATTTGTTGACCGTTCGATGGGGGTACGCGGTGTTGGACGAAGGGCATAAAATTCGAAACCCAGAAGCAGACATCACCGTCGTCTCGAAGCGATTACGCACGGTTCACAGAATTATCATGACTGGTGCGCCTGTACAAAACAGGTTATCCGAGCTTTGGTCGTTGATTGATTTTGTCTACCCCGGGAAATTGGGCACTTTGCCGGTGTTTCAGGCGCAGTTCGCGGTGCCTATACAAATCGGCGGGTACGTCAACGCGAGCGATCAAGCGGCGACTACGGCGTATAGGTGCGCGGTCGCGTTAAAGGATTTGATTTCACCGTATTTACTTCGACGATTAAAACAAGACTTGGATATAAACTTGCCGGATAAAACGGAACAGGTTTTGTTTTGCCCGATGACGGAAAACCAACGCGACGCGTATAAAGGTTTCCTCTCCTCGAGAGAAGTGGAAGATATCATCGACGGTCGACGCGAAGCGTTGGGCGGTATTGACGTTTTGCGTAAGATTGTTAATCACCCAGACTTGTTAGAGCGAAACTCGCGCGCTGGCGATGCAAATTACGGCGACCCGGTGCGTTCGGGCAAGTTACAAGTCGCGCTGAAAATCTTGAGCATGTGGAAAAGCCAAGGCCATCGATGTCTCGTTTTTTCGCAAACGCAACAGATGCTGGATATTTTAGAGCAAGCGGTTGCCAACGAAGGATACACGTATCGACGAATGGACGGCACCACACCTGTCGCGCACCGAATGGGCTTAGTCGATTCTTTCAACGACGCCGGTAACGTGGGCGAGGAAGGCGTCGCCGCGGAGGATATGCAAGAACCCGTGTTTGTTTTTTTGTTGACAACTAAGGTTGGTGGTTTGGGTATAAATTTAACCGGCGCGAATCGCGTTTTGTTGTTTGATCCGGATTGGAATCCGTCAACGGATGCGCAAGCACGTGAACGAGCCTGGCGCATTGGTCAAACGAAAGCGGTGACCATCTATCGGTTAATCACCACCGGGACGATCGAAGAGAAAGTGTATCATCGACAAATTTACAAAGAGTTTCTGACCGGTAAGGTATTAAAGGACCCAAAACAACGACGTTTTTTTAAAGCGAGAGATATGATGGATTTGTTCGCGTACGATGACCCGGAGGAGAAGCAAAGAGGAGGCGGTGTCGCGGGAAGCGCGGCGATGGGCGGCGGAGCCGCAAACGAAACCGCCGAGCTTTTCGCCGAAGTCGAAGGCGAGATCTTAGCGGCAGATTGCAAAGATGAAGACGAGGAGAGTCTAATCACAGTTGAAGGAGATGAATCGCTGGAAGAAGGCGAGACGACAACGGCGAATAATGGAACCATAGTCGAGGGCGTGCAAAGAGTCGAGACGAATCGATTGAACGTTAATAACAAAGACGACAACGGGAAAGGCGATGCGGCGATTTTGAAATCATTGTTCGACGGCGAAGGCGGATTACACAGTGCTATGTGTCACGATAAGATTTTGTCAGCTGCAGATAGCGACCGGCGCGCGAAAATTGCCTTTGCAGATAGAATCGCGAGACAAGCGGCGGAGGCGGTGAAACGCTCCGGACGAGGCGAAATGAATGGGCATTCCAACACTCGCGTTCAAGGTCAGCAGCAACAACAGCAACACATCAACGCAACGACCACATCAACTACGACTATACGAACTATTGCCACCAATAATATCAACACGGGCCGTTTCGGAAGCAATAACGCTGGAAGTCGTCGCTTATTCTCTCGCATCCAACAAAGACGCGAAGAAGACGCCGCCATCATCGCCACGAATCAAAACGCCAACGCCAACCAAGATGAAGAAGCCCGCTTCGCGCAAACCCTTCTCAAAGACATCATTCAATTTCTCAAGTCTAGGGGCGGTGAAGCTCCAACCGGACTCGTCGTCGACGCCTTCGCGGATAAAGTCACCGCCGAACGTCGCGTCATCTTTCGCAACTTATTAAAGCAGTGCGCTCGATTGGAACGGAATCCGACGACGAACGATGGAAACAAAGGATTCTCCGCCTGGGTTTTAAAATCAGAGTACGATACGTAACGTACAGTTCAAATTAGCAAGTAGCAGTATACTAGTAGTTTTTAGCATTTAATGTAAAATACGTCTAAGACGCGCGAAATATAGAAGTGACCCGCGAGAGGAGTTCGAGGAGACAGGAGAGAAGTTACAGTTGGCTTTTCAGCTCAAATCAACCTCACAACAAATTAAACATGAACGCGACTACCTCCGCACCTGCACCGCCACACTTCCTCGAAAGCTTTCTCGTCATCCTCGCTTTCTTCCATCTCTCCGAATTTCTCATCGCGTTCGCGTATAACCGTAATCTCCTCAATCGACACTCCTGGCTTTTCAGCGTCCCGTACTGTTCGGCGATGGCTTTGGGATTGTGCGAGTACTTTTTCGTGGATTACGGCGCGATGCTTGGCCAGGAAACGATTGCACGCGTGCATAAAATCGGTATCTTGACGTGCCTCGTTGGCGAAACTATTCGTAAATGGGCCGAAATACACGCCAAACATAACTTCACGCACGTCATTCAAACCGAGAAAAGAGCGACGCATTCGTTGGTCACGGAAGGTCCGTATAAAATTTTTCGACATCCAGGATATTTCGGATGGTTTTTATGGGCACCAGGCACGCAGTTAGTTTTAGGGAACGTGGTGAGTTTTATGGTGTTTGTGGGCGTCAGTTGGCGGTTTTTTTATAAACGGATACCGGTGGAGGAATATTTCTTAGAGCGGATGTTTGGCGAGGAAACGTACACGCGGTATCGCCAAAAGACAAAGACGTGGATTCCCGGAATTCCTTGATTAGTAGTAGTTTAATAGATGTGCGGGTAAAACCTTAGAATGATAAAGAGTAATAGCTAATGTCCTTTTCATCTTACCTATATGCTACGAGCGCGTGCTAAACTAAACTAATTCAATGCCGACACCGTTCCCGTCGTAGTTGTCGTTATCGCCTCCGACGTTTCCTTTTCGACACTTTGAGATTTTACACGCTTTCATCGTTCCTTGCACGTTTTCAAACGCGTCGACGCCAAAGCCGGTGCAATTGTCGATTTTGACATCTAAAGAGTCTATTTGTACACCACCTCGTAATAAGATTCCGTCGCCACCACAATTCGATATCGCGACATTTTTCAGGTGCACTTGACCGCTCTTCGGATCTTCCGACTGATTTCCAAACGCCGAAACGCCGTGGTTTTTGCATTTGTCAATCACCACGTTTTCTGCGTCAATCGAGCCGCCTTCGGTAGCTACACCGCTCCCAGTTTCCGATGTCACCGACACATTTTTTAACTTCAGACTCCCTTTTTCTTTAACAAACACCCCAAAGTTATTCGCCACGGATTTACTCGCGTGCGTAAACTTCACGTTCTCCACGCTCGCGTTTTCAGACGTAACCTCCAACACGCTTTCGTACGGCGTCGACGTTCTCCATTCCACGAAAACATCGTCGCTCAAACCAACCAATTTTACGTTATCCTTGTTCATTAGTATTCGTTCCTTATACGTGCCGCTTTTTATCTCAATCGTCGCCCCGCCTTCCTTCGCGCTCGCGTCGAGCGCTTTCGATATCGTCTCAAATTCGCCTGGATTTGGGCCCACGGTTAAGGATTTCACCCCACACGATGAATTATTTTTGTCGTCGCTCTTCTCATCACCGGGAAACCCGGGAACACCACCAACACCATCAGCAGCGGCGAAAGCAGAATTTTCGCTGTCGTTGCCGCTGCTCGAATACCACGCAATCATCGACAAAGACGACGATACAAAAAGCGATCTTCTTCTTCTTCTTCTGTCGATTGATTTCCCCCCAAAATCATCATCATCATCATCACCAAAGGTTTTGTCCTCCTCATCATTCGCCTCCTTTTCTTCGCGGAGAAGAGACACACTCGCTCGCCGAAAACGCCTTTTCCTCCCCCTCCTCCTTCGAAAAGAAGAAAAAGACAAAGAAGAACGTTCGTTATCTCGAGAGGGGGAGGTTCTCAAAGCAGCGACGACCGCGTTACTAAAGGCGCGCGATGATGACGATGATGACACCATTTCGAATGTCTCTCTTTTTCTGAGCACTTTTTGTGTTTGTTTTTGGTCTGTCTGTTTTTTTTTTTGGAGAAACAAATTTTGATGATTGCGAAATTTTTCTTTTCTTGCAAACGTTTGGTTTTTGCCCCGGAACGTTATGCACGCCGATGGCAAACGTCACCAAACACCCTTGCGCCCACCCGTGGACTCCTGAAAAACTCACCCCGACGCCCGACCCTTCCCCGAACGAGTGCGCGGTCATGATACCAACCACGAGTAACGTTTTCCGTGCATCCGCGCCGACTAAATTCGCAAACGACACGTCTTCGTGCGCGCGTAAAATTTTCTGCAAAAAAGCAATAAAAGTTGCCCGGCAGAACAATCCAAAAACCACCAGACCGGGACCGTGCGGTTGGCCTTCGTGAACCATATCGAATTTGACTATCGGATCCCGATTATAAAGCTGCTCCTTTACGAGCTCTTCCATCAAACTCAAATAGCGATTCATCGTATTGGCACTTCCGAAAGAGTCGTCAATTCCGTCGATTGCGCATTCAACATCTTCAAAACATTGACATTCAATCAAAATCTTCAAA
Source organism: Bathycoccus prasinos (assembly GCF_002220235.1). Classification (NCBI taxonomy): domain Eukaryota; kingdom Viridiplantae; phylum Chlorophyta; class Mamiellophyceae; order Mamiellales; family Bathycoccaceae; genus Bathycoccus; species Bathycoccus prasinos. The sequence continues at coordinate 393,255 of NC_024006.1, forward strand.
AAGCATTTGGATTGCTCGGGCAAAAGAGGTGACATTCTCCCACGATCGCTTCCGTATGCCTTTACTTTCTCTAGGAACTCCTCCACGAATCCTGAAAGAGACAATTCAAATTCAAAGCTTTCCCTGTTCTCGCCGTAAAAAACGGTGACGGTGTGCGTTTGTTCGTGGTTGACGACGAGCTCTGCACTTTGGACTTTCATCCCCGAAAGAAGTTCCTCTACACATGACCTTTCTTCCTTTTTCCTCTCCTCCTCGTCCCACCTTGGAGGCGAATTTTCCAAGTTCACGCTCTTCATCACCATTGCAAATCGCCATCGATTCTTCTTTGCATATTCGAATAAATCCTTCATGCTTGGCGCGACGTTCTCCTTCGCACTTCCATCTCCTCCATCGTACTCATTCGCGTCTCGGTGTTCTTCTTCTTCTTCTCCTTTTTTTCTTCCTATCTCTTCTTTTTCCTTCTTTTCCGTGCCTGGTGTGACGTTGACCGTCCCTTCTCCTGAACTTGCCGCTTTCCTTCCACCGTCGCTCATGTTGAATTCGCAGCGACAACAAACTCTTTCCCGCGTGCGTTCGCGAGAGAACCTCTCGTCGTCGTTGTATATCCAGCGAGTGATGCGCGCGCGCGCTCTTCTTTTGTGTGTGGTTTTGTTTGTGTGTGTGTTTTTTAACGAGGGAGAGAGAAAGAGAGTTGACTTGTTTTCGAGGCAAAGAAGAAAAAAGGCGTTTCTTCTCCTCAAAAATAAATGGAACCCCCTCACCCCCCCCAAAAGGCTCTTTACGCACGGAACAGAAAAAAAACCAAAAAAAAAATGGTTTTGGAAAAACCTCAAAATTCATCAGTTTTTTGTACTCTGCGTACCAAGAGAGAGAGAGAGAGAGAGAGAGAGAGAGAGAGACGAGCATTTATATTTAAGGATCGCTTTTTTGTGAAAGAGATCTTCTCGTTGGCGCAAGGAGTCTGTCTGTTGTTCTTCCGATGACGACGTCGATGCATCGTTTAGCGGGGGTGTCTTTTTCCTCATCGACTCCTTCAAAGGGAAAAATCGAGAGTAAAATGCAGACGTCAAAGTCGATGATTGCGCGGCGACCGAAAACGATGATACCGTCGGTTTGGAGGAGGACGACGAGCAGCGAAAAGAAACAACGAGAAAGAAGAAGAGGACAGTTACAAATCGCGAACGTCGGCTCCACGTACGGGAGATTCTTCCGGGTGACGACGTTCGGGGAATCCCACGGCGGCGGCGTCGGGTGCGTCGTCGACGGGGTACCGCCAAAGCTGCAAATATCGAGGGAGGATTTACAGTTCGAGCTGGACCGACGTCGACCGGGGCAGTCGAGAATTACGACGCCGAGGAACGAGGAAGATTCGTGCGAGATTTTGAGTGGGGTTGGATTGGACGGCGTGACCCTTGGAACGCCGATTGCGGTGCTCGTGAGGAATAAAGACCACAAGTCGCAAGATTACGGCGAGATCGCGGTGGCGTATAGACCGAGTCACGCGGATGCGACGTACGATATGAAATACGGGGTGAGAGCGATTGCCGGGGGTGGAAGAAGTAGCGCGAGAGAAACTATCGGGAGAGTCGCGGCTGGCGCAATCGCGAAGAAGATTTTGAAGCAAATTGGAAATACGGAAATTTTGGCGTACGTGAGTCAAGTGAAGGACGTGAAAACGAGCGAAGGCGGAGTGGATCACGAAAAGTTTACCATGGAGGACGTGGAGAAGAACATCGTGAGGTGTCCGGACGATTCTGTTGCGGAGAAGATGATCGAGGCGATCGATGAGGTGAGAGTGAAAGGAGATTCGTGCGGCGGGGTGGTGACGTGCATCGTGAGAAATTGCCCGAGAGGTTTAGGCGCGCCGGTGTTTGATAAGTTGGAGGCGGATTTGGCGAAAGCGATGATGTCGTTGCCGGCGACGAAAGGTTTTGAAATCGGGAGTGGGTTTGGAGGCGTGTTAGAGAAGGGGAGCGAACACAACGACCCGTTTTACATGGACGCGGAAAGAGGTTTGCGAACGATGACGAACAAATCGGGCGGTATTCAAGGCGGCATTTCCAACGGCGAGATTATCGAGATGAAGATTGCGTTTAAACCGACATCGACGATTACTCGACCGCAAAACACGGTCAATCGCGACGGTGTGGAAACTGAGTTGAAAGCGAGAGGAAGACACGACCCGTGCGTCGTCCCGAGAGCGGTTCCTATGGTGGAATCCATGGTTGCGTTGGTGTTGATTGACCATTTGATGATGCAATACGCGCAGTGCGATTTGTTAGGGAGAGAGGATTATTCGTTCGTGAGAGACGGGAACATGGCGACTCTATACGACGCGCAGGCGAGAGAAGTTGCGGCGACGCAAGCGAGTAAAGCCGGAATGAGCGCGAAGAAGATGCAAGAAGAGTACGAGGAGAATTAAAATTGAATGAAAAGAAAAATGTAATAGAAAGAAAGATGAATATTAAACGAAAGTATTTTGATTTGTCGTATATATGCTCGTGCATACAACAATGTTATGGTCGTATGTTTCTATCGAGCCCCTTTTCGGTGGCTGTTGTCTCTTCGTATTAATATCGTCGTTTTGTTATCGAATATCTTTTCTAGAACAATGCGAGGACGACCGAAACTAAGATCGCGACAAAGGTTGTCGACTTCGCAAAAGCGCCGCCTGTGGGATCTTCGTCGTCCGAAGTCGTTGAAATGTCCGATTCCATCACGGTTGCGATAGAAAATGAGTCAACGCACGCCGTCGCGATCCCTTCGGTACCGCTGGTGTTTTCTACGACGCATTCGATCAATTCAAACGGCGAATTTTCATCCGCCGCTTTCATGCATGCGATCGTCGCGTTGTTCACATCCGTTAAATTTCTCACAAACGGGATGGCGACTTCAACGCACTCGTCAAAGACTGTCCCGTGTGGTGTTAAAGTCAAAATAGTGCCGATGAAAACCGATCGATTACCGACTTCACCTTCGGTTGCGTTCTTCCCTCTAAATCTTTCCGGTCTTTGCAACTCTTTTACTTCGTCTTCGTCGACCGAGTTGACGCCGACATTTACGTTCGTCTCGTTCGCTCTTAAACTGTTCGGTTTAAAAGTAACTTTAACTTTATTGTTGCCTCGGCTGGGTAACTTGTAATTGTCGTCGTCATCATCATCATCCTTATCCTCGAAAACGTGTTCTTGGCCTCTCACCACCTCTTCCGATCTCCCCTTGTTTCTTAAAAATTTCTTGCACACTTGGGAAGGATCCTCGTTCGCCGCCGTCTTCGTCGCTTCCTCCGCCACGCAGAAGGCCTTGACGACGTACATGCAACCAGGAGTTATCGCGCCAATCGATCTGATCGATTGCACAGATTTACTTGTTTCCGTGCAATTAATGTTGCCGCACGGACACGCGGAATTAATCGTATTCGACTCCCATCCCGCTTCGCAGTCGTACGGACATCCAGTTTCAAAGTCTTTCTTATCTTCCCACTCGTCGTCGTCAATTTCGCGATCAAAGTCGTCGTCTTTGTCGTCGTCGTCTTTCTCCGCACCGAGAGCGGCATCGTCGTCGTCCACGTCTCCGTCCCGATCCAAATCGCCGTCCGCGTACACCGTCGGATCGTGCGCTATTGAAATTTTCTGCCCGCTCGCGCAATGCTGGGAGCACACAAAGTACAGCGTCGCGTTTTCCGCCGGCGTCACCGAGACGTACGATAAAATACCACGGCGACCGAAATCCACTTGAACCTGTTTATAGTGTGTTTGATAACATCATAAGACGAGAAGACGAAGAATATAAAAAATGTCAGCGTTGCTTTTCATCTCAAAGGGCACCCTCTTTAGTAAGCAAACAAAGCATCAAAACTCCTCTCTACATTCTTACCTCGGGCATTGGCACCGCGCCATCCAAGCTGCAGCTCTTGAACGCGTCTACATCTCGAACTCGATACACGTCGTGCCCCTCGTCGCTTTTAAATTCAAACTTGATCGTTTTCGTGGCGTCGTACGCGCCGTAGATTGTCACGTTTTTCTCGGTGTCAATTTTCGCCCACGGAATCACCCCGGGTTTCCTTTTGTCGTCGTCGTCTTTCGCGGACGCGAAGAGCGAACAGAAGCAAAAGAGGAGGAGAAAGGAGACCAATGCGCTGCCGCTGCTGCTGCTGCTGCTGCTGCTGCGTCGTCTTCTCGAGAAGAAGAGCGTTGTCATCGTGATAAAACAAACGCGTGTTGGTAATGTTGCTTGGGTGCCAGATTTGTGAAGTTTTTGCGCTAAATTTGGATTTCTTTGAAAAGTCTGGCGAATAAAAAAAATGAGAAATTTCACTCCTACTCTCTCGCTGCCCATATTATTTCCTCTTCTTCTCTTTCTTCTCTTTCTTCTCCTTCCTTTCCTTCTTCTCTTTCTTCTCTTTCTTCTCTTTCTTGCTTTTCTTTTTATCCCCGATTGTGTCGTCGTTTTCGTCGTCGTTTTCTCGTTCGTCTTCTCCTCCCGGATGAATCTCGTCGCGGCTTTTGCGCTTTTGCGGCGGCGGCGGGACCTCGCGGAGGACCGTTTTGTTGCGATTTTCCTCCTTTTCCTTCTCGGGCGCGTCGAAACCAAACTCTTTTTCAAACTCGGCTCGGATGGCGGCGGACTTTTCTTCCCGTTTCTCCCATCCGCTGGCGTTGTTTTGGAATTGTTTGACGCCTAAGCGTTTGAAGAGGACCACGCCGTGTCGAGTGGCGACGATTTCTTTCTCTCGCTTGGAACAAAGTTCGACGATTTTTTTCTTGGTTTTGTTGTCGGTTTCGCGGTAACACGCTTCGAGGACTCGAGAGCCTCCGGAGGAGACGGCTAAGGCGACGGCGTTGTCGACGAGGAGTTCCGCGATTGCTTTCTTGTGTTTTGCTTTTACCAAACGAGAGTTTAAGATTGCTTCGATGGCGTGGGAGCCAGACGCGTCGCGGGCGGCTTGGAGGAGAGTTTTCGGATCGGTATCGCAGAGAGATTCCAGGAACATGACCGTAGCGTCGGCGGGGTACTTGGCGAGCGTTTGCATCATAGCGGCGCCGAGTACGGAGCATCTCCCGTGAGGTGGGTTCCCGAGGAAGAGGAGCGCGCGCGCGAGTTGCGATTTGCCACCTTTTCGGCTCCCTCCGCCGCCTTCTTCGTTATGAGTACCATCCGCCGCCGTCGCGTTGTTGGCGTTTTTCTTTTCTAACTTGAACGTCACGCCTCTCGCCAAGGCTTTGCAACAATCTTTTTCGTTGGTTTTCAATCGCAAACAGGCGGCTAAAAGTGCCGCGATAACACCGGCTCTGTTTTCGTACAGCAACGTTCCGAACAACGCGGAGAGTTCAGAGACGGCAGAGGCGACAACAGCTGGATCCTTCGAACTTCCTAAAACCGATTGCAACACAAAGTTCGCCACCGGGTGTTTCGATATGGACATTAATTTGTCGCGAAAAAATCTCCGCCAAATCTCCGCTCCTAACGTTCTCGGTGCAACTCGCACGATAACTTCCAGCAAGTGCGACCCGGACCGCGATTGCATGAGTGCTTTCATGTCGTCCGAAGAGAGGTCCGCGAGGAGCTCGCCGTCTGGCGCGTCTTCCGGAGGCGCGCACCCCAACAAACCGGGAATGATCCATTTTAAACTTGCATCGTCTCCTTCTTGACTGAGCAAAATGGCTTGTAAATACGCGCTCGCGCACGGATCATCCGTCATGTCCCATAAAACTTCCTCGACGTTCGCTAATACGTCGTTCGTGTGCGATTCTAGAAGTTCCGGGAAGGCGTTTATTCTATCTTCGTTCTTTTCGTCTCGGTGTTTCTCTCGATTCTTCTTGGACGCGTCGAACTGTTCCGCACTCGTCGCGCCTTTCAGTTTACTCTCTAAATTACCTTGTGGTTTATAATTTTGTTGACCAACTGCTAACGTTTTATCTCTGCCGCCTGGATTGAGCGGCATGTCCTTACCAGCAAAGAGAAAAAACACGCGCCGAGCGACCGGCGAGGCGCGCTGGTCGAACGAGATGTCCGTCGCTCGCGAACTTAAAACGTACGATAAGTTATCTAAACAACTCCTCGGTCCTGCTTCTGGGAGGTTATTCTTTTCTCCATCGTCGCTGTTGTTGTTTCTATTTCTACCCTCGTTCTCGAATCCGTCGTCCACGTCTTCCTTCTCTAAAAGCATCTCCTTAAACTTCAAAACCTCTTGTATGCCTCTTTCTTTCGTCGTCGCGTGATGATGATGAACACTACCCTCACCATCAACCACCAATCTCTTCGAAACTTGCCTGATAACGCTCTCTAAGACTCTCGAACCAAAAATGTTCATCGCCAACGCGTACGTCTTCCATCCTCGACAGGCTTTCCGTAAAAAGAACACCAACGCTTCATCCGTCGCGTGCGCGACCAGTCTCTCGATCAACCGCGAACACCGCGCGTCCATCATCAACTCCACCTCTTTCCCATCCGCGCCTTCCAGCGCGTTGTTTGCTAATATTTCGATCGCTTCGTTTCGTTGCTTGAGCTCCTCTTCTTCTCCATCGTCTCGTCGTTGTTGGATGTTATTCTTTTTGTCGTCTTTGTCGTCAAACTCTCTCAACGCTTTTTCAATCTCCCCGAAATACTCGTTCGTGGCATCGTCCAACTGGTACCTGTTCCCATCCGCGGCGAGTATAGAAATTGGCCCGTTCGATTTGAACTCTTTCGAGCCGAATCGCGCGGGCGCTTCTTCTGTCATCGTATGAGAACTTCTTTGTCTTCTTCTGCTTCTTCTTTAGGCGGCGGCGAAAAAAGGCAAATCCAAACGTGCTCTTCTTACTCTTACTCTTACTCTTAAAACGCTCCGACGAAAACGAGGAAAACGATTCCACGACGACGCGATGGTATACAGTATGAGCGAAACTTTCCCTTCTCTCTTCTTCTCTCGTCGTGAAAGCGCTCCTCTTGAAGAAGAAAGAGATTAATTAAATAAGATTCGTATCTCCCAAACGCAGTATGGACGAGAAAACTCTGGAGAGAGAGAGAGAGAGAGAGAGAAAAAGCGAGAGAAATTTTTTTGTTTTGCCTTTTTTCGCGAAACGTGTTGTCTCTTTTCATTTGCGTCTCTGCGACATATGTCCGTGCGAAAATCTCTCGAATCTCTCTGCTTTCTGTGTTCTTTCTTTTCTTTGGTTTATTGCCACGTCGTTCGTCCCTCACACGCGAGCGACGCAAGAAAAAAAAAACGCGAGACTTTGTGGGCTTTTGTTAAAGTCGACTTTGTTTTCGCATCATCAACCACACGCGGAAAGAGAGAGAGAGAGAGAGAGAGAAACGTAAATAACACTTTTGGTGGTCTCTGCTTTTCGAGCGCGAGAGATGATGACGACGATTTCGACGACGATTTCGACGACGAGACAGTTTTGTCCGTCATCTTCGCGTGGGGGGGGCAAAAAGATTTCGAGAGATTTTATCGTCGAGAATGCACGGCGTCAAAGGCGACTTAATAAACGACGACGAGGCAGAAGAGATGAGATGATAAGGAACCAAGCGGTGGCGGAACCGAGGGAAACGACCGTGTCGTACGACGAAATCGGCTCCGACCCGGCGAAAAGAACCGTCGTCATTCTCGGGTCCGGGTGGGGTGCGGTGTCCTTCGTGAAATCCTTGAAGAAAGATATCCCGTTTGAAGTGATTTTGGTGTCGCCGAGGAATTATTTCTTGTACACGCCGTTATTACCAGGCGTGGCGACGGGCGCGATTGAAACGAGATCGATCGTCGAGTCTATTCGACGTCCAATCGCGGAGAAAGGGTTCAAGTATTACGAAGCGGCGGCGACGGATATCGACGCGAAGAATAAAATCGTCACGTGTCGCAAAGCGAACAACGAGTTTACGTTGAAGTACGATTATTTAATCACCGCGGTTGGGGCGGTGACGAATACGTTTGGCGTGCCTGGAGTGGAAGAGAACTGCTTGTTTTTCAAGGAGATTTCGGATGCCGCGAGGTTTCGAAGTCAAGTGAACGAAAGGTTTGAACGAGCGACGCTGCCGGGGATTTCGAAAGAGGAGATCCAGAATTTGTTGCGGTTTGTGATCATTGGCGCCGGGCCGACGGGCGTCGAATTAGCCGCGGAGTTGTACGATCTGGTGTATCAAGACGTCGCGAAGACGTTTCCGAGACGATTGTTGGAAGATGTTTCGATTAACATCATCGATTTACAGGAGAAAATTTTATCCTCCTACGATCGAGAAATCGCCGATTACGCCACGGACTTTTTCAAACGAGCGAACATCAATTGCATTTTGAACACGCAAGTGAAAGAGGTGAAAAGGAACAGTTTAATCGTGGCAGATAAGAATACCGGCGAAGAGAGGGAAATTCCATGCGGCATGTCCGTGTGGTGTTCGGGAATTAAACTCAACCCGATTTGCGAAAAGATACAAAATAGCTTACCGGAAGGCTCGCAGCCGAACGTTAGATCTTTATCCGCGGACAAAGCCATGCGCGTGAAAGGTTCAGACGGTTCAATTTTCGGTTTAGGCGACTGCGTGACCGTTGAACGTCCGAAATCGATGGCGAAAGCGCAAGAAATATACGCGAAAGCCTGTAAATGCGACGAGGACGGCAACTGCGAACTCCAAATTAACCTCCCGACTGCCATCAAAGCCCTGGAGCAAGGCGGTAAAGATTTCCCGCACTTGAAAGAGATGGCCAAATCTGCCACGCTAAGCATAGATGTATTCAAATCGTACACTCAAAAACGTGACGAGATGACCATGTCTGAATTCATGAAAATGTGCGAAGCGTTGGATAACGAATTGCGCGCTTTCCCGGCTACCGCGCAAGTGGCGAAACAACAAGGAAACTATTTAGCCGAAGTTTTCAATAGCGCCAAAGAAAACGGATTCGAAGCCCTCCAAGACCCGAACATGAGATTCAACTACGAGCACAAAGGTTCGCTGGCGTACATCGGCAAGGACTCCGCCGTCGCCGATATCCCGGGTTTTACCATCTTGAAAGGCTTAGCCGCCGGTTTGGTGTGGAAGTCGTTCGAAACCATCAGTCAAGTGAGCATTAACAATGTCTTTAAAGTCGGCGCGGATATCGTGCGAACGAAAATATTCGGGAGAGACATTTCCAGACTTCTGTGATGATTTCGGATGATACTAAAGAAGAGCAGCAAAGCGTTTTTAAATCTCATCACCACGTACTAATTTTATCACATGTGTCATTTCTTACTCTCTGGACCTTCTTCACTTTTGTTAAGTTTTGATATCTTTTGACACGCGAAAGAACAAAGAGGTTTCGCAGAAGAACACGCATTTCGTGTGCTTGTGTGCGTGAAAGAGAGAGAGAGAGAGAGTATGTTTGTTCCTCCTCCCCCTGCTTCGTCGTCGTCGTCGTCGTCGTCGTCGCGTCTGCATCACCAGCACGGGCGTCACCATCACGGAACGAATCACGAAGGCGGAGCGAAAAACTTGAAACTGAAATTCATCGTTTTGGGGTTTATTTTCACAGTTTCCACGCTCTATGCGGTTCAATACAGATGTTTCGAGGAAGAGGAGTACGAGTATTCGCTGTCGACGAATTTCGGTGAACAGGTGCCGAACGATGCGAACGCGTTCGCGTCGAACTTACCCATATCGGATGAGGATGATTTTGGCGAAAGGGAAGAGGAGGGGGCGACGACGACGACGTCGGGCGGAGAGGAAGACGAAGACGAAGACGACGAGAAGGAACCTATTCGAAGGAGTAGCAGTAGTAGTAATGATGAGAGCGTGAACTATAATTTACCCGGTGCGGACGCGTCTATGCCGTGTGGAGGTCAGCCGAGAGAGATGTTGCCGTTTGAGAGAGAGCGACGGCTGAGGAGGAAGATGTTAGGCGATGCGGGTGAGGATGATGATGAAATTGAGAGCAGGAATATATCAGAAGACCATTTTTATAGAAACGCGTCATCGTCGATGAGGGATAGCGGTAGTAGTGATAGTCACAGCAGCAGCAGCAGTAGCAGTAGAACGGGAAGAAGAAGAAACTTGCTCCATCGCGGCATCGGTTTCACCATGGGTAAAGCCGGATGCGGCAAGGAACTTTACGTCAGAGTCGTCCACGAGAACGATGGTCCCGGAAATATCGTATCCAAGCGCGTTTTTAGTCAAGAGCAAACGCTGAACGAGTGCTTGACGCGAGATCCGACGTTGTGCAGAGAGAAAGACTCGTTGACGGCGGCCAAGAAACTCCCCGGCGTGAGAGGTTTAAAGAAGCTCCCGAAAGTTGGTTTGTCGCCGCTCCTCGGGAAAGGGAAGAAATTCAGCACTTGCGCGATCGTCGGTAACGCCGGTCACTTGATGACGAAACCGTACGGAAAGTACATCGATGCACACGACGTCGTCGTTCGGTTCAACATTTTACCGACTACTGGTTTTGAAAAGCACGTCGGCACGAAAACGACGCTCCGAGTGTTAAACGGTCGCCGCTCCATCGCGCTGTGTTGCCGCGGTAACTTTCCCGAAGGCAAAGCCGGTAACGAAGACACCGGCGTGATGATTTGGTTCCCAGCCGCACAAGGTGAAATCCTCTCCGCGTGCAAAAAGCGTTTTCCGAACAACCCGCGCTTCGCGCTCCCTCTGAAGCTCTCCAAATCCTTAGCCGGCGCTATGAACAAACTCCGAACCGATGCCAGCCGCTTAGGCTTGACTGGTTTCACCCAATGGCGCCAAATGACTTCCGGCGCGCACGCCATCCTCCTCTTCTCGCAACTCTGCGACACCGTCAACGTATATGGGTTTGGATCTTTCCCGGGAAAAGAGAAAGCGCCGGACCAATACGGAGGAAGAAGCGCTCGCGCTCGCTCGGGTACGATTTGGCACGATTGGAGCGGAGAGAAAAACGTCAATAAACTGTTACACGCGGCCGAGGTCATCAACGTTTGCTCCGCGTAATAGTATTAGTATTACTCAGTAGTTTCTTTGTATTCACACGTACGACGGGGCTCCTTCATAAAAAAAACCAACTGACAAGAACTCTGGTTCCCACATTTCATCATCATAAAATTTCAAAGAAGCTTTCTGAGGGCGCCTCAAATTAAGTACAGAGGCCACTGCGTGAGAAAAAGCGCTTCGAGAGAATCTCTTTTTTTGCTCTTTTTCTGAAAATCTCTCTTTTTTCTCTCGCGTTCAGATTGGAAAAACCTCACCAACGCTTCTCACAACAAAACGAAAGCGACGCGCGCGCTGCTTTTGCAAAACATCCCCTTAACTCCCCTTCTGCTCTTCTCACCGTTTTGCGCATCATCGTCATCGCACATACTGCGCGCGCACACACGCACACGTCTCTCTCTCATCTCTCTCTCTTGTACTACAAAAGCAGAGTTCAGAGCGAATTGGTTCGTTGACAAGAAAAGCTCGTTAACCTCGTTTTACCCCCAAAGACGAAAGGGAAAAAATGATGATGTTTGCTTTGTCATCGACGACTTCCTACTGCGCCGGGGCGAAACTGAAGACGACGACGACAAAGAAGAAGCAACAACGAGTCGTCCTTCTCGCCGCAAAAGCCTCCTCTTCTTCTTCGTCTTCTTCGTCCAACGATAAAGACGACGAAAGGGAAGAGGAAAAGGAAAAGGAGGGGTTTGTTCCCCAAAAAGGTGAAAAAAAGGAGGAGCAAAAAAAGGAAGCTGACGAGGATAAAATTTCGTCGTCTACTGAGTTTTCTCAACATCAAAACTATTTGGCGTTTGATTCTCCGGAACTGCGCGTCTTATCCGAACGCATGCGTTTGGTGGAAATTGAAACGATCTTATTGAGAGACGAATACAACAAGATGGTCGTGAAAGCGATGCGAACGCCGAAAGATTTTATCGAATGGAACGAACGGAACGGGTTTAACGAGAAAGGGGAGAGTTTAGCGGAGAAGCAACCGAAGAAGAAACGGTTGGAAACGGAAAACGCGAAGAGCGCAGGCGGCGAGGCGAAGAAGAGGAGAGAAGAGATTGACGAACGCATACGAAAGACGGACGAGTTCTTGAGAGAAAAGATGAACGGGTCGTCTCTTTTACCGGAGGGGTTCCTCCAAAAGATGAGCAAGGTTTTGGGCGACCAGAACAGTTTGTTTTCATCCGTGGAGGAAATTTTCGAGAAACGTTTGGGCGAGGAGCAGTATAAGAAATATTTAGAAGAGAAACAACAAAAAGCAGCCGATGAGAAGAGCAGTATGATTACTAACGTGGCGTTGGTGAACTTGAACTGTGTGGAAGACTTCTCGCCGCTGTTTGTTCTCGTCTTTCACCACGGTCACAACAGCCCGGAACAGGCTGGTATTTATTCTTTGCAAGAAAAAGCGACGCCGGAGGAGTTACCGGTGGATACGATTTTGGCATTCATGACGAAGGAAGATGCGGAGAGGTACGCTAAATTACTCAAGTCATCATTAGGTACGGTACCGATCGTAGAGTCGGTGACGAAGAGCGAGTTGGCGCTGACGTGCAGAGTCGGCGGACATCGCTGCGTAGTTTCTAATAAAGGCTACGAGTTGGCGCCGCCCAAGGAAAGTTTACGCGTGACTGATTGGGAACGATCAAACATGTTGCGATCGGGCGCGTGGAGAGTTGTCGGCGAGGACGACACGTGCACTATTTCCGACGACGATTTGAGTTTAGATTGGAAGACGCAAGGCATGGAATTGATGGCTTCGTATAGAGAAGAAGCGAAGAGAGAGCGATTAGAAAACGCGCGAGAGAGATTAGAACGGTTATATCGTAAAGGAACTTTGGGAAAGAACGAGGAGGATCACACCGACCCGGACGATCACTCCGAGTAAGAAGAAAGAAGCAGAGAGGAGGAAGAGGAGGACGAAACGGACCACGTCTGAACAAGACGACGGTTTTACATTCATTCATTCATTCATAATAATATAAAACTTTGTATTTCAATCGATAATAATAATTAAATCGAAAGCTCTCATCACTTTTAAAATATTTACAACAATTTTAAGCTTTAGTCGCTCGAGAACGAGAGGATCGACCAGAAGCGCGCGCTTTTGTGGCGGGCTTTACTTCTTCCTCTTCGACGACGTTGACGTTACCAGCGTTTTCGTCGTTCTCTTCCTCTTCTTCTTCTTCTTCCTCTTCCTCATCTTCGTCTTCGCTAAAGTCGTCTTCTTCTTCCTCCTCTTCCACCTTGACCTCTTTTTCTTTCTCGACCGACTGTTCCGTCTCGTCTTCAGCTGGAGCAGCATCCGGTGCCACGTCCTCACCTTTACCTCCTCCTTCTTCCTCAACGACGGGCTTCTTCTCTTCGCCTTCTTGCATTTCTGCTTCTTCTTCCTCCTCTTCGCTCTCCGCCCGTATGACTTCGACCTCTTCCTTCCCTTCGGCTCTGGCGGAGACGTTGTACGCTGCCGCCTTCTCGGCGTGCGCTTCGGACATCTTCGCGTCGAACTCGTCGATGAACTGTTTGAACTCGGTCGATTTTGCCACGCGTTTCATCTTGGCAAACATCGACTGGAAGTTCTGCGTCGTCTTGGCGTCGTACAGGCACTCCTCGTACATTTTCCACGACTCGGTGAACTTCTTGAACGCCTTCTCGGAAGTCTTGAGCTGAGAGATGCAAAACGAAATGTCTCGCGCCGGTTTTGCAGAACCCGCTCGCGAGGCTTCCGGGAATCGCTGGACCAATTTGTCCGCCAACGCGTCCGCTTGCTTCTCTTTGTCGATGAATCCACACAATCTGCGCATGATGCGCTCGAACGCTTCCTCGGAAATCTCCACGTCGCTGGAAAGTCTCGAGAGAAGGTCCGGCAACAAGTTGTAGATCGGGTTGCCGTGCTTTTTCGCGAGTTCTGCAAAGAACAAGCGCGCAACAGATGAAACGCGCGGGTCTTCGTCTTCCAAACATCTCGCCATGGCGGAGATGTGACCTTTGACTTTCATCATGTCGTTCAACACGAGATGCGCGAGCACCGTGACGGAGTGCTGGCGAACCTTCGACGACGGATCTCGCAGCGCGTTCCCCCACTCTTTCGTGCCGTACAAGTGCTCCGTCCACGGTTCCAACGCGTTCGGGAATCGAAACGCCAAATCGCCGAGAGCGACGGTAATCGCCGCTCGAGCGTGTACGTCGCGTTCGTCCTTGACGCGCGTGAAGAGCAGCGGCAAGTGCGTCTCGCAAAAGTCCATGTCCAACGCCATCAGTCGAGAAAGCGCCGCAACAGCCGCACCTCTGACGACCGATGCGCCTTTCACAACTTTTTCGTTCCCGCAAAGTTGGACGACAATCGGCGCGTACGCAGCGATGACGCCACCGAAACACTTCTTGTTTTTCTTTGAGAAACCGAGAAGTTCTTTCTCGGCGTCCTCTCTCGCGTTATCCAACGCGGCATCTTCAGCCACCGCACCTTGGCCAAGTGCCGCTGCTAACGCCGCTTCTTCCCCGGTAGCACCGTTGTCGTCTTTTTGCGCCGCAGATTCTGCCGCCGCGTGAGCAACGCGGTCTCTCCCGATTCGCGCTCTGCGTACGGTACGCGCGAGACGTTCGCAAAACACCAAGTGGCGCACGGCACATTCGCCAAGCATCCAAAGAAAGCGGGACAAAGCCGTTCCAGAAACGTTCGAGAAGTCGTTGACGTTTGCTTCCTCTTCTTCTCCGCCGTCTTTTTCTGCTCCTTCCTCCGTGGCTTCTTTGTTGTTGTCGTCGCTATTAGTCGTCGTCGATTTCGCGCCAAACGTCGCCGTGGCGTGACTCTTAATCAGCTTCGCGCACCACGATTCTGGATCCGGATGCAACGCGTACACCGCCAACAAAGCTTGCTCAGCGCACGGGAACCAAGCTTTACCACTCAAAGGCGATTTTGGGTGTAACACTCTCGCGAGACCGACGAACACTTCCGAGTCTAACGAAAATGGCCCCGCTTCCGTCGGGCGGCACTGCGCCAACGCCGCGCACGCCGAACGCGCCAAAATGGCCGCACCGCGACCGCTGTGTATCTTCTCTGTACCAGCAGCAAGCATGGCGTCCGATAAACACTGCGAGACGACGTCGGCGCGTTTGGCAAGAATCTGTGCGGACGTCTCGTTGGCGTCGTCTTTGCACATGCGCAAAGCGTCCAACGCGGCTGCTCTTCGCGTGAAATTTTTCTCCGTATCCGCGGCATCGACCCACAACGCTTGCACGATTGCACCATCTGGCGATAATCGTCCATCTCTGGCCAACTCGCGAAGGCATACTTCGAGCGAGGCCAGCTCACCGAGATTGGACGTGCCCGCCAAATTCGCCAACTTCACCGCGGCGAATCGCGGTCCTTGGCCTTGCCCGTCCGAGGCGAGGTAAAGTTCATCGCACGCCTCAATCGCCGCTTGCTTTACATGCGGTTCTTGAGAAAACACGAGCTTCAAAACAGATCTCGCTGCAGCCGTCGAGTTGTCGACGCCGAACTGCTTGAGCTTGACCAAGACGCGCGCGGCTTCGACGCAATCCGTCGCCGTCGTCGAGGACAACAAAGCGACAAAAATTGGTACGGACTGCGCGAGTTGCATGGAAAACCCGAGCGCTGTTTTCAAAGCAGCTACCATAGTTCTCACGGCTTCGATACCACCAGCGAGGTGTTCGTCTTCCTCCTGTGGTTGTTGCGGGGGAACTTTCTCGGCTGGCGTTTTCGCCGGCGCGGCGTCTTCTTCGGCTTCCTCTTTCTCCTCTTCTTCCCCATCCGTGCCTTTCGCATCAACGTTCTCTGAATCACCGACGTTTCCTTCCTCCTCCTCGGCTTCTTCATCGATACCTTCCAAACGTTCCGGGGTTTTCTTTTCTTCGCCTTCTTCTTCTTCTTCCGGTTCCGGCGTCGGTTCCATCTCCTTCAACTTGGCCTCGTACTCGCGCAAACTTTCCGCGAACGCCGCCGTCGGTAGCTCTGGCGCGAACGGGTTAAATCCTAACATTGTACCGATCAAATTCATCGCCGCTTTTCGCACCAAACCACCTTTATCGTTCAATCTCCCGATGGCCAAATCGCACACGATTAACCAGTGCGATAACGGAATCGCTTTTTGCTCAGCCATTTGCGCCCACGTGTTCAAAACTCTCGCTCGAGTAAACGCGGAAACGTCGTGCACGCGCTCCACCAACGCGTCCAAAAAGCCTTGTTTCGCTCGCAATAGCGGCGCGGACTGGTCCACCACCGTCGCTTCGTTCACCGCGCCGACATCTTTGTGCGCGATTAACAACCGTCCCAAAACGGACACCACCGCCGATCGCAGCGAATACGCGTCACCGTCCAAATGCGCAATCAACAAAGACACGTTCCGCATCGTCGTCTTTGGCATGCGATTAGCAATCTCTTCCAAAAAGTTCCCGACATTTCTCACCCCAGCCGCATCGGTCAACTGCCTTCTCTTGTATTCTCTCGGATCGACGCCGCCAACTTCTCTCAATATCGCCGCCGCCAAGCGCGCGTCGTCGTATCGATCCGCCGCATCTCCGCACAAATCCGCAATCGCCGTGGATAAATGGTCGTGCTTATTCAAGACGTGCAACAGCGCAGTCACGACGTCGTCCAACGCCCCCCATTTACTGGCAACAGACCCGACCATTTGAAACGTCGCGCGTTTCGTCACCTTTGATTTCAACGACGTTGGATTCTCCAAACTCGCCGTCGCGACGTTAATAAACAGCCGACAAAACGCCTGGTCCACCGGTTTCGGTCTGAACACGCGATACAAGTCCACGTCCAGCGCACCGTTCATGACGTGCGTCGCGCGTTCTCGTTGCTCGTCCCACTTCCACTCGACCAGCTGCCCTTTCTTCGCCAAGTTGGACTTCTTCTTCGCGCCGCCAACTTGCTTCTCCACGATCCCCATCGCTTGCGTCTCCTTCGCCTCTTCTTCGCTCGTGTGCATAACTTCCGCGAGAAAAAATGAGTACGCTTTCAAAGCCGACCTCAACGGTGCCATCTCTTCCTCTTCCTCGTCGCTCGCGTTCCCGACGCACAAGGCGGTTATCGAGGCGCTCAAAACGCTCAAATTCGCGCACAAACTGTCCAACACGCGCACGCGCGACATCGTCGGTAAACTTCGAAAGTTTTGCACCAAATGGTACACGTCTTCGAATATTTCCTGGTCGAGCACGCGCGTGGGTTCGTTTTCGGTCAGTTCGAAGCACACGCGTTCGACGGATTCGTTGGACTCGTCCAACTCGAAATCTCTCTCGCGCTCGATGCGATACGAATTTTCTCTTCTTCCGTTATTCTTTTTACCTTCTTCTCCGAAAAATTCATCGTCCTTCTCCAACAAGGAAGCGAAGTTTGTCGGTACTTCAAACTCTCCCTTCATCGTCGTCGTCGCCTTCTTTTCGCAATAATAACGCGTGAGCGTGTGTTTTAAGTGTGTGTGTCTTTCCTCTTCTGCGAGAAAGAAAGACTCTCGCAAAGTGTTTTGAAGAGTTTTGTTTTTTTTTTTCTTTCCCCTTCTTCACTTTTGAAGAATTTAGGGTTTGGTTTGAATGTTTTTGAATCAAATTCTCGGGAACAAATTCTTCATTTCCCACCATCATAAAAAGAGAGAGAACACATCATCGGACGCGAAGATGGTCGCGACGAAGAAGAAGAAGCAACAGGTGAATTACAAAGAAGACTCCTCTGAAGAAGAAGATGAAGAGAGTGATTCAGAAGACGACGTCCCGTTGGCCGCGCTGAAGAGTAAAAAACCAGCAGCAAAAACAGCAGCGGTAAAGAAAAAAGCAACACCACCTGCAAAGAAGAAAACAGCAGCAAAGAAGAAAACTCCGGCGAAGAAGAAGAAAGCGCCCGTGAAGAAGAAGAAGAAGACAAAACCGACGACAGAGACGGCGTCGAAGAAAAAGTACGAATTCGCGGGCCAAAAACGGGACCCTCCGGACGAGGAAGATTCTTTGAGGAAGTTTTACGTCTCTTTGCGCGCGCAACGGCCGGATTCGATCATGGCGGAGGTGTGGTTGATGGAACACGGTTTGTTGGAAGACGCGAAAGCGCACGAGAAGGCGCACAAGGCGTTTATGAAACGGAAGACGGCGCCGAACACGAAGAGTTCGATCGCGGGGGTCGTACAACCGAGACGGTATTTGGACGAGATTGAAAACAAAAATGGAGCTTTGGGAGGAGGAGGAAAAGGAGGAGAGGCGAAGAGCGAGGTGAAAAAAGAGACGCCTTCCGCGCGGAAGCCCACGCCGCCGGCGTCCGCAAAGAAACCAAACGAATCATCGGCGATGAAAAAGAAACCTAAAGTAGAAGACCAAAACGAGGAAAGTTCGGACGACGACGTGCCGTTGGCCAAGTTAGCCGCCGCCCAAAAGGCGTAAATGTGAATAGAGAGAGAGTTATTACGAAGATTTTGTGTTGTTGTGAGAAAAAAACGCTTCCCTTTTGGATATCTTACACGTCACATTAATCCAGAACGCCGAGACATATACACATACAAATATCAACGACAGCACACAGTATAACGCAAGAATACTACTCGCAAGAAGAACGACTCAAAAATGGGGAAGTCAGAAGTATATCTCACCTCTTTCGACGTCTCCCCGGTGGAGTATTTCGACCTGATGCTCGACACCGTCGTACAACAAGAGATACACACCTCGAAGGACGGCCTGAACATGTCCGTCTGGCGCGCGTCGGACGGACCACTCCTAGGCGTCCCAAATGGCACATCTCGAGTCGTTTTCAGCGAACCTGATTTGAAAGTGCCAAAGTTTTTGAAGAAGTGGGTGCAGAAAGCGCAGAGTTACAACGAGTATTCGGATTTTTATCCTCCCAAGTTGGGGGGCGACGGTGATGACGGTGAAGATGGTGGAAAAGGAGCGAATCGAGCGAGAACAACGAGCAAGCGCGAATGTGTGGTCGTCCCACACGTCGGTGCAAACCGGATGACGATGACGTTTACGGAGTACTACACGGAGCACGAGGAATCGACCGCGCGAAATCCGAAATGTTTAGTTCGCTCGGAAGTTTTCGTGGAAGTGAGAGCGCCACTCATCGGCAGCAAGATGGAACAGTGGATACTGAACACGAGTCGAGAAAAAGTGGAAGAACGCGACGCGTTCGTGAGACGGATGTTAGAGAAGAGTAAAGAGAAGAGAGGGAAGAGTAAGGGTTTGGAGAAGAGAGGGAAGAATGAAAAGTGGCGGAGAAAGTTTTATAGCAGTCAATGGTTTGAGGAAGATTCGGCGTTGGAGGAATCCGAATCCGCGTCGGTAGAGGAGTCGCGGATAACGAGCGGGAGTAATGATAATAGTGAAGTAAAACTGGAGAGTTTAGAATCGTTTCCGATAAAACCGAGGACGAAAGGATTGCGACGGGTGTTTTCGGCGCGCGATTTAGCATTTTAGTACAGAGCACGTAAAGACTATTGTGAGACGTATTGTTGTAAGGACTTTTACTTTCGCGGGCAAATCTATTTATACTTCACAACCGATTCGCAAAATAATTTTTGCGCGTGGTTACGAGCGAACTAGGATTCCTATCATACATCACTACTTCTATGCAAAGAGCTATATACTATGACGCGAGAGTCACTCCATATCGATATCTCCTCCAAAGTTATCCATCCAATTCGTATACTTGGACTCGACGACGTTCAAGAGCACATTGGTCTTCTCCACCACGTTCGCTTTGCGCTCCTTCGCGGTGGCGTTACCACCGGCTAATACGGGTAATTCGCCGTACCATTGCGCGACGGAGAGACCGGAGAGACAGTAACACGTGTGATAAAAATCAGCCGATTTACCAGGTTTATCCCTCAAACCGCCTTTTTCGCTTTGACAACATCCCAAAATCCATCCTTGCAACGCTCTGGCGTTGAACGATAAACGGGTGCGAGCGAGTGGTTTCTTTTGAATCTTTGCATCGTCGTCGTTGTTTACCTCGATCGTCAAACTGTTTTCTTCTTTCAAGTTACACATCTCTGCCGCGGTATCGCGCAATGTTCCAAGAAACAGACATTCATCATCATCACGCGTGGAAGTACCAATCGCATCACCAGCAGCGTCCATCCCATCTTCGTCCCGATTACTCGCGATGGGTGGAACACTCGTCAAATCTTCCATCGTTCTCTCTTCGAACAACAACTGCTTGGACTCCTTTCCACCTCGAACCATCTCTAAGAGAGGGAAACTTGCACCTATCCAAAACGAATAACACCCGTCGCACAATTTATTCGTCCTTCCGTTAAAGCCACCTTCCACGCCGCACTGTCGATGTACCAACCACTCCTCGAATGCGTCCAAATCCACGCCAATCTTATACTCACTCTGCTTTATCTTCTTCTTATTATTCTTCGCCGTCGTTTCATTCTTCTTTTTCTCAACCACCATATCACACAATACCAAGGTCGCAATCCCACAATACGCGTACCCACCGTGCGCTTCCGCTCCAGGTTCACCGGCAAACCCACCCTCGTGCGTCTGACACTCGGCCACGTAATTCGCCACCCCTCTCGTCAACTCTTCATCCAACACTTTACACAAATGCGCCACCGCAAGCGCACAATACGAGCCTCGCACGTCGCTCTCCCCATCCACGTGCATCGCAAAGCTTCCCACCACAACATCTTCCCCATCTTCTTTTCGCGTCGTCGTCGTCACCGTCTTCAACCGCATCAACCACGCTCGCAGTTTCCCTACGTCCACGACCGCCATCGCCTCTTTCGTTCCGATCGTCACCAACGCGCTCATCGCCGCGTACGTCGGCGCTAAATGCGCTAACTGTCCTGGTCCACCTCCAAACCCACCGGACTCGTGCTGGCACGATGCTAAAAACTCCACGACGTCTGCTCGTAAATCTTCCTCCAAATCGAGCTCGCCGAGAACACCTAACGAGTGCACCAACCAATACACAATCCACGTTCGAGAACTGTTCAAAGAGACGTACGTGGGGTGTAATTCGCGCACGTTTCGCAAGCAATACTCCACGTGCTTCGTTCGCTCCAAGTTGAATGTGCGTTTCGTTCTTGAAGAGGAGGTCGTAGGGGAGGTTCGACGAGCCCCGCAGACGTCTTCTTCTTCATCATTTTTCAAATACATCTCCCGAACAGTTTCTTCCAATTCGGTTTGCAAGACGGTCGTTTCCGAGTCTTTAATAACGCTGTTGCTTATGTATTCATCATCAAAAGAAGCAAAAGTCGCAGCAGCAGCAGTAGGCGCGCACATGAACATGTTGTGCACTTCGTCTTCTTCTTCTTCTTCTTCTTCTTTCCTCCTCATCCTTTCGCGAGTGTACTTTTTGTGCAGAGGAAAAGGAGAGAGTGTGAAGTGCAAACAGAAGAAATAAACGTTCTCGCGAACTCAGTGCTACCGGTACTGGTGCGTACAAAATACAAAAAGGAGAGAGTGTGAAGTTCTGAGCAGAAATATTAAATGTTCGCGATTGATTGAGTTCGCCAAAGCTACTACCGGTACTGGTACGTACAAAATACACACACAACTCATAATACACGCTACGCTCTCTGTCTCGAGCGCTACTCTAATTTTTTCAAAACTTCTCGAAGAACTTCTTAAAGTATTCCACGCTTACAAACCGGACGACGTTCAGCGGCACCTGTCTGGCAGTGGTCGGGACCAAGCCTTTATAGAGCGCGCCGACGCCTTCGCTTCGGACGGTTTTAATCAAACAATCGAACGTCCCGGCGTACGGCATCTTGCCGGTTTTCTCGTCCGCTTTCATGCTCATCAATCTCGATTTGGCTAAATCTATCGGGTTCGAGGTCAACGCGGCGACGACGCCGGCGGCGAAACTTGCCATCGTTTGCGTGACTAATCCGTTTCCTAAACTCGGCGCGACTTCTAAAATCGTGTTTTTACTCTTGTCGTATACGGCCATTTGCGAAGCGGTCACGATCATCGCTCGGTTCACGGTCGGCCCGGAGCCTCTCCAAAGCGCGAACACGCCTTCATCTTTCGCAACTCTAAACATTGCGTTCAAACCGTTCGTGTAGTTTCTCCTCAAATGTTCCGGCAACCTCCCGTCCGCTTGCATTCTTACCATCGCCAAATCCGCCGGGTTCCCGACGACCGCGCCCATCGCTCCGGCGCCGATGCCGCACGCCACGAACTGATAAAACGGTAAACTCTCGTCCTCTTTTACGTTATCCCCCCCGTTGTTGTATTTCCTCATCGTCGCTTTCAAAACGTCGTACGTGCCAAACTTGGTCCCTATAAATGTCGCCTGCCTTAACAAAGACGCGGAGAGACCTTTATACAAGCCGAAAGCGCCTTCTTTGCCCAACACCATAGCGCCGGTTCTCAACATTCCCGGTGGCTTAACATTACTACTACTACTAGAACTACTACTACTCGATCCTAACGCTGAGGACGCGCACTCCCCGTACAGCTGCATCCGAACCTTCACCAAATCGATCGGGTGTGTCACCGCGCCCGAGGCCATCGCCCCGAGCGACCCGCTCGCGAATCCTTTCCACACCGCCGCTTGTTGTTGTTGTTGTTGTTGTTGTTGTTGTTGTGGGTGATGATTATTTTTCCCATCATCATCATCCTCTTCTCCACCACCCTTTTTGCTCTTTGTCTTCTTCATGATGATACAAATAACAGTAATAAAAGAATAAAACGATAAATACTACTACTACTACTGATAAGAACAACAACAAACAGACGCGTCTCTCTCTCTCTGTCCTCTCGCTTTAATCAAGGTATTACATGAATGAGGAGCGGACGATGTTTTAACAAAAGATATCCAAAACAAGGGGCTTAAAACGACTACAAAACCCTAAACAGCTCGGCCGCGAAAAACTTCAGTCTTTTTTCTTTCGTCCGTGACTTCGAAGGGTTCCACGAAGGGAAAAGTCAAAGCGAGAACTCATCCCAAAGCCTTCCCTCGAAGTCCCTTGTCAATCTTTCTACGATTGAAAGAGAAAAAGGAAGAGAGATCAAAACGTTTTGATCGTTCTCGTTAAGAAAAAGGCTTTGGGTTCATCGAACTTTGTGCTCTTCGTTATATAAATCGACGACTGGAAAATGATCATCCAAATGTGTTTTATGAAAGAAGGTTATATCAGGCATTTAAAGTTGTACCCGTGCGAGCGCGTAAACAAACGTGACGTCGTAAAAACGGGATATACCACGGAAAGGATGGTGGAGGTTCTCCCACCTTTACACGTGAAGTAAAGCGAATTAAGTAAACATTCGTACATTATTATCGATGAGGGCATACCGGACAAGAACCGGACAAGTATTGCCCAAGAATTGAAATTGAAGAATCCTCAAAACTCACATGGGACTCACTAGGGCAACGAACGCTACACGCGCGCGACCCGAAGACACACCGCCGAGAAAGAATTGAGAACGTTTTCTGTTATTTTGTCAGCGTTCATTCTAGGTCACAGCTGGTGGTTATTTTTAAAAGTCACCGGTTGTGTTTTAAAAGTCGTGAGAGGGTCCGCGAGAGCTATTTTAAACGACGGCAAAGTCACGGCGCGCTGAGTGTCGATGCGCCGCTGTCGGGCCGCCCCTTTTACGCGTAGTGCGGATGTTGTCGTCTTCTCCGCATCTATACCTCGTGGATAGCTTTCCTATTTCTGGGAGAGGGTCTCCTCGGGTTTAGATCAAGCACGACTGGTAAATCCTTGAGCGAGTTTTCATGTTTGCGCGGAGAGATTGCATCTCTCGGCGCGAGCGGAGTTTCTTCGTTCGTAGGTGGATATTCGCGCGGCGTGTTTTCTGAAAGTCAACACGTCGAGCTCTTGAGAGCGCCTAATCGACTGCTCAAATCTGGCGAAGCGATTATCGAGGATATGTTGTTGATATAAAGTTTTATCATCCGATCAATTCAAAGCAGTACAGTGTACACAAAAACTTTGGAGAGCGCTTTCGCCGTTTGGGCGGTTGATCCTTATCACTCATAGTTAGATCTCCGTATTGCTCTCGAACGAAGTGCACACAAACAAGTCTTGCCGGATCAGCGTGTGTGTTCTTCAATCAAAAGCGAAGTTTTAACTACAAACAAGAATTATACAGAATTATAATGAACCAGATTTGTACTTTTTGCGAATGAATGATAGATATGATGTGTGATACTATGAGTATGATATACAGTTGTAATAAACAATAAAACGATCGATGATATATCCGAATCTTTATCACAAGCATACACGCGCGCTTATCTCGTATCAGTTACTAATTTTCGTGTTGCTTTCATCTGCTCTTAGCAAAGACGAACGTTGATGCCCTCGAACATTCCACAATAACGCGTCTTTCATCGCCCGAAACCAATCCATATTCTCGCTCGTCCGACACACGCTCGGGATCGGATACTGCGCGCACCTAATAACTAACGTCTCTCCTCTTTTCAATTCCGCGTGATTCTTTCCGTCAAAGGCAGCCCACGGCGCCGCTCGCGCGTCTTCGGGCACTCGCACCGTCAACACCACCGAATCTGGCAAAACGAGCGGACGAAACGAGAGACTATGCGGACAGACTGGCGTAAAACACATGGCAGAGACGCCGGGGTGGACCATAGACCCACCCGCGGCGAGACCATACGCCGTCGAGCCTGTTGGTGTGGATACGATGATACCGTCAGCGAAAACTTTCGTCGCCTCCGGTCCTACCCTCAATCCTAACCTGTTATAGGAATAAC